>NW_010961950.1:237748-239989 GCF_000463585.1 Tarenaya hassleriana | reverse complement strand
CTGATTATTTGCCTCGAATTGTTGACCATATGGCGATGGCTAGCAATTCGAGTTGACTTCTAACTTATCAAATCATCTATCAGTTGATGCATAGTACTTTGGATCGATTTTCAGATCATCGGATTATCCATCGAGAGATATATATTGATATTTTTCGATATGTAGTGATTCGGTCAATGTGTTGTCTAAATATGCTCATAACTTTTTGCTCATATATTAGATCTACGCGATTATAGTGTCTTTGCGTAGCTATTAGAAAACTTTTTGTAATAATACAAAGAAAGATTTTGACTGACATGTTTTGTGGAAGTTATGAAGTTAATAATATGATCAGTCAACAATCGACGAGTTCATCGAGCATGGATGGTTATTTGGCTCAAATTGTTGACCATTTGGCGATGACTAAAATTCGAGTTGACTTTTTAGTTACAGATCATCTATCATATAAAGCTTAGTAATTTTCATCAATTTTCACATCATCGGATTATCCACCGAGAGATATATACCGATTTTTATCGATATGTAGGGATTCCGTCAATGTTGTCTAAATATGCTCATAACTTTTTTCTCATATATTAGATCTCTGCGATTATGGTGTCCATGCGTAGCTATTAGAAAAGGCTTTCTAATGATACAAAGAAAGAATTTTTTGGACATGTTTTATGGAAGTTATGAAGTTAATACAATGATCAGTCAACAATCGACGAGCTCATCGGGCATAGATGGTTATTTGGCTTAAATTGTTGACAATTTGGCGATGACTAGAATTCGAATTGACTTCTGAGTTACAGATCATCTACCAGCCGATGCTTAGTAATTTGGATCGATTTTTAGATCATCGGATTATCCACCGAGAGACATATATCGATTTTTATCGATATATAGCGATTCGGTCCATGTGTTGTCTCAATATGCTCATAACGTTTTGTTCATTTATTAGATCTGCGCGATTATGGTGTCTATGCATAGATATTAGATAAAGCTTTCTAATGATATAAAGAAAGATTTATTTTGACATGTTTTGTTGAAGTTATGAAGTTAATAATATTATCAGTCAACAATCGACCAACTCATCGGGCATGGCTGGTTATATGCCTCGAATTGTTGACCATATGGCGATGGCTAGCAATTCGAGTTGATTTCTAACTTATCAGATCATCTACCAGTTGATGCATAGGTTTTTGGGTCGATTTTCAAATCATCGGATTATCCACCGAGAGATATATATTGATATTTATCGATATGTAGTGATTCGGTCAATGTGTTATCTAAATATGCTCATAACTTTTTGCTCATATATTAGATCTACGCGATTATAGTGTCTTTCCGTAGCTATTAGAAAACTCTTTCTAATAATACAAAGAAAGATTTTGACTGACATGTTTTATGGAAGTTATGAAGTTAATAATATGATCAGTCAACAATCGACGAGTTCATCGAGCATGGATGGTTATTTGGCTCAAATTGTTGACCATTTGATGATGGCTAAAATTCGAGTTGACTTCTGAGTTACATATCATCTATCATATGATGCTTAGTAACTTGGATCAATTTTCACATCATCAGATTATCCACCGAGAGATATATACCGATTTTTATCGATATGTAGGGATTCCGTCAATGTTGTCTAAATATGCTCATAACTTTTTTCTCATATATTAGATCTCTGCGATTATGGTGTCCATGCGTAGCTATTAGAAAAGGCTTTCTAATGATACAAAGAAAGAATTTTTTGGATATGTTTTATGGAAGTTATGAAGTTAATACAATGATCAGTCAACAATCAACGAGCTCTTCGGGCATGGATGGTTATTTGGCTCAAATTGTTGACCATTTGGCAATGACTAGAATTCGAGTTGACTTCTGAGTTACAGATCATCTATCAGCTGATGCTTAGTAATTTGGATCGATTTTTAGATCATCGGATTATCCACCGAGAGATATATACCGATTTTTATCGATATGTAGCGATTCCGTCAATGTTGTCTAAATATGCTCATAACTTTTTTCTCATATATTAGATCTCTGCGATTATGGTGTCCATGCGTAGCTATTAGAAAAGGCTTTCTAATGATACAAAGAAAGAATTTTTTGGACATGTTTTATGGAAGTTATGAAGTTAATACAATGATCAGTCAACAATCAACGAGCTCTTCGGGCATGGATGGTTATTTGGCTCAAATTGTTGACCATTTGGCAATGACTAGAATTCGAGTTGACTTCTGAGTTACAGATCATCTA
>NW_010961950.1:236412-237095 GCF_000463585.1 Tarenaya hassleriana | reverse complement strand
TGCCTCGAATTGTTGACCATATGGCGATGGCTAGCAATTCGAGTTGACTTCTAACTTATCAAATCATCTATCAAATGGTGCATAGTACTTTGGATCGATTTTCAGATCATCGGATTATCCACCGAGAGATATACACCAATTTTTATCGATATGTAAGGATCCCGTCAACGTGTTGTCTAAATATGCTCATAACTTTTTGTTCATATATTAGATCTGCGCGATTATAGTTTCTATGCGTACCTATTAGAAAAAACTTTCTAATGATATAAAGAAAGATTTATTTTGACATGTTTTATGGAAGTTATGAAGTTAATAATATGATCAGTCAATAATCGACCAACTCATCGGGCATGGATGGTTATTTGGCTCAAATTTTTTACCATTTGGCGAAGGCTAGAATTCGAGTTGACTTCTGACTTACAGATCATGTACCGGATGATGCATAGTAGTTTGGGTCGATTTTCAGATCATCGGATTGTCCACCGAGAGATATATATTGATTTTTATTCATATGTAGGGATTCCGTCAATGTGTTGTCTAAATATGCTCATAACGTTTTGCTCATATGTTAGATCTGCGCGATTATAGTGTTTATGCGTAGCTATTAGATAAAGCTTTCTAATGATATAAAGAAAGATTTATTTTGACATGTTTTATGGAAGTTATGAAGTTAATAATATGAT
>NW_010961950.1:233408-235650 GCF_000463585.1 Tarenaya hassleriana | reverse complement strand
TTATCAGATCATCTACCAGTTGATACATAGGTTTTTGGGTCGATTTTCAAATCATCGGATTATCCACCGAAAGATATATATTGATATTTATCGATATGCAATGATTGGTCAATGTGTTGTCTAAATATGCTCATAATGTTTTTCTCATATATTAGATCTGTCGATTATAGTATCTATGCGTAGCTATTAGAAAACGCTTTCTAATGATACAAAGAAAGATTTTGTTGGACATGTTTTATGGAAGTTATGAAGTTAATAATATGATCAGTCAATAATCGACCAACTCATCGGGCATGGATGGTTATTTGGCTCAAATTTTTTACCATTTGGCGAAGGCTAGAATTCGAGTTGACTTCTGACTTACAGATCATGTACCGGAGATGCATAGTAGTTTGGGTCGATTTTCAGATCATCGGATTGTCCACCGAGAGATATATACTGATTTTTATTCATATGTAGAGATTCCGTCAATGTGTTGTCTAAATATGCTCATAACGTTTTCCTCATATGTTAGATCTGCGCGATTCTAGTGTCTATGCGTAGCTATTCGATAAAGCTTTCTAATGATATAAAGAAAGATTTATTTTGACATGTTTTATGGAAGTTTTCAGTCAGACCCGGATGACTACAGATCGCAGTCTGGCTATGTTTTCTGCTTGAACGGAGGCGCTGTTAGCTGGAAGAGTTCCAAGCAAGCGACCGTTGCAGATTCTACTACAGAAGCTGAGTATATTGCAGCGTCGGACGCAGCAAAGGAAGCTGTTTTGATCAGAAAGTTTGTTGGTGACTTGGGTGTCATTCCGAGTGCTGATAGCCCCATTGCTCTGTATTGTGACAACAGTGGAGCGATCGCACAAGCGAAAGAACCCAGATCCCATCAACGATCCAAACACATACTCAGACGATTTCACCTTATCAGGGAAATTATAGACAGAGGAGACGTACACATTTGCAGAGTGTCGACAGATGACAACATTGCCGATCCGTTGACGAAGCCTCTCCCTTCGTCGAAGCATGAGGGTCATGTTAGGGATATGGGCATTAGATGTTTAGCAGTTCATGATTAGAGCAAGTGGGAGATTGTTGGTTTAGTGCTCTATGATGTACTGATTATGAGCTTTGTTCAGTTACATTCGATGTATAGATACTTTCTATGTGTTTTTATGAGAGTATTTTATTCATTACATGTTCTTGCATGCTAGATCTGTCATGAAATCCATGTATCATTATGAATGATACTAAACTCCCTAGTCTTATGTCGTTATGGGAATAACGACATAATAAGACTAGTATGATGTGTGATTGATGATCACACAGATGATCATAGGTATTGGATACGATCACGATCATAGGTATTCGTTGGAGAACGGAATACGGGATTGACCCGCATGAGATTGTCACATGGACTAGAGTCATGACTAGAATCTCATATGACGGTTCCATGATTGGATCCTAAGACCTGAGATATCTACGGAATCCAACATGAGGAGTTGCGTGCTTTGAATACGTCAAACGTCCTGCGTAACAGGAGGACTATAAAGGCCTATATCAGGTACGAAACGAATCATGTACTGGATTGTAGATAGTCAAGACGGGATTTGTACCTCTCGTAAAAGAGAGAGATATCGCTGGGCCCCTCGTGTGAGCGAGACTGTAGAAATGTGTGGCCGCACTATAGAAGAACGTCGTCTATTTAAGACAGTCGAACTCAGTGAACGAGAAAGCAGTCGAATCAGATAAGGTGGCTTGTCCATGCCTTATGTTCGACGTATGATATCGCAATACAAAAGGATCATCAGCCGTAATCATCACTGGTGTTCGTAAGATCACGGCTAGCAGACAAGTTCCAATCGTTGGAATCCATCCCAAGGTGTGGATACGTGTAGAGGGCGAGGTAATTTCCTCCCTAAGTGATCGGACGAATTCTTCAGTTGATACAGGCCCCGGATCGATTGAGGTAAGCGTTCTAATGTTTCTACGTTTTCAATAGCAGCATGGTTCTAGGGTTTTATAAAATTTTTGTTTTACTTCCGCTGCACAACCCTAGAATCGATCTCTTAGGAATTAGATTCGCTCATGAGATCCCAGGAAACCCAACAGTGGTATCAGAGCCTGGTTGCTCTGTTTTGATTTCGTAGAACCCGATCACGCATATTTTAGGATTTGAATTGTTTGAATCCATGTTTGATGATTGAATCTAGTGTAGATTGCATGTTTCATGTTGCATAGAGTGCAGAAGTTC
>NW_010961950.1:226082-229107 GCF_000463585.1 Tarenaya hassleriana | reverse complement strand
CAAAAGAGTTAGTGGGAGTAGGATCGAACTTGAGGATGTTCGAGAGCAGCAAGTAGACGCTGAGCCGAATGAATAAGTTGAAGATGTTCAACCTGTTTCACTGCCGGTTGTGACTCAACCTTTGATGAGTGACTGGGAATGAGGAACTCATGTTATTAGAACATGACGAGCGTACCACATACCCAGAGGCTATGGCGAGTCCGGACTCCGAGAAATGGCGCGAGGCTATGAAGTCCGAGATGCAATCCATGTCAGACAACCAAGTATGGACTCTGGTTGATATATCTGAAGGGATAAAACCCATCGGATGCAAGTGGATCTTCAAGAAGAAGACCGACATGGATGGCAACGTGCACACGTATAAGGCACGACTTGTGGCGAAAGGATTCCGTCAAATTCATGGTATTGACTATGATGAGACCTTTTCGCCCGTAGTTATGCTGAAGTCCATCAGGATCCTACTTGCCATAGCCGCATATTACGACTATGAGATATGGCAAATGGATGTCAAGACTAACGGGAATTTGACCGAGGATGTGTACATGACACAACCCGAAGGTTTTGTAGATCCAAGGAACCTGAGGATGGTGTGCAAGCTTCAGAGGTCCATTTATCGACTGAAGCAGGCTTCAAGGAGCTGGAACCTTCGCTTTGATGAGACAATCAAAAAGTTTGGTTTCTCACAGAACGAAGACGAGCCATGTGTTTACAAGAAGGACAGTGGGAGCACAGTTGTATTTCTAGTGCTGTACGTGGATGACATTCTCCTAATAGGGAATGACGTTCCTACCTTGCAAGACGTTAAGTCTTGGCTAGGAACGCAGTTTTCTATGAAGGACCTAGGAGAAGCGGCCTATATTCTAGGAATAAAGATATATAGAGATAGATCGAGGCGTCTTCTAGGACTGTGTCAGAGTACTTACATCGATAAGGTCTTGAAACGGTTCAAGATGCAAGATTCCAAGAAAGAAACCTTACCGATGAGCAGTGGCACAGTTCTCTGCAAGAGTCAGTGTCCTACGACACCTGATGAGCGAGAACGCATGGATAGGATTCCATATGCTTCGGCAATTGGATCCATCATGTATGCCATGCTTTGTACTCGACCGGATGTATCCTACGCGTTGAGCATTACGAGTAGATACCAGTCAGATCCAGGTGAGTCGCACTGGATCGCCGTCAAGAACATCCTGAAGTACTTGAGAAGGACTAAGGATGTGTTCTTGATATACGGTGGGTCGGAAGACGAGCTCGCTGTAAGAGGTTACACCGATGCTAGTTTTCAATCAGACCCGGATGACTACAGATCGCAGTCTGGCTATGTTTTCTGCTTAAACGGAGGCGCTGTTAGCTGGAAGAGTTCCAAGCAAGCGACCGTTGCAGATTCTACTACAGAAACTGAGTATATTGCAGCGTCGGACGCAGCAAAGGAAGCTGTTTGGATCAGAAAGTTTGTTGGTGACTTGGGTGTCATTCCGAGTGCTGATAGCCCCATTGCTCTGTATTGTGACAACAATGGAGCGATCGCACAAGCGAAAGAACCCAGATCCCATCAACGATCCAAACACATACTCAGACGATTTCACCTTATCAGGGAAATTATAGACAGAGGAGACGTACACATTTGCAGAGTGTCGACAGATGACAACATTGCCGATCCGTTGACGAAGCCTCTCCCTTCGTCGAAGCATGAGGGTCATGTTAGGGATATGGGCATTAGATGTTTAGCAGTTCATGATTAGAGCAAGTGGAAGATTGTTGGTTTAGTGCTCTATGATGTACTGATTATGAGCTTTGTTCAGATACATTCGATGTATTGATACTTTCTATGTGGTTTTATGAGAGTATTTTATTCATTACATGTTCTTGCATACTGGATCTGTTATGAAATCCATGTATCATTAGGAATGATACTAAACTCCCTAGTCTTATGTCGTTATGGGAATAACGACATAATAAGACTAGTATGATGTGTGATTGATGATCACATAGATGATCATAAGTATTGGATACGATCACAATCATAGGTATTCGTTGCAGAACAGAATACTGGACTGACCCGCATGAGATTGTCACATGGACTAGAGTCATGACTAGAATCTCATATGACGGTTCCATGATTGGATCCTAAGACCTGAGATATCTACGGAATCCAACATGAGGAGTTGCGTGCTTTGATTACGTCAAACGTCCTGCGTAACAGGAGGACTATAAAGGCGTATATCAGGTACGAAACGAATCATGTACTGGATTGTAGATAGTCAAGACGGGATTTGTACCTCTCGTAAAAGAGAGAGATATCGCTGGGCCCCTCGTGTGAGCAAGACTGTAGAAATGTGTGGCCGCACTATAGACGAACGTCGTCTATTTCAGACAGTCAAAACTCAGTTAACGAGAAAGCAGTCGAATCAGATAAGGTGGCTGGTCCATGCCTTATGTTCGACATATGATATCGCGATACAAAAGGATCATCAGCCGGAATCATCACTGGCGTTCGTATGATCACAAACAAACTCTATTCGAGATAAGTAGTCATAGTGTCTTGCTAGAGACCGCCTATGACTTGTATACCCGAAATAGGGATTTCAGGTTATACTGCTATGTCGAATGAGCCTACAGGGTCACACACGCAGGGAAGGACAAATGCACGAGAGAAAACGACGAAAAACCGAGACGGAAGGGGCTGGAACGGACGGACCAGAAAGTCCAGAACGGACGGTCCGCCCGAACCAGACCGGACGGTCCACGACAACACGCAGACCGTCCGTTCTATGAGGATAGAACGGACGGTCCGCACAACGTAGACCGTCCGTTCTGCCTTACTGGAACGGACGGTCCACGTGCAATTCTGGACCGTCCGTTCCAGATTCCGGTTTTCCGAAAATTAAACCGAAATTAGGGTTAAATCACTATATAAGATAGAGATTAAAACCCTAATTAAGGAGAGACGAAGAACAGCCGACTTTTGCAGAAAAGTGTGAGTTTTTGGAGATCCAAAAACGAGTTCTAAGTCTCGGGATTTCTC
>NW_010961950.1:223536-226026 GCF_000463585.1 Tarenaya hassleriana | reverse complement strand
TGTCTATGCGTACCTATTAGAAAAAGCTTTCTAATGATATAAAGAAAGATTTATTTTGACATGTTTTATGGAAGTTATGAAGTTAATAATATGATTAGTCAACAATCGACCAACTCATCGGGCATGTCTGATTATTTGCCTCGAATTGTTGACCGTATGGCGATGGCTAGCAATTCGAGTTGATTTCTAACTTATCAGATCATCTACCAGTTGATGCATAGGTTTTTGGGTCGATTTTCAAATCATCGGATTATCCACCGAAAGATATATATTGATATTTATCGATATGCAGTGATTGGTCAATGTGTTGTCTAAATATGCTCATAATGTTTTTCTCATATATTAAGTCTGTCGATTATAGTGTCTATGCGTAGCTATTAGAAAACGCTTTCTAATGATACAAAGAAAGATTTTGTTGGACATGTTTTATGGAAGTTATGAAGTTAATAATATGATCAGTCAATAATCGACCAACTCATCGGGCATGGATGGTTATTTGGCTCAAAGTTTTTACCATTTGGCGAAGGCTAGAATTCGAGTTGACTTCTGACTTACAGATCATGTACCGGAGATGCATAGTAGTTTGGGTCGATTTTCAGATCATCGGATTGTCCACCGAGAGATATATACTGATTTTTATTCATATGTAGAGATTCCGTCAATGTGTTGTCTAAATATGCTCATAACGTTTTGCTCATATGTTAGATCTGCGCGATTCTAGTGTCTATGCGTAGCTATTAGATAAAGCTTTCTAATGATATAAAGAAAGATTATTTTGACATGTTTTATGGAAGTTATGAATTAATAATATGATCAGTCATCAATCGACCAACTCATCGGGCATGACTGGTTATTTGCCTCGAATTGTTGACCATATGCCGATGGCTAGCAATTCGAGTTGACTTCTAACTTATCAAATCAATCATCAATCGACCAACTCATCGGGCATGACTGGTTATTTGCCTCGAATTGTTGACCATATGCCGATGGCTAGCAATTCGAGTTGACTTCTAACTTATCAAATCAACTATCAAATGATGCATAGTACTTTGGATCGATTTTCAGATCATCGGATTATCCACCGAGAGATATACACCAATTTTTATCGATATGTAAGGATCCCGCCAACGTGTTATCTAAATATGCTCATAACTTTTTGCTCATATATTAGATCTGCGCGATTATAGTTTCTATGCGTACCTATTAGAAAAAACTTTCTAATGATGTAAAGAAAGATTTATTTTGACATGTTTTATGGAAGTTATGAAGTTAATAATATGATTAGTCAACAATCGACCAACTCATCGGGCATGTCTGATTATTTGCCTCGAATTGTTGACCGTATGGCGATGGCTAGCAATTCGAGTTGATTTCTAATTTATCAGATCATCTACCAGTTGATGCATAGTTTTTTGGGTCGATTTTCAAATCATCGGATTATCCACCGAAAGATATATATTGATATTTATCGATATGTAGTGATTGGTCAATGTGTTGTCTAAATATGCTCATAATGTTTTTCTCATATATTAGATCTGTCGATTATAGTGTCTATGCGTAGCTATTAGAAAACGCTTTCTAATGATACAAAGAAAGATTTTGTTGGACATGTTTTATGGAAGTTATGAAGTTAATAATATGATCAGTTAATAATCGACCAACTCATCGGGCATGGATGGTTATTTGGCTCAAATTTTTTACCATTTGGCGAAGGCTAGAATTCGAGTTGACTTCTGACTTACAGATCATGTACCGGTTGATGCATAGTAGTTTGGGTCAATTTTCAGATCATCGGATTGTCCACCGAGAGATATATACTGATTTTTATTGATATGTAGGGATTCGGTCCATGTGTTGTCTCAATATGCTCATAACGTTTTGTTCATATGTTATATCTGCGCGATTATGGTGTCTATGCATAGATATTAGATAAACCTTTCTAATGATATAAAGAAAGATTTATTTTGACATATTTTATGGAAGTTATGAAGTTAATAATATGATCAGTCAAAAATCGACCAACTCATCGTAAGAAAGATTTATTTTGACATATTTTATGGAAGTTATGAAGTTAATAATATGATCAGTCAAAAATCGACCAACTCATCGTGCATGGCTGGTTATATGCCTCGAATTGTTGACCATATGGCGATGGCTAGCAATTCGAGTTGACTTCTAACTTATTAGATCATCTACCGGATGATACATAGTAGTTTGGGTAGATTTTCAGATCATCGGATTATCCACCGAGAGATATATACCGATTTTTATCGATATGTAGCGATTCGGTCCATGTGTTGTCTCAATATGCTCATAACGTTTTGTTCATTTATTAGATCTGCGCGATTATGGTGTCTATGCATAGATATTAAAAGAAGCATTTCTAATGATATAAAGAAAGATTTATTTTGACATGTTTTCTGGAAGTTATGAAGTTAATAATATTATCGGTCAACAATCGACCAACTCATCGGGCATGACTGGTTATTT
>NW_010961950.1:219237-223286 GCF_000463585.1 Tarenaya hassleriana | reverse complement strand
ATGATGCATAGTACTTTGGATCGATTTTCAGATCATCGGATTATCCACCGAGAGATATACACCAATTTTTATCGATATGTAAGGATTCCGTCAACGTGTTGTCTAAATATGCTCATAACTTTTTGCTCATATATTAGATCTGTGCGATTATAGTGTCTATTCGTACCTATTAGAAAAAGCTTTCTAATGATATAAAGAAATATTTATTTTGACATGTTTTATGAAAATTATGAAGTTAATAATATGATTAGTCAACAATCGACCAACTCATCGGGCATGTCTGATTATTTGCCTCGAATTGTTTACCGTATGGTGATGGCTAGCAATTCGAGTTGATTTCTAAATTATCAGATCATCTACCAGTTGATGCATAGGTTTTTGGGTCGATTTTCAAATCATCGGATTATCCACCGAGAGATATATGTTGATATTTATCGATATGTAGTTATTCAGTCAATGTGTTGTCTAAATATGCTCATAATATTTTTCTCATATATTAGATTTGTCGATTATAGTGTCTATGCGTAGCTATTAGAAAACGCTTTCTAATGATACAAAGAAAGATTTTGTTGGACATGTTTTATGGAAGTTATGAAGTTAATAATATGATCAGTCAATAATCGACCAACTCATCGGGCATGGATGGTTATTTGGCTCAAATTTTTGACGATTTGGCGATGGCTAGAATTCGAGTTGACTTCTGACTTAAAGATCATGTACCGGATTATGCATAGTAGTTTGGGTCGATTTTCAGATCATCGGATTATCCACCGAGAGATATATACCGATTTTTATTCATATGTAGGGATTCCGTCAATGTGATGTCTAAATATGCTCATAATGTTTTGCTCATATGTTAGATCTGCGCGATTATAGTGTCTATGCGTAGCTATTAGATAAAGCTTTCTAATGATATAAAGAAAGATTTATTTTGACATGTTTTATGGAAGTTATGAAGTTAATAATATGATCAGTCAATAATCGACCAACTCATCGGGCATGGCTGGTTATTTGCCTCGAATTGTTGACCATATGGCGATGGCTAGCAATTCGAGTTGACTTCTAACTTATCGAATCATCTATCAAATGATGACTTTGGATCGATTTTCAGATCATCGGATTATCCACCGAGAGATATACACCAATTTTTATCGATATGTAAGGATCCCGTCAACGTGTTGTCTAAATATGCTCATAACTTTTTGTTCATATATTATATCTGCGCGATTATAGTGTGTATGCGTACCTATTAGAAAAAAATTTCTAATGATATAAAGAAAGATTTATTTTGACATGTTTTATGGAAGTTATGAAGTTAATAATATGATTAGTCAACAATCGACCAACTCATCGGGCATGTCTGATTATTTGCCTCGAATTGTTGACCGTATGGCGATGGCTAGCAATTCGAGTTGATTTCTAACTTATCAGATCATCTACCAGTTGATGCATAGGTTTTTGGGTCGATTTTCAAATCATCGGATTATCCACCGAAAGATATATATTGATATTTATCGATATGTAGTGATTCGATCAATGTGTTGTCTAAATATGCTCATAACGTTTTGCTCATATATTAGATCAGCGAGATTATAGTGTCTATGCGTAGCTATTAGAAAACGCTTTCTAATGATACAAAGAAAGATTTTGTTGGACATGTTTTATGGAAGTTATGAAGTTAATAATATGATCAGTCAACAATCGACAAACTCATCAGGCATGGATGGTTATTTGGCTGAAATTGTTGACCATTTGGTGATGGCTAGAATTCAAGTTGACTTCTGAGTTACAGATCATCTATCAGATGATGCTTAGTAATTTGGATCATTTTTCACATCATCGGATTATCCACGAGGAGATATATACCGATTTTTATCGATATGTAGGGATTCCGTCAATGTTGTCTAAATATGCTCATAACTTTTTACTCATATATTAGATTTCTACGATTATGGTCTCTATGCGTAGCTATTAGAAAAGACATTCTAATGATATAAAGAAAGATTTTTTTGGACTTGTTTTCTGGAAGTTATGAAGTTAATAATATTATCAGTCAACAATCGACCAACTCACTAAATATGCTCATAACTTTTTGCTCATATATTAGATCTGCGCGATTATAGTTTCTATGCGTACCTATTAGAAAAAACTTTCTAATGATATAAAGAAAGATTTATTTTGACATGTTTTATGAAAGTTATGAAGTTAATAATATGATTAGTCAACAATCGACCAACTCATCGGGCATGTCTGATTATTTGCCTCGAATTGTTGACCGTATGGCGATGGCTAGCAATTCGAGTTGATTTCTAACTTATCAGATCATCTACCAGTTGATGCATAGGTTTTTGGGTCGATTTTCAAATGATCGGATTATCCACTGAAAGATATATATTGATATTTATCGATATGTAGTGACTGGTCAATGTGTTGTCTAAATATGCTCATAATGTTTTTCTCATATATTAGATCTGTCGATTATAGTGTCTATGCGTAGCTATTAGAAAAAGCTTTCTAATGATATAAAGAAAGATTTATTTTGACATATTTTATGGAAGTTATGAAGTTAATAATATGATCAGTCAATAATCGACCAACTCATCGGGCATGGATGGTTATTTGGCTCAAATTTTTTACCATTTGGCGAATGCTAGAATTCGAGTTGACTTCTGATTTACAGATCATGTACCGGTTGATGCATAGTAGTTTGGGTCAATTTTCAGATCATCGGATTGTCCACCGAGAGATATATACTGATTTTTATCGATATGTAGGGATTCGGTTCATGTGTTGTCTCAATATGCTCATAACGTTTTGTTCATTTATTAGATCTGCGCGATTATGGTGTCTATGCATAGATATTAAAAGAAGCATTTCTAATGATATAAAGAAAGATTTATTTTGACATGTTTTCTGGAAGTTATGAAGTTAATAATATTATCAGTCATCAATCGACCAACTCATCGGGCATGACTGGTTATTTGCCTCGAATTGTTGACCATATGGCGATGGCTAGCAATTCGAGTTGACTTCTAACTTATTAGATCATCTACCGGATGATACATAGTAGTTTGGGTAGATTTTCAGATCATCGGATTATCCACCGAGAGATATACACCAATTTTTATCGATATGTAAGGATCCCGTCAACGTGTTATCTAAATATGCTCATAACTTTTTGCTCATATATTAGATCTGCGCGATTATAGTTTCTATGCGTACCTATTAGAAAAAACTTTCTAATGATGTAAAGAAAGATTTATTTTGACATGTTTTATGGAAGTTATGATGTTAATAATATGATTAGTCAACAATCGACCAACTCATCGGGCATGTCTGATTATTTGCCTCGAATTGTTGACCGTATGGCGATGGCTAGCAATTCGAGTTGATTTCTAACTTATCAGATCATCTACCAGTTGATGCATAGGTTTTTGGGTCGATTTTCAAATCATCGGATTATCCACCGAGAGATATATATTGATATTTATCGATATGTAGTGATTCGGTCAATGTGTTGTCTAAATATGCTCATAATATTTTTCTCATATATTACATCTGTCGATTATAGTGTCTATACGTAGCTATTACAAAACGCTTTCTAATGATACAAAGAAAGATTTTGTTGGACATGTTTTATGGAAGTTATGAAGTTAATAATATGATCAGTCAATAATCGACCAACTCATCGGGCATGGATGGTTATTTGGCTCAAATTTTTGACCATTTGGCGATGGCTAGAATTCGAGTTGACTTCTGACTTAAAGATCATGTAACGGATGATGCATAGTAGTTTGGGTCAATTTTCAGATCATCGGATTATCCACCGAGAGATATATACCGATTTTTATTCATATGTAGGGATTCCGTCAATGTGTTGTCTAAATATGCTCATAACATTTTGCTCATATGTTAGATCTGCACGATTATAGTGTCTATGCGTAGCTATTAGATAAAGCTTTCTAATGATATAAAGAAAGATTTATTTTGACATATTTTATAGAAGTTATGAAGTTAATAATATGATCAGTCAACAATCGACCAACTCA
>NW_010961950.1:216855-218709 GCF_000463585.1 Tarenaya hassleriana | reverse complement strand
CTAAATATGCTCATAACTTTTTGCTCATATATTAGATCTACGCGATTATAATGTCTATGCGTACCTATTAGAAAAAACTTTCTAATGATATAAAGAAAGATTTATTTTGACATGTTTTATGAAAGTTATGAAGTTAATAATATGATTAGTCAACAATCGACCAACTCATCGGGCATGTCTGATTATTTGCCTCGAATTGTTGACCGTATGGCGATGGCTAGCAATTCGAGTTGATTTCTTACTTATCAGATCATCTACCAGTTGATGCATAGGTTTTTGGGTCGATTTTCAAATGATCGGATTATCCACTGAAAGATATATATTGATATTTATCGATATGTTGCCTAAATATGCTCATAACTTTTTGCTCATATATTAGATCTACGCGATTATAATGTCTATGCGTACCTATTAGAAAAAGCTTTCTAATGATATAAAGAAAGATTTATTTTGACATATTTTATGGAAGTTATGAAGTTAATAATATGATCAGTCAATAATCGACCAACTCATCGGGCATGGATGGTTATTTGGCTCAAATTTTTTACCATTTGGGGAATGCTAGAATTCGAGTTGACTTCTGACTTACAGATCATGTACCGGTTGATGCATAGTAGTTTGGGTCGATTTTCAGATCATCGGATTGTACACCGAGACATATATACTGATTTTTATTGATATGTAGCGATTCGGTCCATGTGTTGTCTCAATATGCTCATAACGTTTTGTTCATTTATTAGATCTGCGCGATTATGGTGTCTATGCATAGATATTTAAAAGAAGCATTTCTAATGATATAAAGAAAGATTTATTTTGACATGTTTTCTGGAAGTTATGAAGTTAATAATATTATTAGTCAACAATCGACCAACTCATCGGACATGACTGGTTATTTGCCTCGAATTGTTGACCATACGACGATGGCTAGCAATTCAGTTGACTTCTAACTTATCAAATCATCTATCAAATGATGCATAGTACTTTGGATCGATTTTCAGATCATCGGATTATCCACCGAGAGATATACACCAATTTTTATCGATATGTAAGGATCCCGTCAACGTGTTGCCTAAATATGCTCATAACTTTTTGCTCATATATTAGATCTACGCGATTATAATGTCTATGCGTACCTATTAGAAAAAGCTTTCTAATGATATAAAGAAAGATTTATTTTGACATGTTTTATGAAAGTTATGAAGTTAATAATATGATTAGTCAACAATCGACCAACTCATCGGGCATGTCTGATTATTTTCCTCGAATTGTTGACCGTATGGCGATGGCTAGCAATTCGAGTTGATTTCTAACTTATCAGATCATCTACCACTTGATGCATAGGTTTTTGGGTCGATTTTCAAATGATCGGATTATCCACTGAAAGATATATATTGATATTTATCGATATGTAGTGACTGGTCAATGTGTTGTCTAAATATGCTCATAATGTTTTTCTCATATATTAGATCTGTCGATTATAGTGTCTATGCGTAGCTATTAGAAAACGCTTTCTAATGATACAAAGAAAGATTTTGTTGGACATGTTTTATGGAAGTTATGAAGTTAATAATATGATCAGTCAATAATCGACCAACTCATCGGGCATGGATGGTTATTTGCCTCAAATTTTTTACCATTTGGCGAATGCTAGAATTCGAGTTGACTTCTGACTTACAGATCATGTACCGGTTGATGCATAGTAGTTTGGGTCGATTTTCAGATCATCGGATTGTACACCGAGACATATATACTGATTTTTATTGATATGTAGGGATTCGGTCCATGTGTTGTCTCAATATGCTCATAACGTTTTGTTCATATGTTAGATCTGCGCGATTATGGTGTCTATGCATA
>NW_010961950.1:215563-216187 GCF_000463585.1 Tarenaya hassleriana | reverse complement strand
ATTCGAGGAAAATAATCAGACATGCCCGATGAGTTGGTCGATTGTTGACTAATCATATTATTAACTTCATAACTTTCATAAAACATGTCAAAATAAATCTTTCTTTATATCATTAGAAAGCTTTTTCTAATAGGTACGCATAGACATTATAATCGCGTAGATCTAATATATGAGCAAAAAGTTATGAGCATATTTAGGCAACACGTTGACGGGATCCTTACATATCGATAAAAATTGGTGTATATCTCTCGGTGGATAATCCGATGATCTGAAAATCGATCCAAAGTACTATGCAAAGAAAGATTTATTTTGACATGTTTTCTGGAAGTTATGAAGTTAATAATATTATTAGTCAACAATCGACCAACTCATCGGGCATGACTGGTTATTTACCTCGAATTGTTGACCATATGGCGATGGCTAGCAATTCGAGTTGACTTCTAACTTATTAGATCATCTACCGGATGATGCATAGTAGTTTGGGTCGATTTTCAGATCATCGGATTATCCACCGAGAGATATATATCGATTTTTATCGATATGTAGCGATTCGGTCCATGTGTTGTCTCAATATGCTCATAACGTTTTGTTCATTTATTAGATCTGCGCGATTATGGTGTCTAT
>NW_010961950.1:214675-215545 GCF_000463585.1 Tarenaya hassleriana | reverse complement strand
ATGCGTAGCTATTAGATAAAGCTTTCTAATGATATAAAGAAAGTTTTATTTTGACATGTTTTATGGAAGTTATGAAGTTAATAATATGATCAGTCAATAATCGACCAACTCATCGGGCATGGCTGGTTATTTGCCTCGAATTGTTGACCATATGGCGATGGCTAGCAATTCGAGTTGACTTCTAACTTATCAAATCATCTATCAGATGATGCATAGTACTTTGGATCGATTTTCAGATCATCGGATTATCCACCGAGAGATATACACCAATTTTTATCGATATGTAAGGATTCCGTCAACGTGTTGTCTAAATATGCTCATAACTTTTTGTTCATATATTATATCTGCGCGATTATAGTGTGTATGCGTACCTATTAGAAAAAAATTTCTAATGATATAAAGAAAGATTTATTTTGACATGTTTTATGGAAGTTATGAAGTTAATAATATGATTAGTCAACAATCGACCAACTCATCGGGCATGTCTGATTATTTACCTCGAATTGTTGACCGTATGGCGATGGCTAGCAATTCGAGTTGATTTCTAACTTATTAGATCATCTACCAGTTGATGCATAGGTTTTTGGGTCGATTTTCAAATCATCGGATTATCCACCGAGAGATATATATTGATATTTATCGATATGTAGTGATTCGGTCAATGTGTTGTCTAAATATGCTCATAATATTTTTCTCATATATTAGATCTGTCGATTATAGTGTCTATGCGTAGCTATTAGAAAACGCTTTCTAATGATACAAAGAAAGATTTTGTTGGACATGTTTTATGGAAGTTATGAAGTTAATAATATGATCAGTCAACAATCGACCAACTCATCGGGCATGTCTGATTATTTGCCTCGAATTGTT
>NW_010961950.1:213532-214251 GCF_000463585.1 Tarenaya hassleriana | reverse complement strand
ATCATCGGATTATCCACCGAGAGATATATACCGATTTTTATCGATATGTAGCGATTCGGTCCATGTGTTGTCTTAATATGCTCATAACGTTTTGTTCATTTATTAGATCTGCGCGATTATGGTGTCTATGCATAGATATTAAAAGAAGCATTTCTAATGATATAAATAAAGATTTATTTTGACATGTTTTCTGAAAGTTATGAAGTTAATAATATTATCAGTCAACAATCGACTAACTCATCGGGCATGACTGGTTATACCTCGAATTGTTGACCATATGGCGATGGCTAGCAGTTCGAGTGGACTTCTAACTTATCAAATCATCTATCAGTTGATGCATAGTACTTTGGATCGATTTTCAGATCATCGGATTATCCATCGAGAGATATACACCAATTTTTATCGATATATAAGGATTCCGTCAACGTATTGTCTAAATATGCTCATAACTTTTTGCTCATATATTAGATCTGCGCGATTATAGTGTCTATGCGTACCTATTAGAAAAAGCTTTCTAATGATATAAAGAAAGATTTATTTTGACATGTTTTATGAAAGTTATGAAGTTAATAATATGATTAGTCAACAATCGACCAACTCATTCGAGTTGACTTCTGAGTTACAGATCATCTATCAGATGATGCTTAGTAATTTGGATCATTTTTCACATCATCGGATTATCCACGAGGAGATATATACCGATTTTTATCGATATGTAG
>NW_010961950.1:211143-212983 GCF_000463585.1 Tarenaya hassleriana | reverse complement strand
GATTTTCAGATCATCGGATTATCCACCGAGAGATATACACCAATTTTTATCGATATGTAAGGATTCCGTCAACGTGTTGTCTAAATATACTCATAACGTTTTGCTGATATATTAGATCTGCGCGATTATAGTGTCTATGCGTACCTATTAGAAAAAGCTTTCTAATGATATAAAGAAAGATTTATTTTGACATGTTTTATGGAAGTTATGAAGTTAATAATATGATCAGTCAATAATCGACCAACTCATCGGGCATGGATGGTTATTTGGCTCAAATTTTTTACCATTTGGCGAATGCTAGAATTCGAGTTGACTTCTGACTTACAGATCATGTACCGGTTGATGCATAGTAGTTTCGGTCAATTTTCAGATTATCGGATTGTCCACCGAGAGATATATACTGATTTTTATTGATATGTAGGGATTCGGTCCATGTGTTGTCTCAATATGCTCATAACGTTTTGTTCATTTATTAGATCTGCGAGTCAACAATCGACCAACTCATCGGGCATGTCTGATTATTTGCCTCGAATTGTTGACCATATGGCGATGGCTAGCAATTCGAGTTGACTTCTACTTATTAGATCATCTATCGGAGGATGCATAGTAGTTTAGGTCGATTTTCAGATCATCGGATTATCCACCGAGAGATATATACCGATTTTTATTCATATGTAGAGATTCCGTCATTGTGTTGTCTAAATATGCTCATAACGTTTTGCTCATATATTTGATCTGCGCGATTATAGTGTCAATGCGTAGCTATTAGATAAAGCTTTCTAATGATATAAAGAAAGTTTTATTTTGACATGTTTTATGGAAGTTATGAAGTTAATAATATGATCAGTCAACAATCGACCAACTCATCGGGCATGGCTGGTTATATGCCTCGAATTGTTGACCATATGGCAATGGCTAGCAATTCGAGTTGACTTCTACTTATTAGATCATCTATCGGAGGATGCATAGTAGTTTAGGTCGATTTTCAGATCATCGGATTATCCACCGAGAGATATATACCGATTTTTATTCATATGTAGAGATTCCGTCATTGTGTTGTCTAAACACAATGACGGAATCTCTACATATGAATAAAAATCGGTATATATCTCTCGGTGGATAATCCGATGATCTGAAAATCGATCCAAAGTACTATGCATCATCTGATAGATGATTTGATAAGTTAGAAGTCAACTCGAATTGCTAGCCATTGCCATATGGTCAACAATTCGAGGCAAATACCCAGCCATGTCCGATGAGTTGGTCGATTGTTGACTGATCATATTATTAACTTCATAACTTCATGGCTAGCAATTCGAGTTGACTTCTACTTATTAGATCATCTATCGGAGGATGCATAGTAGTTTAGGTCGATTTTCAGATCATCGGATTATCCACCGAGAGATATACACCAATTTTTATCGATATGTAAGGATTCCGTCAACGTGTTGTCTAAATATACTCATAACGTTTTGCTCATATATTTGATCTGCGCGATTATAGTGTCAATGCGTAGCTATTAGATAAAGCTTTCTAATGATATAAAGAAAGTTTTATTTTGACATGTTTTATGGAAGTTATGAAGTTAATAATATGATCAGTCAACAATCGACCAACTCATCGGACATGGCTGGTTATTTGCCTCGAATTGTTGACCATATGGCAATGGCTAGCAATTCGAGTTGACTTCTAACTTATCAAATCATCTATCAGATGATGCATAGTACTTTGGATCGATTTTCAGATCATCGGATTATCCACCGAGAGATATATACCGATTTTTATTCATATGTAGAGATTCCGTCATTGTGTTGTCTAAATATGCTCATAACGTTTTGCT
>NW_010961950.1:210420-210842 GCF_000463585.1 Tarenaya hassleriana | reverse complement strand
TAGTGATTCGGTCAATGTGTTGTCTAAATATGCTCATAACTTTTTGCTCATATATTAGATCTACGCGATTATAGTGTCTATGCGTAGCTATTAGAAAACTCTTTCTAATAATACAAAGAAACATTTTGACTGACATGTTTTTTGGAGGTTATGAAGTTAGTAATATGATCAGTCAACAATCGACGACCTCGTCGGGCATGGATGATTATTTGGCTCAAATTGCTGACCATTTGGCGATGGCTAAAATTCGAGTTGACTTCTGAATTATAGATCATCGATCAGATGATGCTTAGTAATTTGGATCATTTTTCACATCATCGGATTATCCACGAGGAGATATATACCGATTTTTATCGATATGTAGGGATTCCTTCAATGTTGTCTAAATATGCTCATAACTTTTTGCTCATATATTAGATTTC
>NW_010961950.1:205555-206753 GCF_000463585.1 Tarenaya hassleriana | reverse complement strand
CGCGATTATAGTGTCTATGCGTAGCTATTAGAAAACTCTTTCTAATAATACAAAGAAACATTTTGACTGACATGTTTTATGGAAGTTATGAAGTTAGTAATATGATCAGTCAACAATCGACGAGCTCGTCGGGCATGGATGGTTATTTGGCTCAAATTGTTGACCATTTGACGATGGCTAGAATTCGAGTTGACTTCTGAGTTACAGATCATCTATCAGATGATGCTTAGTAATTTGGATCATTTTTCACATCATCGGATTATCTACGAGGAGATATATACCGATTTTTATCGATATGTAGGGATTCTGTCAATGTTGTCTAAATTCTCTCATAACGTTTTGCTCATATATTAGATTTCTACGATTATAGTCTCTATGCGTAGCTATTAGAAAAGACATTCTAATGATATAAAGAAAGATTTTTTTGGACTTGTTTTCTGGAAGTTATGAAGTTAATAATATTATCAGTTAACAATCGACCAACTCATCGGGCATGGCTGGTTATATGCCTCGAATTGTTGACCATATGGCGATGGCTAGCAATTCGAGTTGACTTCTACTTATTAGATCATCTATCGGAGGATGCATAGTAGTTTAGGTCGATTTTCAGATCATCGGATTATCAACCGAGAGATATATACCGATTTTTATTCATATGTAGGGATTCCGTCAATGTGTTGTCTAAATATGTTCATAACGTTTTGCTCATATATTTGATCTGCGCGATTATAGTGTCTATGCGTAGCTATTAGATAAAGGTTTCCTAATGATATAAAGAAAGTTTTATTTTGACATGTTTTATGGAAGTTATGAAGTTAATAATATGATCAGTCAACAATCGACCAACTCATCGGACATGGCTGGTTATTTGCCTCGAATTGTTGACCATATGGCGATGGCTAGAAATTCGAGTTGACTTCTAACTTATCAATGCATAGTACTTTGGATCGATTTTCAGATCATCAGATTATCCACCGAGAGATATACACCAATTTTTATCGATATGTAAGGATTCCGTCAACGTGTTGTCTAAATATGCTCATAACGTTTTGCTGATATATTAGATCTGCGCGATTATAGTGTCTATGCGTACCTATTAGAAAAAGCTTTCTAATGATATAAAGAAAGATTTATTTTGAAATGTTTTATGGAAGTTATGAAGTTAATAATATGATTAGTCAACAATCGACCAACTCAT
>NW_010961950.1:203830-205485 GCF_000463585.1 Tarenaya hassleriana | reverse complement strand
ATATTAGATCTATGCGATTATAGTGTCTATGCGTAGCTATTAGAAAACTCTTTCTAATAATACAAAGAAAGATTTTGACTGATATGTTTTATGGAAGTTATGAAGTTAGTAATATGATCAGTCAACAATCGACGAGCTCGTCGGGCATGGATGGTTATTTGGCTCAAATTGCTGACCATTTGGTGATGGCTAAAATTCGAGTTGACTTCTGAGTTACGGATAATCTATCAGATGATGCTTAGTAATTTGGATCAATTTTCACATCATCGGATTATCCACGAGGAGATATATACCGATTTTTATCGATATGTAGGGATTCCGTCAATGTTGTCTAAATATTCTCATTACTTTTTGTTCATATATTAGATCTCTACGATTATGGTGTCTATGCGTAGCTATTAGAAAATGCATTCTAATGATACAAAGAAAGATTTTTTTTGGACTTGTTTTCTGGAAGTTATGACGTTAGTAATATGATTAGTCAACAATCGACCAACTCATCGGGCATGGCTGATTATTTGCCTCGAAATGTTGACCATATGGCAATGGCTAGCAATTCGAATTGACTTCTAAATTATTAGATCATCTACGGATGATGCATAGTAGTTTGGGTCGATTTTCAGATCATCAGATTATCCACCTTGAGATATATACCGATTTTTATCGATATGTAGGGATTCCGTCAATGTGTTGTCTAAATATGCTCATAATGTTTTTCTCATATATTAGATCTGTCGATTATAGTGTCTATGCGTACCTATTAGAAAGAGCTTTCTAATGATATAAAGAAAGATTTATTTTGACATGTTTTATGGAAGTTATGAAGTTAATAATATAATTAGTCAACAATCGACCAACTCATCGAGCATGTCTGATTATTTGCCTCGAATTGTTGACCATATGGCGATGGCTAGCAATTCGAGTTGATTTCTAACTTATCAGATCATCTACCAGTTGATGCATAGGTTTTTGGGTCGATTTTCAAATCATCGGATTATCCACCAAGAGATATATATTGATATTTATCGATATGTAGTGATTCGGTCAATGTGTTGTCTAAATATGCTCATAACTTTTTGCTCATATATTAGATCTACGCGATTATAGTATCTATGCGTAGCTATTAGAAAACTCTTTCTAATAATACAAAGAAAGATTTTGACTGACATGTTTTATGGAAGTTATGAAGTTAGTAATATGATCAGTCAACAATCGACGAGCTCGTCGGGCATGGATGGTTATTTGGCTCAAATTGCTGACCATTTGGCGATGGCTAAAATTCGAGTTGACTTCTGAGTTACAGATCATCTATCAGATGATGCTTAGTAATTTGGATAATTTTTCACATCATCGGATTATCCACGAGGAGATATATACCGATTTTTATCGATATGTAGGGATTCCGTCAATGTTGTCTAAATATGCTCATAACTTTTTACTCATATATTAGATTTCTACGATTATGGTCTCTATGCGTAGCTATTAGAAAAGACATTCTAATGACATAAAGAAAGATTTTTTTGGACTTGTTTTCTGGAAGTTATGAAGTTAATAATATTATCAGTCAACAATCGACCAACTCATCGGACATGGCTGGTTATTTGCCTCGAATTGTTGACCATATGGCGATGGCTAGCAATTCGAGTTGACTTCTA
>NW_010961950.1:198133-203079 GCF_000463585.1 Tarenaya hassleriana | reverse complement strand
AAGATTTTGACTGACATGTTTTATGGAAGTTATGAAGTTAGTAATATGATCAGTCAACAATCGACGAGCTCGTCGGGCATGGATGGTTATTTGGCTCAAATTGCTGACCATTTGGCGATGGCTAAAATTCGAGTTGACTTCTGAGTTACGGATCATCTATCAGATGATGCTTAGTAATTTGGATCAATTTTCACATCATCGGATTATCCACGAGGAGATATATACCGATTTTTATCGATTTGTAGGGATTCCGTCAATGTTGTCTAAATATGCTCATAACTTTTTTGCTCATAAATTAGATTTCTACGATTATGGTCTCTATGCGTAGCTATTAGAAAAGGCATTATAATGATATAAAGAAAGATTTATTTTGACATGTTTTATGGAAGTTATGAAGTTAATAATATGATCAGTCAACAATCGACCAACTCATCGGACATGGCTGGTTATTTGCCTCGAATTGTTGACCATATGGCGATGGCTAGCAATTCGAGTTGACTTCTAACTTATCAAATCATCTATCAGATTATGCATAGTACTTTGGATCGATTTTCAGATCATCGGATTATCCACCGAGAGATATACATTAATTTTTATCGATATGTAAGGATTTCGTCAACGTGTTGTCTAAATATGCTCATAACGTTTTGCTCGTATATTAGATCTGCGCGATTATAGTGTCTATGCGTACCTATTAGAAAAAACTTTCTAATGATATAAAGAAAGATTTATTTTGAAATGTTTTATGGAAGTTATGAAGTTAATAATATGATTAGTCAACAATCGACCAACTCATCGGGCATGTCTGATTATTTGCCTCGAATTGTTGACCATATGGCGATGGCTAGCAATTCCAGTTGATTTCTAACTTATCAGATCATCTTCAGTTGATGCATAGGTTTTTGGGTCGATTTTCAAATCATCGGATTATCCACCGAGAGATATATATTGATATTTATCGATATATAGTGATTCGGTCAATGTGTTGTCTAAATATGCTCATAACGTTTTGCTCATATATTAGATCTACGCGATTATAGTGTCTATGCGTAGCTATTAGAAAACTCTTTCTAATAATACAAAGAAAGATTTTGACTGACATGTTTTATGGAAGTTACGAAGTTAGTAATATGATCAGTCAACAATCGACGAGCTCGTCGGGCATGGATGGTTATTTGGCTCAAATTGCTGACCATTTGGCGATGGCTAAAATTCGAGTTGACTTCTGAGTTACGGAACATCTATCAGATGATGCTAAGTAATTTGGATCAATTTTCACATCATCGGATTATCCACGAGGAGATATATATCGATTTTTATCGATATGTAGGGATTCCGTCAATGTTGTATAAATATGCTCATAACTTTTTGCTCATATATTAGATCTCTACGATTATGGTGTCTATGCGTAGCTATTAGAAAAAACATTCTAATGATACAAAGAAAGATTTTTTTTGGACTTGTTTTCTAGAAGTTATGAAGTTAGTAATATGATTAGTCAACAATCGACCAACTCATCGGTCATGGCTGATTATTTGCCTCGAAGTGTTGATCATATGGCGATGGCTAGCAATTCGAGTTGACTTCTAAATTATTAGATCATCTACGGATGATGCATAGTAGTTTGGGTCGATTTTCAGATCATCAGATTATCCACCTTGAGATATATACTGATTTTTATCGATATGTAGGGATTCCGTCAATGTGTTGTCTAAATATGCTCATAATGTTTTTCTCATACATTAGATCTGTCGATTATAGTGTCTATGCATAGCTATTAGAAAACGCTTTCTAATGATACAAAGAAAGATTTTGTTGGACATGTTTTATGGAAGTTATGAAGTTAATAATGTGATCAGTCAACAATCGACCAACTCATCGGGCATGGATGGTTATTTGGCTCAAATTTTTGACCATTTGACGATGGCTAGAATTCGAGTTGACTTCTGACTTACAGATCATGTACCGGATGATGCATAGTAGTTTGGGTCAATTTTCAGATCATCTGATTTGATGAGGACATCGGATCTAGCAGCTTGGAGGAGGACGGGAGCATAACGGAAGGAGCTCTTGAAGACGGGAGCTTAACGGAAGGAGCTCTTGAGGACGTTGAAGGCTTGGCCTCTCAGGTGCCAAGAGACATGCCGAGTGATCACGACGTTACACGATCATTCGAAGCCGCAGGAACGGGATGTGACGTGCACAACACGAAGGTTCCCCGAGCAAGTCATAGAGCCGAGCCTCGACTTACTCATGCTAGAGCTCGAGCGCTTCGTGTCACGCTTACCGAAGCCGTCACCAAATGTGACACCCGTAACCCGTATACAGTATACAGGCTGTGCCACATGGACGATATAACAATAAAATAATAATTTGCGGAAGCGAAAATGCGAAATCCAAAAACATTTTTAATCAAACCAAATTATACAGCGGAAAATACAAGCGATCAGTATCGCAAAACAACGCATGTCCGAATAATCATAACATAGCCGTACAAAATACGGGAATACGAGTCCCGGAGTTCAAAATAAAATCCCGTACATGATGTTGCTTCTCTCAGGTCGTCGTCTGCCGGGTGCGCTAGGCGTAATCCTCGTGATCTGAAAAATGTAAACCACGAGGGCTAAGCACAACTGCTTAGTGAGTAGCCCGGGTTGAACCCGGTAAACCCGTTCTCAGCGAGAACGGTGTTAATTCGATAATTCACAACCAACAAACAACAATGACATCCATGCATAACCACATCACATCAGTCACAATTATGTCAAACACAATCATACCCATATGACATCGCATCATAGGGTTAGCCAAAGGCCCTAGTCATATCGACATGACTAGAAGCGTCTCACACACGCCCGTCACTCGCGTGACGTTGGCCATCGCATCACATGCGACTACGCGCGTCTCCTGCGCCTGTCACTCGCGTGACCTCCGATGTCAAGTCCATGACACAACGGAAATACAAACCCACCCGTATGGAGTCCCCCATAGGGTCCAGCCATATACCCTAGTCAAGTCCATGACTAGGGGCATCTCACACGCCCGTCAAGTCCATGACGTTGGCCGTGTCAAGTCCATGACACAATAAACACAACACCCGTATGGAGTCCACCATAGGGTTCTGCCATAGCCCTAGTCAAGTCCATGACTAGGGGCGTCTCGCACGCCCGTCAAGTCCATGACGTTGGCTGTCGTGTCGCACACGACTATATCACAACCACAATCATGCTGCACTCGTCGCACGAGTGAGCTACAAACATGGCAATCAACGTGCATATCTTCCCAATACAATCACGCGTATCGCGGTATTCGGTCCCGACCGAGCTACCGATTAACGCCATGCAAACTACCCAGAATAATCACGCAACGAACCACTCCAATCGTTGTATCGCATATCTCACGCACGCGGGATTTGAAAATCATCCGAAAAAGAGTTCCGTACCCTAGAACGGTTGGTCCAGGGTGTGGACCGGTCGGTAGGCGAAATGGGCTCAAGCCCAGGCCCATGGTCAAGCCTGCAACGCCCTGAGCGGATTGGTCGGAGATTTGACGCCGGTGGGCCCCGGGAACGCAGAGAAAAACGCGTCTCAAGGCAGCAAGTTGGCCACTTGCGTGTTCTGTTCAGCAGACCGTCCGTTCTGGTTCTGAACCTGGAACGGACGGTCTGGGCCAAGTGTCGGCCCAGCTCCTCGCACGTTCGTGGACTGTCCGTTCCGCGTTTTTTAGCAGTCCGTCCGTTCTACCTCTTTTGCCAGTCCGTCCGTTCTGCATTTCTGGTCCGTTCCGACCGACTTCGATTGCTCCGTTCTCACTCGTTTCTTACCCGAATCGCGCACCGTTTGTTTCTACACCTTCCTTGGAACGTCCTCTTTCATGTCCAATCAATAGATTATTGGAAAATCACGTTTACACGATGAGGTACAACTCGAAACGTCCCTATCTCGAATAACTTGTGAATTCCGAATTTCCAGGTTCTACTCAATTTTCGTTTGCTCATAACTTCCTCGTTTCTCCGTCAAATCGAGTGTCGTTTTCTTCTAGATATTCGTTGAAATATTCTCTATATTTTTGCCTTATTTTACCCTCCTTTTATTCCCGAAAATAATTTAAATAATTTATACGGGAATCGGGGTATTACAGGTCCAGACGTTAAAAGGCTCCAGACCGATCGGTTCAGATGTCGGGATTTACTAAACTCGCTCTAATTAGGGTTTTAAGTGGGAACAACTTTGGGGAACGCCACCCAACTCTTTTGGCACGATTTTTGATACGTGTGTACCGAGTCTAAAATTTATAACCCGATTCACAACTCACCGCAAGGATACGGATCGTCATAACACGGGGTCGAACACAAGGACCGGTTGCTAAATCCAAATCTCAATCGAAAATAAATCAAAGCAAGCAAGTAGAAGTGATGGTGGAAGTATATGGAATGAATAGAAAATAAGGAAGCAAAACAATAAAAGCGAGTAAACTAGCAATCTAAGATGACCGTGGGTGTCGGGACCGTATTCGCGTGTATGGGTATATGCTAAGCATGCGAGAATCACGATATTGAATCTGTATTCGGGAATCGTCAAGCAACAAAGATAGAGAAATCACCTCCCGGCATATAACTCACTATCTAAAGTTTCCTAAATCCATATCCCTATGTGATTTATCAAACTAGATGCATGAAGAACACTATCATCAATCCTAGATCGATCAAACCATATTCCTATGTGAATAATACAATCTATTCTATCGATTTCAATCCGAAACCAATTCCTCTGATTCATAAGTAGCTTCTTGACCTTCCGGTCCACTATCTACAGCGGCTCATCTCGAAAACGCGTAGCCTCCGTAAACTCCAATTCCTGTGGGTGTAGTACGTGAGAAGGGTCCGCTACGTACCTCCGCAGCATCGACACGTGGAACACATCATGGACGTTGCCTAACTCCGGCGG
>NW_010961950.1:194982-195549 GCF_000463585.1 Tarenaya hassleriana | reverse complement strand
GAACCAGATCGTCCTCTTGGGACAATCAATGTAGGCCTGATATCTCATCAGCCAATCCATACCCAATATAATGTCGAATCCCCCGATGGGTCCCACGATGAAATCTGCGGCTAATAAGCGACCGCAAACCTCGAGGGGCACCCCTCGCAGGATCCCATGCACTGCTAATGTCTCTCCCGAGGGTATTCGCACGGTGAAATCGCTTCTCGGTTCGATCCCCCCTGTCTCTAATCTCACTGCTACCTCCACACTCATGAAACTATGGGTCGCCCCGGTATCAAATAGTGTGTAACATGCAACCCCATGGATATATAGAGTACCTGCGATCGCGGCAGCCTCGGCTCCCGCAGGATGAGCCTCCTCCTCTTGTTCCTCCTGGATCTCCTGCTCAGCACCGAGAGCGTAAACCCTCGGGGCAGCTCCAGTCCTCGCTGGGGGTCGGGGCGGTCGGTCCACCTGGCCCGGTGGTCGCGGTGGTCTCGGTGCCACGACCGGTGGTCCCGTAGGCCTCGTCAGACAACGTGATGCAATGTGTCCGGGCTGGTCGCAACGATAACATACCACTGG
>NW_010961950.1:190542-191552 GCF_000463585.1 Tarenaya hassleriana | reverse complement strand
AGCCTCGGCTCCAGCAGGGTGAGCCTCCTCCTCTTCTTCCTCCTGGATCTCCTGCTCAGCACCGAGAGCGTAAACTCTCGGGACAGCTCTAGTCCTCGCTGGGGGTCGGGGCGGTCGGTCCACCTGGCCCGGTGGTCGCGGTGGTCTCGGTGCCATGGCCGGTGGTCCGTAGGCCTCGTCGGACAACGTGATGCGATGTGTCCGGGCTGGTCGCAACGATAACATACCACTGGTCCCCTCGCCGCCAGTGGTGGTGGGGGACGACAACCAGTCGGCGCCTTGCCCTTGTCACGCGGATCGCTGGTCCGGATGTTCCTCCCCGATGAACACGTGCCGAAGCATTTCCTGAAAGGGCTCCGCTCACGAGTCTTCCCTTCCTTCTTCTCCCGCTCTCCCCGCTCTACCTTCTCCAGCTGTGAAATGTATCGGCTCAGCGTCGGGTACTCCTGGATCTCGATCTTCCTCCGTAGGTAAGGTCGGAGTCCAGCAATGAACTTCTGAATCCTCGACGCCTCGGTGGGTACCAGATGCCCTCCGTACATCAGTAGGCGGGTGAACTCTGCCTCATACTCACTGACCGTCATGTCTCCCTGCTGCAACATGAGGAACTCGGTCATGCGGTACTCATGGTCCTGCCTCCGGAAGTACTTCGCCTCGAACTCCTGTCGGAACTCCTCCCAGGTGAAACGGTGTCCCGCTGGTGCCTCCTGCACCACCTTCGCTCACCAATGTCGGGCCTGGCCCGACAGGTGATGGCTCGCAATCATAGCCCGGTACTGGTACGGGCACTGCAGATACTCCAAGTCCTGAGAGAGCTGGGTGAGCCACTCCTCCGCAGCTTCCAGTATCACCGATCCCTCGAACCGCGGGGTATGCATCGCTCGCAACTCCTTGACGATGGGGAGGTATCCCGCCATCGCAGCAGGTACCGGCGGCTGGTGAAAGTCCTCCTCTCTCGGCTCCGGGTCTCTCACCGGGGGTGGTGGTGGTGCGTGGGCAGCCAGGTGCTG
>NW_010961950.1:165264-189802 GCF_000463585.1 Tarenaya hassleriana | reverse complement strand
AATACAATCACGCGTATCGCGGTATTCGGCCCCGACCGAGCTACCGATTAACGCCATGCAAACTACCCAGAATAATCATGCAACGAGTCACTCCAATCGTTGTATCGCACATCTCACGCACACAACAGGCGATCAATATCGCAAAATAACACATGTCCGAATAGTTATAGTTTAACCGTACAAAATGTGGGAAATACAAGTCCCGTAACCCAAAATGTAAATCCCGTACATGATGCTGCCTCTCTCAGGTCGTCGTCTGCCGGATGCGCTAGGCGTAATCCTCGTGATCTGAAAAATGTAAACCACGAGGGCTAAGCACAACTGCTTAGTGAGTAGCCTGGGTTGAACCCGGTAAACCCGTTCTCAGCGAGAACGGTGTTAATTCGATAATTCACAACCAACAACAACAATGATATACATATATAATCACATCACATCAGTCACGAATATGTCAAACACAATCATACCCATATGACATCGCATCATAGGGTTAGCCAAAGGTCCTAGTCATATCGACATGACTAGAAGCGTCTCACACACGCCCGTCACTCGCGTGACGTTGGCCATCGCATCACATGCGACTACGCGCGTCTCCTGCGCCTGTCACTCGCGTGACCTCCGATGTCAAGTCCATGACACAACGGAAATACAAACATACCCGTATGGAGTCCACCATATGGTCCAGCCATAACCCTAGTCAAGTCCATGACTAGGGGCGTCTCACACGCCCGTCAAGTCCATGACGTTGGCCGTGTCAAGTCCATGACACAATAAACACAACACCCGTATGGAGTCCACCATAGGGTTCTGCCATAGCCCTAGTCAAGTCCATGACTAGGGGCGTCTCGCACGCCCGTCAAGTCCATGACGTTGGCCGTCGTGTCGTACACGACTGTATCACAACACAATCACGCTGCACTCGTCGCACGAGTGAGCTACAAACATGGCAATCAACGTGCATATCTTCCCAATACAATCACGCGTATCGCGGTATTCGGCCCCGACCGAGCTACCGATTAACGCCATGCAAACTACCCAGAATAATCATGCAACGAGTCACTCCAATCGTTGTATCGCACATCTCACGCACGCAGAATTCGAAAATCATCCGAAAAAGGGGTTTCGTACCCTAGAACGGTCGGTCCAGGGTGTGGAACGGTCGTTCCAGGGGTCCCATGCTGTCCCGGGGCTCTCGGGACAATTTTTGGAGTCTGGAACGCAGACCGTCCGTTCTGGGAAGTCAGAACGCCCGTTCTGGACTTCCAGAACGTCCGGTCCAGTAGACCGTCCGTTCCAGCCCCGTTCTCGCGAAAACAGCTTTCTGGTCCGACTTCGTTTGGCCATATCTCCCTCATTTCTCAACCAAATTCAGTTCCGTTTGTTGCTAAATGTTCATTGAAGTGTCCTCTATCTAATCCAAGCAACCAAGTATTGAAATACTTCAGTAACACGGTGAAAACGGATTCGTAATTTGGCAAGACAGATTCTCGTTCTGCAATTTCCTGTTTTTCTTCAGTCTTCATTCAATCATATCTCACTCATTTTTCAACCAAATCATGCGTGGTTTGTTGTTAAATCTTCATTGAAATCTCCTCTAACCAATACAAGCAGCAAATCATCGAGATAACACAGTAACACGCTCAGAACGAGCTCACACAGATGGAACTCGAGCCACTCACCTCTGTTTTACTCAGATCTGGTTTGGCCGGCTTTCGTGGCGTTTTCCGGTATGTTCCTCACCGGAAACCTCTCCTAGACACCCTTGGGATGTCCCTCCTTGCTTCCCCGAGCTTCCCTGGCCCTGGCTCTCCTTCTTTCTCCCCCTTTCCCTCTCTTTTCCTCTCTTTCTCTTTTCTTCTTCTTTTGGCCGAGAATGGCTGTCTCCCAGCTTTTGGGGGTGTTTTTAGCCGCGTGGGGCAGGCGACATGGGCTCAAGCCCAGGCCCATGGTCAAGCCTGCAACGTCCTGAGCGGATTGGTCGGAGATTTGACGCCGGTGGGCCCCGGGAACGCAGAGAAAAACGCGTCCCAAGGCAGCAAGTTGGCCACTTGCGTGTTCTGTTCAGCAGACCGTCCGTTCTGGTTCTGAACCTGGAACGGACGGTCTGGGCCAAGTGTCGGCCCAGCTCCTCGCACGTTCGTGGACTGTCCGTTCCGCGTTTTTTAGCAGTCCGTCCGTTCTACCTCTTTTGCCAGTCCGTCCGTTCTGCATTTCTGGTCCGTTCCGACCGACTTCGATTGCTCCGTTCTCACTCGTTTCTTACCCGAATCGCGCACCGTTTGTTTCTACACCTTCCTTGGAACGTCCTCTTTCATGTCCAATCAATAGATTGTTGAAAACTCATATTTACAAGATGAGGTACAACTCAAAACGTCCGTACCTCGCATAACTTGTGAATTCCGAATTTCCAAGTTCTACTCAATTTTCGTTTGCTCATAACTTCCTCGTTTCTCAGTCAAATCGAGTGTCGTTTTCTTCTAGACCTTCTTGAAATATTCTCTATATTTTTGCCTTGTTTTACCCCCTTTTTATTCCCGAAAATAATTTAAATAATTATACGGGAATCGGGGTATTACACCAAAGTTCTTCACGGATCCCGGGTTCACGATAACGATGATACTTCGTTTTTCGGACGAAGCTCGACCCGAAACTTTCTCACACTTGAAGTTGTCGATGTCTAAGCCTAAGATGCAGCCCATGGGCCTTTCTCATCAGCCCACTCAGCCCATTAAAGAAGTTGCAACAGCCATATTTTGCCAACTACTTCATTTAATGACAATTAGGCTCCTATCCTTGCATGTTAGCTAGCATTTAATGTATTGTTTTCATCTAAACTCTTTTAAAACACTTGTAATGCATGAAGAGAGAAACAAGTTGGATTATTGAAATTTTCTTTTGAGAAATCTCTCTCTCTCTTGGCTGGTTTGTCCGCCCTCTTCACGTGGTTCGCCGGTTTGTCTAGCAGCCCTGTTGTTGGCCGTCGTCGGTGTGTCCGTCGGTCATCCTTGAGTTCGGTGTGTCCGACTCTTCTCCTTGGTCTGTCCGAGGAAGCCTTCGTCATCTCCATCTCCTTGAAACGATTCTGAATTCGAGAGCCACTCCCGTGAGCCGGTGATCGAAATCGTTTCCCCGTAACCCCACTTCGATTATTCCCCGTTCATCCGTGAATTCGAGAGCCACTCAACGTGAGCCGGTGATTGCGGTTGAACCTCCTGCCTATCCTCCTCCGTGCGTACATCATTTTGGTATCAGAGCCTGGTTGAGCCATAGGACGTTCCCCGGGTGAGATCTATCCTTTTATAATTTCTGTTTTATCATTTGTTCGAGTTTCCTTAAAAAAAAAAAAAAAAAACACCGAAGACAATTTCACCAAAAAAAAAAAAATCCCAAAATCTAACTTCGTGTTGCATTGTTTGCAGATTGTAGTCAAGGAAGAGAGATCAAGTTCCTATAGGATGCGCTCTAAATATGTTTCGACAAACTCTAGACATCTTTTGTTGCACTCGAAACATGTTTCGACACACTTTAAACATGTTAGGATGCACTCTAAACGTTTTTGGATGCACTCTAAATGTATTTGGACGCACTGTAAGTATGTTTTGACGCACTCTAAACATGTTTGGATGCACTCTAAAAGTGTTTGGGCGCACTCTTAAACATGTTAGGATGCACTCTAAACGTTTTTGGATGCACTCTAAATGTATTTGGACGCACTGTAAGTATGTTTTGACGCACTCTAAACGTGTTTGGACGCACTCTAAATGTATTTGGACGCACTCTAAGTATGTTTTGACGCACTCTAAACATGTTTGGATGCACTCTAAAAGTGTTTGGGCGCACTCTAAACGTGTTTGGACGCACTCTAAAAATATTTGGATGCACTCTATGTCTGTTTGGATGCACGTTAAACATGTTTCGACGCACTCTAAAAATGTTTGGATGCTCTCTAAACATGTTTTGATGCACTCTAAGTATGTTTTGACACACTCTAAACATGTTTTGATGCATTCTAAATTTATTTGGATGCACTCTAAACGTGTTTTGGTGCCCTCAAAACATGTTGAGACGAACTCTAAACATGTTTCGACGCACTCTAAAAACATTTTAGTGCACTCTAAACATGTTTGTATGAACTCTTAATATGTTTCGACGCATTTTAAACATGTTTGGATGCGCTCTAATTATATTTTGGCGTGCTCTAAACATGTTTCGACGAACTTTAAACATCTTTTGTTGCACCCAAAACATGTTTCAACGCACTTTAAACATGTTTTGACGCACTCTAAAAAAGTTTTGATGTACTCTAAACATGTTTGGATGCACTCTAAAAAAGTTTCGATGCACTCTAAACATGTTTGGACGCACTCTAAACATGTTTGGATGCACTCTAAACATGTTTCAACGCACTCTAAAAATGTTTGGATGCCTTCTAAACATGTTTGGATGCAATCTAAGTATGTTTTGACACACTCTAAACATGTTTGGATGCACTCTAAATGTGTTTGGATGCACTCTAAACGTGTTTTAATGCACTCAAAACATGTTTAGACGAACTCGAAACATGTTTCGACGCACTCTAAATATGTTTCCACGAACTCTAAACATCTTTGGATGCACTCTAAGTCTGTTTGGATGCACTCGAAACATGTTTCGACGCACTCTAAAAATGTTTGGATGCTCTCTAAACATGTTTGGATGCACTCTAAGTATGTTTTGACGTACTCTACACATGTTTGGATGCACTCTAAATGTGTTTGGATGCACTCTAAACGAGTTTTGGTGCACTCAAAACGTGTTTCGACGAACTCTAAACATGTTTCGACGCACTCTAAATATGTTTCGTCGAACTCTAAACATCTTTGGATGCACTCTAAGTCTGTTTAGATGCTCTTTAAACATGTTTGTACGCACTCTAAAAATGTTTGGATGCTCTCTAAACATGTTTGGATGCACTTTAAGTATGTTTTGACGCACTATAAACATGTTTTGATGAACTCTAAATGTATTTGGATGCACTCTAAACGTGTTTTGGTGCCCTCAAAACATATTGAGATGAACTCTAAACATGTTTCGACACACTCTAAATATGTTTCGACGCACTTTAAAAATGTTTTAATGCACTCTAAACATGTTTATATGTACTTTTAATATGTTTCGACGCATTTTAAACATGTTTGGATGCACTCTAAACATATTTCGACACATTTTAAACATGTTAGGATGCACTCTAAACATGTTTCGACGCCCGCTAAATATGTTTCGACGAACTCTAAACATCTTTGGATGCATTCTAAGTTTGTTTGGACGCACTCTAAACATGTTTTAATGCACTCTAAACATGTTTGGATGCACTCTTAATATGTTTCGACGCACCTTAAACATGTTTGGATGCGCTCTAAATATGTTTCGACGTGCTCTAAATATGTTTCGACAAACTCTAGACATCTTTTGTTGCACTCTAAACATGTTTCGACACCATTTAAACATGTTAGGATGCCCTCTAAACGTGTTTGGATGCACTCTAAATGTATTTGGACGCACTCTAAGTATGTTTTGACGCACTCTAAACGTGTTTGGACGCACTCTAAATGTATTTGGACACACTCTAAGTATGTTTGACGCATTCTAAACATGTTTGGATGCACTCTAAAAGTGTTTGGACGCACTCTAAACTTGTTTGGACGCACTCTTAATGTGTTTGGATGCACTCTAAACATGTTTCAACGCACTCTAAAAATGTTTGGATGCTCTCTAAACATGTTTGGATGCACTCTAAGTATGTTTAGACGTGCTCTAAACATGTTTGGATGTATTATAAATGTGTTTGGATGCACTCTAAACGAGTTTTGGTGCACTCAAAACATGTTTAGAGTGCTGATGCATTATCTAGACTGATACGAACCCGGATCGACGAATCTCAGAATTAGGTAAGAAGGATAGTAGATGGATGTTCAAAAACCGACTAACGACACGTGAACCGAACCTAGGACTTGTTCCAGTCACAAGAACGCCCTAAACCCAATGCAGGCCCGTTTAGAGAACCTTTGAAGCGAGCGAAGACGCCACAAACACCTGGTGGTAAAAGTGTTTGATAAGTCGAAAAGAACACTACCTCAAACCTTAAGAAGTTTAGAGTTAGTAGTCAAGAACATAAGAAGAAACCTCTCAATTCAATAATCTGAGTTTTACATGATAGATGCTCCCTTTTTATAAGGAAAGGAAACATTGAAAAACTAAGAAAAATAAAACAGTTTGCTGAAAACAAAGAAGACTAAAAACCATGCAATTGTAATTTCCAATATAGTCAAATATGACCACATTTATTGCAAAAAGACCAGAATTTTCGTAACTCCTCTTCTTCATGACTTTTCAAGCATTCTTTTGGACTTATTTTGCTTCATTTGGGCCTCAACTAGCTTAATCAAGGCATGGACTTGAGTTTGGGCTGATCCCAGTTGATTTTGAAGCCCAAACTCTTCTTGAAGTAGCATTGTAAATGTTTTCTTCAATCTCTTTGCCTTGGCGCGAGTTATGGGAACGTCACTCTTTAATTTCTGTTCCAAGAGCTCCTTTCGATCCGCTTGAGAATCTCCTACTCCCGTTCTCTTGTCATCTCTCCCGTGCGTCCCGATGTCCTCATCATTCCCTTCCTCTTGAAAGGGATTTAAGTCAGCAACATTAAACGTAGAGCTAATGTTGTACTCACCTGGAAGTTCAATCTTATAGGCATTGTTGTTGATTCGTTCGAGAACTTTGAATGGTCCATCTCCCCTCGGCATAAGCTTGCTCTTCCTCTGATTTGGAAACCTTTCCTTGCGCATATGAATCCACACCATGTCTCCTGGCTCGAACGTAACTTCCTTGCGCCCTTTGTTTGCTTGCTTAGCGTATTGCTCCGTGCGTCGCTCAATATTCTTGCGTGCCGCTTCATGAATCTGTTTTACAAGCTCAGCCTTGTTCTTTCCGTCAAGGTTAGTCATTTCGCTCATCGGCAATGGCGAAAGATCCAATGGTGTTAGTGGATTAAAACCGTAAACGATTTCAAAAGGCGAGTAACGCGTAGCACTATGCACAGATCGATTATATGCAAACTCAACATGCGGTAGACAGTCTTCCCACGTTTTAAGGTTCTTTTTAATTAAAGCACGCAACAAAAGAGAAATCAACTTTTTCTTCTCTCTTTTTTTTAACTCTTTTTTTTTTCTTTTTTTTCTTCGATTCTTTTTTTTTTCTTTTTTTTTTCACTTCTATATATCTTCTTCTTTTTTTTTTGTTTATTTTTTCGTTTTTCTTTTAAACCTTCAGAAACAAAAGAGAAATGATTAGAAAGAAAGATGATAAAATGAAATGGTAAAGATAAATAGATATAGATAAAACCTAATATAGAGAAACGGGGCTCTGATACCAAATGATACGAACCCGGATCGACGAATCTCAGAATTAGGTAAGAAGGATAGTAGATGGATGTTCAAAAACCCACTAACGACACGTGAACCGAACCTAGGACTTGTTTCAGTCACAAGAACGCCCTAAACCCAATCCAGACCCGGTTAGAGAACCTTTGAAGCGAGCGAAGACGCCACAAACACCTGGTGGTAAAAGTGTTTGATAAGTCAAAAGAACACTACCTCAAACCTTACGAAGTTTAGAGTTAGTACTCAAGAACATTAGAAGAAACCTCTCAATTCAATAATCTGAGTTTTACATGATAGATGCTCCCTTTTTATAAGAAAATGAAACATTAGAAAACTAGGTAAAATAAAAGAGTTTGCTGAAAACATAGGAAACTAAAAACAAGGCAATTATAGTTCCAATGTAGTCAAAAAATGACCACATTTATTGCACAATGACCAGAATTCGTAGCTGTTGAAGATTACATTATATATATTCAAAGGATGGTGGAGACGATCGAGAGGATCATGCATCTAATTGTTGTTCATCACTTATGTTGAAGCAATCATATCAACGAGGCTTGCATATAAATTTGGCATATGATGACATGGCATTGGTGAGTTGGCATGCATGTGTCCGTTGGAAAACATTCTGAGCAATTAATAAGGATACCAATGGAGCAATCAAACACTAACTAAATCATCCCAAATGTTGACAAGTTTCTATATAATGCATAAATATATTTTGGGCTTTAGTTATTTCCTTACCTGTCGCGGTTTAAGCTGATTCAGCCTCTAAGTGTGTTGATGTTTGTTTCAATCCATTTTGGTGCCATGTTCATTTTCTTGTTATGGAAATGGACATGGCATCTTTCTTGCAACCTCAAATAGTTTTCCTTGCCCAAAGTTGAAAATTTTCGAAAATTTTAAGGATTATGGTTATTATTCTGTATTGACGGGAAATGACTCTGGATTCATGCGATTTTAGGTTTGTGAATTGATAATTGAAAATATCTCACATTTGAGATGATCATTGAGGGACTTATCGGTTGTGGTTTCAGTGTCTGGTTGGTAAGACATTGTCTCTGATTTCGTGTTTCTTGGTGAAGTTAGATTAGCTTTGAAACATGGCTGAGGCTACACCTGTTGCTCCCAACGCTGAGTCGTTGGAATGGCCAAAGAAGGATAAACGGCGATTCCTCCATGTCGTCTATCGAGTTGGTGATCTTGACCGCACCATCAAGTATTACTTTGTATCTCTTTAATTTTATTCATCCATAATCACGAAAAGATAGAAACTTTTACCAATGGAACAATCTTTGTTTTATTCGTCCATAACCACGAAAAGAGTGGAACTGTTAGAGTAATCTGTTGAAGATTATATTATATATATTCAAAGGATGATGGAGACGATCGAGAGGATCATGCATCTAATTGTTGCTCATCACTTATGTTGAAGCAATCATATCAACGAGGCTTGCCATATATAAATTTGGCATATGATGACATGGCATTGGTGAGTTGGCATGCATGTGTCCGTTGGAAAACATTCTGAGCAATTAATAAGGATACCAATGGAGCAATCAAGCACTAACTAAATCATCCCAAATGTTGACAAGTTTCTATATAATGCATAAATATATTTTGGGCTTTAGTTATTTCCTTACATAGAGATTTATATCCGTTATCACTTTGATAGTTTTGCCTTGTTGGCATCCTTTGTATAGATTATAAAAATGTAAAGATGCGTGTAAATCATTCAAGAAATAAGGAAGGGACTTAGTCCCCTTTTGTTCATGAACTTTCGGCCATCTTCTTTTCCGACCGATTCCAAGCCCGTCTACTTTATTCTACAACCACAAACACACAAATTATATAAAATTCTACATGGTATCAGAGCAACGATCTAAGGTGCCAAAAGTCTAGTTTTCCGCTGCAAACACCAAAGCAAATTCCCTTCCGGAATTCATTAAAACCGAGAAGGAGCCTGCTCGTGTTATTTGAAAATTTTGCCTCTTTTAGGCTATTCTTTCAAGCCAAAGAGATTCGTTTTTTTTATCCTTATTCATCCGCCATATACATCCCTAAAAGGTTGCATGAGGTGTACTTGGGATGATCTTGATGGCTTTGAAGATGAAGAAGGAAATCATTGTTCATACATCGAAAATGCTAACGGTGTTGTAGAACAATATTGGTGTACCAAAGAAGAGGTTGACACATGGAATAAGCTCTCCATAGAAGAAGTTCAAGCCATGTGTGTAGATGACGAACCATATGGGGAAGAACAACACGATGGAGAATGGGATGTCGAAGACATCCTAAATCAACTCCCTCTGCAAATCAAAGAGGCGTTGGTGCAAACGGCCAATGCAAACAACTTTGAGTTAAGTGTCTCTCTTCTTGAAGATTTGTTTAACACTAATGAGTTTTTTGAAATGATGCAAAAAGCCCAGGTTCAAAGCAAAGAAAATCTATCTCAAGTTGTTAAAATGGACAAAATGGATGGAGAACTATAAATCGACGACAAATACCATGAGGAGGACCGAGACTTGGATGCAATAAACTCGGAAAAAGAAGGAATAGAAACGGATGTGATAGTGAATGACCCCACAGTGGAGGCAATGAGCCCCGAAGAAGAGGCATCACATGCATCTGCCATCATTCCTCATCCAATCATAATAGAGAATCCGAACATCTCCTTCACATGGAGAGAAAACCGAGTTTGTAGTTTCTTTTATTCTCCCGTTTAATTTGATTTTTATGTTCCCAATATATTTGGTGTTTTTAGTGTTTATGACCAGAAAATATAACAAAGAATCACGAGGTTTTATGGAGTTGAGAAGCTCACGAGTGAGGGGGAATGGCATGACACACTCGTATGCTTCTCTACCGAAAAAGATATGAGTTTTAACAACTCTATGTATGGTAAACTTGTCTACGATACTTTTGTTTTTGATCCCGGTGAAAATAAATATGAATTGCAGGATGAAAATAACTACATAGATATTAATAATATGATTAAGCTCATATGTGACATACATGAAAACCAAGCTAAAATATTTGAAACACTCTATAATAACTCGACATATCAAAAAATATTAGCATATAAACTTAGTTTTAAACATATTAGGAGTCTTTTTCTTCTTTTATTTGATAAAATGAACATACTTACAATTTTAATTTTATTTGTTATCAAATGGAGTGCCACGACCTCCTTTGTGTTTGCTAATATTTTATTTGAGTTGATACAGAAAAAAAAATTCAAATCAATGGAACCGACATGAAAGAAGATGAAGATGAAATGCTCGAGGACATCCCAACACAATCATTAATACATTCAATCTTCAAGATTAGTTTTCCGACATTTCTCCAAACTAATCTTGAGCGGGAATGTTGAAGATTACATTATATATATTCAAAGGATGATGGAGACGATCGAGAGGATCATGCATCTAATTGTTGCTCATCACTTATGTTGAAGCAATCATATCAACGAGGCTTGCCATATATAAATTTGGCATATGATGACATGGCATTGGTGAGTTGGCATGCATGTGTCCGTTGGAAAATATTCTGAGCAATTAATAAGGATACCAATGGAGCAATCAAGCACTAACTAAATCATCCCAAATGTTGACAAGTTTCTATATAATGCATAAATATATTTTGGGCTTTAGTTATTTCCTTACATAGAGATTTATATCCGTTATCACTTTGATAGTTTTGCCTTGTTGGCATCCTTTGTATAGATTATAAAAATGTAAAGATGCGTGTAAATCATTCAAGAAATAAGGAAGGGACTTAGTCCCCTTTTGTTCATGAACTTTCGGCCATCTTCTTTTCCGACCGATTCCAAGCCCGTCTAGTTTATTCTACAACCACAAACACACAAATTATATAAAATTCTACAGTAGCTCCTTTTCTTCCATGTTTTCCAAGCACTCTTTTGGGCTTATTTTACTTCATTTGGGCTGATTTAGGCCCCAAATAGGTTAACCAAAGCATGGACTTGAGTTTGGGCTGATCCCATTTGATTTTGAAGCCCAAACTCTTCTTGAAGTAGCATTGTAAATGTTTCCTTCAATCTCTTTGCCTTAGCGCGAGTCATGGGACCGTCACTCTTTAATTTCTGTTCTAAGAGCTCCTTTTCACCCGCTTGAGAACCTCCTGCTCCCGATCTCTCGTTGTCTCTCTCGTGCTTCCCGATGTCCTCATCACGTTCTCTTGTCGTCTCTCCCGTGCTTCCCGATGTCTTCATCATAGACGGTATTGTTTATTGTCTTCTCTCGATGCTAAGTTGCTAGGTTTTGAATACATTAAGGAATTGTACGAATCTGATCATGACTTTCATGAAATGTTTCAATCTTGTGCAAAAACTGTTTCCGGAAAGTATTTTCGGCATGAAGGATTTCTGTTCCGAGAAAATAAACTTTGTGTTCCTAATTTTCGTTGCGAGATCTATTGGTTAGAGAAGCACATAGTGGCAGACTAATGGGGCATTTTGGAGTGGCCAAGACCTTGTCCATTTTGCAGGAACATTTTTACTGGCCGCATTTAAAGAGGGACGTCGAGAGAATCTATGGACGATGCTTGACATGCAAGAAAGCTAAGTCCAAACTTTAGCCACATGGTATGTATTCTCCTTTGCTGATTCCTAGTGTGCCTTGGACTGATATATCTATGGACTTTGTGCTTAGATTGCCTAGGACTAGGACTAGAAAAGATTCAATTTTTGTGGTGGTTGATAGGTTTTCAAAAATGGTCCATTTCATTCCTTGCCATACCACCGATTGTTATAAAGTGAAGATTGAGATGAAATACGAGCTTCTAGACTGGATTAGATAGCCTAGAACTCGAGAATTCTGATAGAATAGAAAGAAGGCGAGATGAACACCAAGAGAGAAGAAAAGATTTTCTCATATATTCAAGAATGATATCTGTACAGAATAAATAGAACAACCTAACTAAGCAAGAGGAAAGGAAAGACTATACACAAAAGGAAGTTACAATCTGTACATATGAGGATATGGAAATAAGGAAATAACTCATACATAACATAAGGAAGTGTCCGTTTGAGAGTAATCTTCATCAGATTGCTTGATCCCTTGATGTCGACCTTTCCTAATATGCATGGACTTGGGCTGAATCTTCAAGCTATGGGCTTTGTCAAGTTGGGCCGAGATGTGGGCTTGGGCTTCAGCAATTTGTGTTCTCCTCTTTAACACCGATGACGCTTCAAATGTTGCTTCGTTGTTTTTTCGAGAAGTTGTTCGTCTTCGTGGCATGCCTAGGACTATAGTTTCAGACCGTGATGTGAAATTCTTGAGTTACTTTTGGAAAACATTGTGGACTAAACTAGGAACTAAGTTGTTGTTTTCTACAACATGCCACCCTCAGACCGATGGACAAACTGAAGTTGTTAATCGAACATTATCTTCTTTGTTGCGTTCAATTGTCAAAAAGAATCTTAAAACGTGGGAAGAATGTTTGCCTCATGTTGAATTTGCTTATAATCGATCAGTTCACTCTGCTACTCAGTTTTCACCTTTTGAAATAGTTTATGGCTTTAATCCATTGACTTCATTGGATTTGATTCCTTTGCCATTATCTGAGCAAACTAACCTTGATGGGAAAAGAAAATCTGAGTATGTTAAGCAGATTCATGAGAAGACAAGGATGAATATTGACAAGAGAACAAAGCAATATGCAAAACAAGCGAACAAAGGACGTCGGGAAGTGATCTTTGAACCAGGCGATTGGGTTTGGATACACATGAGGAAAGAAAGGTTTCCTCTACAGCGAAAATCAAAGTTGATGCCGAGGGCAGCTGGACCATTTCAAGTTTTGGAAAAGATCAACAACAATGCATACAAGATTGATCTCCCAAGTGAGTACAAGATAAGTTCAACTTTTAATGTTTCTGACTTAACTCGTTTCGATGCAGACAATGAATCAGATTTGAGGACAAATCATTCTCAAGAGGAGGGAAATGATGAGGACATTGGAAGCACGATGAAACAAAATGGGAGCAACGTGGATCACATCAGTTTTCCGGATGGACCCATGACGAGATCAAAGACGAAGAAGCTACAAACTGCTCTAAATGGGCTCTTTCTTGAATGTTTGAGCCATGAACACATGGAAAATAACATTGGCCCAAGTCATACACAAGTCCAGCCCATTTTCAACATGATATCAAGTGAAGAAAGCCCAAAATGAAGGCCCAAAAGTTGTAGCCCAGTCCATGACGAAAATGATAAAAAAATCTGCATTTTGAGTCTTCAATATTGCTTACAATCTACTCTAGTCAAGTCCAACACTATTATGGCTTTGTTTTCCAATAAGTTCAAAGTTTTAGGAAGACTAGTATTAATTCTACACTTTTATGTCTTTTGGTGTTGTATTGGTTCTCCTATAAATAGGTGAACTAAACTCATTTGTAATCATCAATCATCTTTTTATATATTTGAGAGGTTTTCTCTTCAAAGTTCTTTGAGAACTATTTTCTGAACTTATCAGATTCATCCGTGATGTTCATCTTTGACTTATCAAACGTTTATGGCGTCTTCGCAACGCCAACGTTTCTAATCCAGGTTTGCTTAGGGGTTTAGGACGTTTCTTGTTTCAAGAAATTGGGCCTAGGTTTCTTTCACGAGTTGATTAGGGGTTTTGGTTATTTCCACCACCTTTCTAGAGAATTTCGATCCGAGATCGTATCAATATGTTTCAACGCACTTTAAAAATGTTTTAATGCACTCTAAACATATTTGTATGCACTCTTAATATGTTTCGACGCACTTTAAACATGTTAGGATGCACTCTAAACATGTTTCGACGCACTCTAAATATGTTTCGACGAACTCTAAACATCTTTGGATGCACTCTAAGTTTGTTTGGACGCACTCTAACTATGTTTCGATGCACTCTAAAAATGTTTTAATGCACTCTAAACATGTTTGAATGCACTCTTAATATGTTTCGACGCACCTTAAACATGTTTGGATGCGCTCTAAATATGTTTCGACGTGCTCTAAATATGTTTCGACAAACTCTAGATATCTTTTGTTGCACTCTAAACATGTTTCGACACACTTTAAACATGTTAGGATGCACTCTAAACGTGTTTGGACGCACTCTAAGTATGTTTTGACGCACTCTAAACGTGTTTGGACGCACTCTAAACGTGTTTGGACGCACTCTAAATGTATTTGGACACACTCTAAGTATGTTTTGACGCACTCTAAACATGTTTGAATGCACTCTTAATATGTTTCGACGCACCTTAAACATGTTTGGATGCGCTCTAAATATGTTTCGACGTGCTCTAAATATGTTTCGACAAACTCTAGATATCTTTTGTTGCACTCTAAACATGTTTCGACACATTTTAAACATGTTAGGATGCACTCTAAACGTATTTGGACGCATTCTAAGTATGTTTTGACGCACTCTATGTTGGTTGTAATGCTCTAGGATGTTCCGTGATATGACATTTTGACATTGTATTGATTCATTGATTTATGAATGCGTTACATTCCCGTTATATGATTGACATGTTTATTATATTTCGGTATCCTTGAATCATTATAGAATGATTCTAAACGCCCTGGTCAGTTATCATTGTGGGAACAATAATGAATTAAGACTAGCATGAGGTGTGATCGATGCATTGGATGCATATCACAATCATGGGTACTCGTTGTGAACGAGTGACTGGTTGACCCGCATGAGATTGTCACATGGACAGAGTGATGACTTGAATCTCATACAGCGGTTCATTCTTGGATCCTCAGACCTTAGATGTCTAGAGTATCTGATATGAGGAGTGGCGTGTCTTGACTGCGTCAAACGTCGTCTTTAACCGGATGATTATAACGGCGTTGATCAGATACGTTCACGAATCATATGGAGATAGTAGACATGCAATATGGGACTTGTCACCTCCTTAACAGGAGAGATATCGCTGGGCCCTCTCGTGGAAGTCGGACTATGACTCCATCCATCTCTTGACTACGATTCGAATTCGAGAGCCTCTACGAGTGCCGGTGATTGGATCAAAGTCCCGCAGCCCTATCCTTTTCGGTCCTTCTCCAACCGTCGTTCGAATTCGAGTGCCTCCACGAGAGTGCCGGTGATCGTTCACGGATTATCTCCACCTCCTCCGTGCGTGTATCATTTTGGTATCAGAGCTTTAACGCTCCAACGGCGATCTAAACCCGGTGAGATCTCTCCATGTTTACGTTTTGTTGATTTCATTTCGTTTCTTTAAACCGAAAATCGTATTTCACCAAAAACAGTTTTGTATTACCGATTCTACGTAGTTGATCACTTCTCGTTTGTTTGACAGCGAAATCGTGGAGCAATCAGCCCCGAAAACTCACCTACATGGCACGCTAAAGCTCTCCACCTCGGTTGTTTCGTTCCTCTTTTTACTTCTTTCGATTTCGTTGATTGCACGCCAAGTGTTCAATTGATTGCGCCAAAAATCTGTTTGTTGTTACTTGGTTGAATCCGTGTGTGGAATAGGATCAAGTACTCGTTTTGATTACTTCACCTACTGTTCTAATACTTGTTTGTGGTTGTGTTAGCACGTACGAAGATCTGATCGTGTTCTCGTTTGTGGTTGCAAAACGTTATTGTCGATAATTGTCCGCATTGTTGCTTGAATCGTCACTTGTTGAGTATCTCAAGGAATGCACGTTTGTTTTGGCGTGTTTGCTGTTTGTTTGTGAGAAACCTCTCCTGTACGTCATGTGTTGAGACGTGTTGTTCATTGTTCATCTTTCCTTTAAATTCTATCAAGTTGTATAGCACGTTGCTGATTGATTTTGCCTCGTACGTCGCGTGTTTAAACCTCGTCGATTGTACGTTGTTTGATTACCGTTGCACGTTGCTTAAGAGGACACGTACAGATTACACGTTGCGTGATTGATCATTGATATCCACGTCTATCATTTCCGCTCTTGCACGTTGATTGTTTATTGCAAGTTTAGATTGTACAATAGGAACAAAAGCTCATTTGTGTGCTCAACTCTTTTAATCATGAATCTATCGAAAGAAGAACAATGTGCTGTTTTGAAGATTCTTCAAGACATCGATGGTCGACTTGCTTGTCTTGAAGATATTCAAAACGAACGTCAATGCTTCCAAGAAAGACGTAATATCCGTCAACGAGCGACTCATGACCACGGACGACATGACGATTACGAGGGAGCAAAAACTATTCATGGACGCAAACATGAACAAAAACATCAAGGTAACAACACGTTTTCCTTATATACTAATCCTACTCGCAAGAACGTGAATTACAAGTGTAGGGACCAAGTTCATATGGCACATGAATTTCCCAAACGACGAGAGAAGTCTATCAAGGATGACGGGGCAAATAACTCCGATAAAGAGTCCGAGTATGTGACCGAAAAGAAGGAAACAACCGAGGAGCCCAACCATGAGACCGAAAGTGTATCCAAGAGTGTGATAAAGGCCAACGAAGAGCTGCCAGATGTTAACAAAGATGCACCGGAAGTGGTAACACAAAATGAGGGCCTCAAACTTACGAGCCAACCTAGGCCAAATGACACCACCGACAACGTTTGGATCATAAGTCAAGAACGTGGAGCAAAAACCGGTAACTTCATTCCTATTTTCATTCTTGTTTATGATTCATGCTCAGATCAGAATATACCGCAAATTGAGAAACTAAGGGGAAAACTCCAAAAGGAATACTCTTACGAGTATCTCAAGGAGTGCACAGGCAACATTGATACATTTGCCCCTCTAGAAATTGTCCATAGTTTGCAGGTATTACATGCTAATGAAGGGGAGATTGACACCATAAAAACACGGGATGTAGGCTGGTTCTTTCTCTAGTTCTTGCACTTTAGGGATGTCTTCCTTTACCGTCTTGCCATTTTTCTCTCTCGTCAACCCCGGAGGTGCTACTTTCTCAACCATTGCGGGTGTAATCTCCGGAAGTTGTTTTCCACTCCTTAGTTCGACTGCATTGATATGCTCACGGGGGTTCACTTCGTTCTTTCCGGGAAGCATTCCTTGCTGCCTCGATGAGGAGGAGGATGCAATTTGGGCCACTTGATTGTCCAAAATCTTCAAGTGAGCTTGTACTCCCTCCAATTGCTTCTTGAATGCAACTTGCTCATTTTCAATGCTCCCAATGGATACTCCTTGTGATTTTTGACCTTGGAGGATTTGAAATAGCATATCCTTGATGTCCGGGCCTTGATCCTTGGGTTGTACTTGCTGTGGTCTATAGTTGGAATTTCCTTGGTAACCTTGATTCCCTTGACCTTGTTGCTGGTATTTCGGTTGGAAGCCCGGAGGTCCTTGGGTGTTCCTTTGGAAGGCGGGTTGAGGATTTAGCGCATTTGACGCGTTCTTGTAGGAGAAATTGGGATGATTCCTCAACCCCGGGTTGTATATGTTGGATGGATGAGTGTATTGGTTTTGGCCGACATAGTTGGCCTCTTCCACTTCTTGATCAATCATATACATACCCGGTTGAACTTGCGCTACATTGTGATCCTCCACAACAGCTACTTGTTTGGCATTCGCAAGTTGGACCTTTATCTCCGCAAGGTCGGCTAGCACCGCCTTAAGAGCTGCGTTCTCACCCACATCTCCTTTCACTGAGCTTCTCCTGCTGAACTCATTGGACGTGTGGCTACGTCCTTTGGCCAGCTTTGCTATTGTTGCTTCCAATTCTTGGAAAGGGATGTCATATATGTCACCTCCACACGCTGCATCAATCCAAGACCGAGTATCATCCTTCAACCCATGGATAAAAATGGATAGTCATATATGTCACCTCCACATGCTGCATCAATCCAAGACCGAGTGTCATCCTTCAACCCATGGATAAAGATGGATAGAAGGTAGTCTCTTTCCATTCCATGGTGAGGACATATTCTTTGATATTCCTTGAAGCGTTCCCATGCGTCATGGAGATTCTCCCCATCCTCTTGCACAAATGCATTGATCCGGTTCCTCGCATGTTGAGTCTTGGTAGGAGAATAGTATTGCATAAGGAACTGCTCTTCCATCTCATCCCATGTTGAGATAGAGTTTGGCTCAAGAGTGTAGAGCCAATCTCTAGCTCTCTCCGTAAGCGAGTAGGGGAAAGTTTCAAGGAATACGTCTTCAAGAGTAATCCCCGGTCCCTTCTTGATTGCCTTAAAGTTCATCTTGCAGTTCGTAAGGTGAGCATTCGGGTCCTCGTTTGGTCTCCCACGGAAATTCATGTTGTTGAGCATTTGGATGCATTGCGGTAGGAGTTCAAGTTCTTCTAGTGGTCCCCGATTGATACATGATAGTAGGTGGGTGTGCTTCGGTTGTGTGTACGTTCGAAGCGTTCTAGGGGCTGCTTGGGCTGGACCCCTTTGGGCATTGACCCCTCTCAACAATTCTTCGGCCATATCGGGCTGTTCTCTTCGTGCGTTGTTCTCTCTCAGCATTTCTTCGGCCATACCCCACTGTCTTTACTGTCTCCGAGCAAAGCGTAGGGTCCTTTCTATTTCGGGGTCGAAGATGAGTTGATCTCTACCGGTTGTGCTTCTTGTCATGCACCGGAAGAGCTGCACACCAAAGAGACAAAACGAACCGAAAGTGCTGTGAAACGGTTACGTCGCAAAGTAATCCAAGCAAATATCCAAGCAATGGTGATCTAGCAAAAATCTAGACTAACAAGAAAACGCCTAGTCCCCGGCATAGGCGCCAAAAACTTGATGCGCACGCAGCAAGTCTTATATTTAGTACCCGATTCGTACCACTATCCGCAAGTATACGGTAGTTGTAGTATCGGGGTCGAACACGAGGACTAGGTTATGTTAATCTATCCCTAAGCTAGATTGATGGTTAAATAAAAGTATGATTTGTGATGAGTGTCAGAATACAAGAAAGCAAGCAAAATTAACGGATTGTAAGACGATGGAATTTAGGCGTTGCGGGTTCGGGATCCCTCAAGAATTACATGGACGGTTGATGATGCTACAATACCTACGGGTTTATCTTCCAAAAAAGGGGGGTTTCAAGCACTTCTAGGGTTTGTCTCTCCCGAGCTTAAACCCCTACTTAGAGAATCGATTTACCCATTTTCCAATGATCCAAATGATCTACCCCATCACAAACCCTAAACGAGCTAAGCCATCTCCCAATGTGAATAACTCACTCATTCGATGTTTGGTTCCAAACCTCATCCCCATATCCCTATGATCAATGTGTTCTAACATCATACCAACTAAGATTTCACCAAAGTTGATAGCATTAAGTACAAAACACCAAACCCATGGAAGAAAACTCAAAGCATCATAGATTAAGCATAGATGTCCACACAAAAATGGGGATCCTTCCCCCACAACAAAAGTTACTACTCCATGCCTAGGGTTTCAAAACAGAAAGTAAAATGAGAAAACATAGAAAGGGAAAAGAGAAGCTCAAGATGGTCTTCAATGGTGGTCTTCTTCTTCTCCAAGTTTCCTAGGTCTCCAAATCTCCTTTTTCACTTCTCCAAGGTGTTTTTCTTCAAGTTGGTCGAGTCCCCCTTCCCTCTCCTCAAACTGCCTCTTTTATGCAAGTGCAGAAGCTAGGTTTCTCCTCAAAAATCAGGCTTTTCCTTTTTGGGCCGGATTTAATAACGGGCGGTCGCTCACTTTTTCTTCAGGGTCGCCCGTTTTCGTCTTCAGGGTCGTCCGTTTTTCTGATTCCGGGCGACCACTCGTTTGTTTGAGCGACCGCTCGTTCTTCACAGCGCACGGTCGACCGCCTGATTTCTTGAGCGACCGCCTATTCCCGTAATCTCGGCGTCGAGCGACCGCTCGTTTAAATGGGCGGGCCGCCCATTTTTTCTGAGCAAATTCTCGGGATGAATTCCGCCAATGGGCGAGTGCTCGACAAAATGAGCGGGCCGTCCATTTTTTCTGAGCCTTCCGGGTCTTCTCGATTCTGCTCATTTTTCGTGCCTTGTGCGTGAATGTCCTTGTTTGATCATCCTGCATGAAAAATGGAGAAAAGAATCCTACCCATGACCATGTAACGTTTTATTATGCCTAAGGTATGTGCAAAGTGTGATGTAAGACGTTAGAAAAACCGGTGAAAATCTCGTGTGATCATATGTGTATATTTATATATGTGTATGTGTATATGTATGTGAATGTGAATATGTATGTGTATGTATATGTGATTGTATGTGTATTTATGTGTATGTGAATATATATATATGTGTGTGTGTGTATGTGTTTATGAAATGTATATATGTATGTGTTTGTGTATGTATATGAGTATTTATGTATGTGTGTATATGTGTATATGTGTGAATATGTATGTGTATACATGTGTATGTGTATATGAAAATACCAAACACTCACAAAGTCTCATTTTCTTTAGCATCCAAACACGTTTAGAGTGCGTCCAAACACGTTTAGAGTGTATCCAAACACTTTTCGAGTGCATCAAATATGTTTAGAGTGCATCGAAACATTTTTAGAGTGCGTCGAAGCATATTTAGAGTGCGTCGAAACAAGTTTAGAGTCCATCTAAAAATGTTTAAAGTGCGTCCAAAGACGTTTAGAGTGCGTCCAAACACATCTAGTGCCTCCAAAGACGTTTAGAGTGCATCCTAACGTGTTTAGAGTGCGTCGATACATGTTTAGAGTGCAACAAAAGATGTTTAGAGTTCGTCAAAACACGTTTATAGTGCATCAAAACATACTTAGAGTGCATCCAAAAATATTTATTGTGCGACGAAACATACTTAGAGAGCATGTCTAGAGTGCGTCGAAACATACTTAGAGTGCATCTAAACATGTTTAGAGTGCATCGAAATATACATAGAGAGCATCGAAACATGTTTAGAGGTCTTCTAAACACGTTTAGAGTGCGTCCAAACACGTTTAGAGTGCGTCCAAACACTTTTAGAGTGCATCCAAATATATTTAGAGTGTATCGAAACATTTTTAGAGTGCGTCGAAACATATTTAGAGTGTGTCGAAATATGTTTAGAGTGTTTCCAAACATGTTTAGGGTGCGTCCAAGTACATTTAGAGTGCGTCCAAACACGTTTAGAGTGCATACTAACATAATTAGAGTGGATCGAAACATTTTTAGAGTATGTCTAAACATGATTTAGAGTGCGTCGAAACATGTTTAGAGTGCAACAAAAGATGTTTAGAGTTCGTCGAAACATGTTTAGAGCACGTCGAGACATATTTAGAGCGCATCCAAACATGTTGAAAGTTCGTCGCAACATACTAAGAGTGCATCTAAACATGTTTAGATGCATTAAAACATTTTTACAGCGCATCGAAACATAGAGTCTGTCAAAACATATTTAGAGTTCGTCTAAACATGTTTAGAGTGCATCCAAACATGTTTAGAGTGCATTAAAATATTTTTAGAGTGCGTCGCTACATATTTAGAGTGCGTCGAAAAATGTTTAGAGAAAAACCGAGACAGAAGGGTCGGGAACGGACGGACCGGAAGTCCAGAACGGACGGTCCACCAAGTCCAGACCCGACGGTCCAGAGTGCGCGGTCTGTCCGTTCCAGAAGGTCTGGAACGGACGGTCCACTAACGCAGACCATCCGTTCTGCTTCTGGAACGGACGGTCCACGTGCATTTCTGGACCGTCCGTTCTGGGCTCTGGGTATTTTCGTAATTGAACCGAAATTAGGGTAAAATCACTTTATAAGAAGGAGATTAAAACCCTAATGACGGGGGAGACTTTTGGCAGCCGACTTTTGCAGTTCTTGGAGAGTTTTTGGTGAGATCCAAAAAGCTCAACAAGTTCTAAGTCTCGTTTTCTCGAAGTGCAAAAACCGAATAGAGATTCAAGTCCTAGCAGACAAGTTCCAATCGTTGGAATCCATCCCGAGGTGTGGATACGTGTAGAGGGCGAGGTAATCTTCCTGCCTAAGTGATCGGACGAATTCTTCAGTTGATACAGGCCCCGGATCGATTGAGGTAAGCGTTCTAACGTTTCTACGATTCATTAGAAGCATGGTTCTAGGGTTTATTAAATTTTTGTTTTATATCCGCTGCGCAAACCTTAGAATCGATCTCTTAGGAATAGGATTCGCTCTAGAGATCCCAGGAATCCCAACACCCTACATATCGATAAAAATCAGTATATATCTCTCAGTGGATAATTCGATGATCTGAAAATCCATCCAAACTATTATACATCATCCGATAGATGATCTGATAAGTTAGAAGTGAACTCGAATTGCTAGCCATCACCATATGGTCAACCATTCGAGGCAAATAATCAGCCATGCCCGATGAGTTGGTTGATTGTTGACTGATAATATTATTAACTTCATAACTTCCAGAAAACATGTCAAAATAAATCTTTCTTTATATCATTAGAAAGCTTTTTCTAATATCTATGCATAGACATCTTAATCGCGCAGATCCAATATATGAGCAAATCGTTATGAGCATATTGAGACAACACATGGACCGAATCCCTACATATAGATAAAAATTGGTATATATCTCTCGGTGGATAATCCGATGATCTGAAAATCGATCCAAATTACTAAACATCGTCTGGTAGATGATCTGTAACTCAGAAGTCAATTCGAATTCTAACCATCGCCAAACGGTCAACAATTCCAGGCAAATAATCAGCCATGCCCGATGAGTTGGTCGATTGTTGACTAATCATATTATTAACTTCATAACTTCCAGAAAACATGTCAAAACAAATCTTTCTTTATATCATTAGAAAGCTTTTTCTAATATCTATGCATAGACACCTTAATCACGCCGATCCAATATATGAACAAATCGTTATGAGCATATTGAGACAACACATGGACCGAATCCCTACATATAGATAAAAATCGGTATATATCTCTCGGTGGATAATCCGATGATCTGAAAATCGATCCAAATTACTAAACATCGTCTGGTAGAAGATCTGTAACTAAGAAGTCAACTCGAATTCTAACCATTGCCAAATGGTCAACAATTCGAGGCAAATAATCAGCCATGCCCGATGAGTTGGTCGATTGTTGACTAATCATATTATTAGTTTCATAACTTCCAGAAAACATGTCAAAATAAATCTTTTCTAATAGCTACGCATAGACACTATAATCACGCAGATCTAATATATGAGCAAAACGTTATGAGCATATTTAGACAACACATTAACGGAATCCCTACATATCGATAAAAATCGGTATATATCTCTCGCTGGATAACCCGATGATCTGAAAATCGATCCAAATTACTAAGCATCGTCCGATAGATGATCTGATAAGTTAGAAGTCAACTCGAATTGCTAGCCATCGCCATATGGTCAACAATTCGAGGCAAATAATCAGACATGCCGGATGAGTTGGTCGATTGTTGACTGATCATATTATTAACTTTATAACTTCTATAAAACATGTCAAAATAAATCTTTATTTATATCATTAGAAACTTTTTTTCTAATAGCTACGCATAGACACTATAATCGCGCAGGTCTAATATATGAGCATAAAGTTATGAGCATATTTAGACAACACATTGACGGAATCCCTACATATCGATAAAAATCGGTATATATCTCTCGCTGGATAACCCGATGATCTGAAAATCGATCCAAATTACTAAGCAGCGTGCGGTATATGATCTGATAAGTTAGAAGTCAACTCGAATTGCTAGCCATCGCCATATGGTCAACAATTCGAGGCAAATAATCAGACATGCCGGATGAGTTGGTCGATTGTTGACTGATCATATTATTAACTTTATAACATCCATAAAACATGTCAAAATAAATCTTTATTTATATCATTAGAAACTTTTTCTAATAGCTACGCATAGACACTATAATCGCGCAGGTCTAATATATGAGCATAAAGTTATGAGCATATTTAGACAACACATTGACGGAAATCCTACATATCGATAAAAATCGGTATATATCTCTCGGTGGATAATCCGATGATCTGAAAATCGATCCAAATTACTAAACATCATCTGATAGATAATCTGTAACTCAGAAGTCAACTCGAATTCTAACCATCGCCAAATGGTCAACAATTCCAGGCAAATAATCAGCCATGCTCGATGAGACATAAGTCTGAAACACTTGAAATGTTCAAGGCTTTCAGAAACGAAGTACAGAACCAGCTTGGCAAGAC
>NW_010961950.1:163057-164640 GCF_000463585.1 Tarenaya hassleriana | reverse complement strand
TGGATCTTCAAGAAGAAGACCGACATGGATGGCAACGTGCACACGTATAAGGCACGACTTGTGGCGAAAGGATTCCGTCAAATTCATGGTATTGACTATGATGAGACCTTTTCGCCCGTAGTTATGCTGAAGTCCATCAGGATCCTACTTGCCATAGCCGCATATTATGACTATGAGATATGGCAAATGGATGTCAAGACCGCGTTCCTTAACGGGAACTTGACCGAGGATGTGTACATGACACAACCCGAAGGTTTTGTCGATCCAAGGAACCCGAAGATGGTGTGCAAGCTTCAGAGGTCCATTTATGGACTGAAGCAGGCTTCGAGGAGCTGGAACTTTCGATTTGATGAGACAATCAAAAAGAAAGCTCATAATCAGTACATCATAGAGCACTAAACCAACAATCTCCCACTTGCTCTAATCATGAACTGCTAAACATCTAATGCCCATATCCCTAACATGACCCTCATGCTTCGACGAAGGGAGAGGCTTCGTCAACGGATCGACAATGTTGTCATCTGTCGACACTCTGCAAATGTGCACGTCTCCTCTGTCTATAATCTCCCTGATAAGGTGAAATGTCTGAGTATGTGTTTGGATCGTTGATGGGATCTGGGTTCTTTCGCTTGTGCGATCGCTCCATTGTTGTCACAATACAGACCAATGGGGCTAATAGCACTCGGAATGACACCCAAGTCGCCAACAAACTTCCTGATCCAAACAGCTTCCTTTGCTGCGTCCGACGCTGCAATATACTCAGCTTCTGTAGTAGAATCTGCAATGGTCGCCTGCTTGGAACTCTTCCAGCTAACAGCGCCTCCGTTCAAGCAGAAAACATAGCCAGACCCAGTCAGATCCAGGTGAGTCGCACTGGATCGCCGTCAAGAACATCCTAAAGTACTTGAGAAGGACTAAAGATGTATTCTTGGTATACGGGGGGTCGGAAGATGAGCCCGCTGTAAGAGGTTACACCGATGCTAGTTTCCAGTCAGACCCGATGACTACAGATCGCAGTCTGGCTATGTTTTCTGCTTGAACGGAGGCGCTGTTAGCTGGGAGAGGTCCAAGCAGGCGACCGTTGCAGATTCTACTACAGAAGCTGAGTATATTGCAGCGTCGGACGCAGCAAAGGAAGCTGTTTGGATCAGGAAGTTTGTTGGCGACTTGGGTGTCATTCCGAGTGCTATTAGCCCCATTGGTCTGTATTGTGACAACAATGGAGCGATCGCACAAGCGAAAGAACCCAGATCCCATCAACGATCCAAACACATACTCAGACGATTTCACCTTATCAGGGAGATAATAGACAGAGGAGACGTGCACATTTGCAGAGTGTCGACAGATGACAACATTGCCGATCCGTTGACGAAGCCTCTCCCTTCGTCGAAGCATGAGGGTCATGTTAGGGATATGGGCATTAGATGTTTAGCAGTTCATGATTAGAGCAAGTGGGAGATTGTTGGTTTAGTGCTCTATGATGCACTGTTTATGAGTTTTCTTTAGATACATTCGATGTATTGATACTTTCTATGGTTTTATGAGAGTATTTCATTCATTACATGTTCTTGCATACTAGATCT
>NW_010961950.1:157712-162267 GCF_000463585.1 Tarenaya hassleriana | reverse complement strand
CCAGTCTGGAACGGCCGGTCCACGTGAGCAGACTGTCCGTTCTACGTGCTGGAACGGACGGTCCACGTGCATTTCTGACCGTCCGTTCCGGGCTTTAGTTTTTTCGAAATTAAACCGAAATTAGGGTTAAATCACTTTATAAAAGGGAGATTAAAAAACCCTAATGAGAGAGAGAAAAAGCAGCCGACTTTTGCAGTTCTTGGAGAGTTTTTGGTGAGATCCAAAAAAGCTCAACAAGTTCTAAGTCTCGTTTTCTCGAAGTGCACAAACCGAATAGAGATTCGAGTCCTAGCAGACAAGTTCCAATCGTTGGAATCCATCCCGTGGTATGGATACGTGTAGAGGGTGAGGTATTCTTCCTGCCTTTCGTGATCAGACGTGTTCTTCGATTGATACAGGCCCCGGATCGATTGAGGTAAGCGTTCTAACGTTTCTACGATTCATTAGAAGCATGGTTCTAGGGTTTATTAAATTTTTGTTTTATATCCGCTGCGCAAACCCTAGAATCGATCTCTTAGGAATATGATTCGCTCATGAGATCCCAGGAAAACCAACACAGAAAACATGTCAAAAAAAATATTTCTTTATATCATTAGAAAGTTTTATCTACTATCTATCCATAGACACCATAATCGCGTAGATCTAATATATGAACAAAACGTTATGAGCATATTGAGACAACACATGGGCCGAATCCATACATATCGATGAAAATCGGTAAATATCTCTCGGTGGATAATCCGATGATCTAAAAATCGATCCAAATTACTAATCATCGTCCGGTAGATGATCTGTAACTCAGAAGTCAACTTGAATTCTAGCCATCGCCAAATCGTCAACAATTTGAGCCAAATAACCATCCATGCCTGATGAGTTGGTCGATTGTTGACTGATTATATTATTAACTTCATAACTTCCACAAAACGAGTCCAAAAAATTGATTCTTGATACCAAGAGAAAGCCTTTTCTAATACTATGCACAGACACCATAATCGTGTAGATCTAATATACGAGCAAAAAGTTATGAACATATTTAAACAACATTTACAGAATCCCAACATATCGATAAAAATCGGTGTATATCTCTCGGTGGATAATCTGATGATCTGAAAATCGACCCAAACTATTATGCATCATCCGGTAGACGATATGATAAGTTAGAAGTCAACTCGACTTGCTAGCCATCGCCATATGGTCAACAATTCGAGGCAAATAATCAGACATGCCCGATGAGTTGGTCGATTGTTCACTGATAATATTATTAACTTCATAACTTCCAGAAAACATGTCAAAATAAATATTTCTTTATATCATTAGAAAGCTTTTTCTAATATCTATGCACAGACATCATAATCGCGCAGATCTAATATATGAGCAAATTGTTATGAGCATATTGAGACTACACATGGACCGAATTCCTACATATAGATAAAAATAGGTATATATCTCTCGCTGGATAATCCGATGATCTGAAAATCAATCCAAATTACTAAGCATCGTCTGCTAGATGATCTGTAACTCAGAAGTCAACTGGAATTCTAACCATCGCCAAATGGTCAACAATTCCAGGCAAATAATCAGCCATGCCCGATGAGTTGGTCGATTGTTGACTAATCATATTATTAACTTCATAACTTCCATTACACATGTCAAAATAAATCGTTCTTTATATCATTAGAAAGCTTTTTCTAATAGCTACGGATAGACACTATAATCGCGCAGATCTAATATATGAGCAAATCGTTATGAGCATATTGAGACAACACATGGACCGAATCCCTACATATAGATAAAAATAGGTATATATCTCTCGGTGGATAATTCGATGATCTGAAAATCGACCCAAATTACTAAGCATCATCTCTAGATGATCTGTAACTCAGAAGTCAACTGGAATTCTAACCATCGCCAAATGGTCAACAATTCCAGACAAATAATCAGCCATGCCCGATGAGTTGGTCGATTATTGACTGACCATATTATTAACTTCATAACTTCCATTACACATGTCAAAATAAATCTTTCTTTATATCATCAGAAAGCTTTTTCTAATAGCTATGGATAGACACTATAATCGCGCAGATCTAATATATGAGCAAAAAGTTATGAGCATATTTAGACAATACATTGACGGAATCCCTACATATCGATAAAAATCGGTATATATCTCTCGGTGGATAATCTGATGATCTGAAAATCGACCCAAACTACTATGCATCATCCGGTAGATGATCTGATAAGTTAGAAGTCAACTAGAATTGCTAGCCATCACCATATGGTCAACAATTCGAGGCAAATAACCAGCCATGCCCGATAAGTTGGTCGATTGTTGACTGATAATATTATTAACTTCATAACGTCCAGAAAACATGTCAAAATAAATCTTTCTTTATATCATTAGAAAGCTTTATCTAATATCTATGCATAGACACTATAATCGCGCAGATCTAATATATGAATAAAATGTTATGAGCATATTGAGACAACACATGGACCGAATCCCTACATATCGATAAAAACGGTATATATCTCTCGGTGGATAATCCGATGATCTGAAAATCGATCCAAATTACTAAGCATCGTCTGATAGATGATTTGTAACTCAGAAGTCAACTTGAATTCTAGCCATCACCAAATGGTCAACAATTTGAGCCAAATAACCATCCATGCCCGATGAGTTGGTCGATTGTTATTAACTTCTTAACTTCTAAAAAACATGTCAAAATAAATCTTTCTTTATATCATTAGAAAGCTTTATCTAATATCTATGCAAAGACACTATAATCGCGCAGATCTAATATATGAACAAAACGTTATGAGCATATTGAGACAATACATGGACCGAATCCCTACGTATCGATAAAAATCGGTATATATATCTCGGTGGATAATCTGATGATCTGAAAATCGATCCAAATTACTAAACATCGCCCGGTAGATGATCTGTAACTCAGAAGTCAACTCGAATTCTAGCCATCGCCAAATGGTCAACAATTTGAGCCAAAAAACTATCCATACCCGATGAGTTGGTCGATTGTTGACTGATCATATTATTAACTTCATAACTTCCATAAAACATGTCCAAAAAATTCTTTCTTTGTATTATTAGAAAGTCTTTTCTAATAGCTACGTATAGACACCATAATCGCGCAGAACTAATATATGTGCAAAATGTTATGAGCATATTTAAACAACATTGACAGAAACCCTATATATCGATAAAAATCGGTATATATCTCTCAGTGAATAATCCGATGATGTGAAAATCGATCCAAATTACTAAGCATCGTCCGATAGATGATCTGTTGTTGACTGATCATATTATTAACTTTATAACTTCCATAAAACATGTCAAAATAAATCTTTCTTTATATCATTAGAAAGCTTTTTCTAATAGCTACACATAGACACTATAATCGCGCAAATCTAATATATGAGCATAAAGTTATGAGCATATTTAGATAACACATTGACGGAATCCCTACATCTCGATAAAAATCGGTATATATCTCTCGGTGGATAATTCGATGATCTGAAAATCGACCCAAACTACTATGCATCATCCGCTAGATGATCTGAAAAGGTAGAAGTGAACTCGAATTGCTAGCCATCACCATATGGTCAACAATTCGAGGCAAATAATCAGCCATGCCCGATTAGTTGGTCGATTGTTGACTGATAATATTATTAACTTCATAACTTCCAGAAAACATGACAAAAAAATCTTTCTTTATATCATTAGGAAGCTTTATCTAATATCTATGCATAGACACCATAATTGCACAGATCTAATAGATGAACAAAACGTTATGATCATATTCAGACAACACATGGACCGAATCCCTGCATATCGATAAAAATCGGTAAATATCTCTCGGTGGATAATCCGATGATCTGAAAATCGATCCAAATTACTAATCGTCGTCCGATAGATGATCTGTAACTCAGAAGTCAACTTGAATTCTAGCCATCGCCAAATTGTCAACAAAAACATTATGAGCATATTGAGACAATACATGGACCGAATCCCTACGTAACGATAAAAATCGGTATATATCTCTCGGTGGATAATCCGATGATCTGAAAATCGATGCAAATTACTAAGCATCGCCCGGTAGATGATCTGTAACTTAGAAGTCAACTCCAATTCTAGCCATCGCCAAATGGTTAACAATTTGAGCCAAATAACCATCCATGCCCGATGAGTTGGTCGATTGTTGACTGATCATATTATTAACTTCATAACTTCCATAAAACATGTCCAAAAAATTCTTTCTTTGTATCATTAGAAATCCTTTTCTAATAGCTACGCATAGACACCATAATCGCGCAGATCTAATATAGGTGCAAAAAGTTATGAGCATATTTAAACAACATTGACAGAAACCCTACATATCGATAAAAATCGGTATATATCTCACGGTGGATAATCTGATGATCTGAAAATCGACCCAAACTACTATGCATCATCCGGTAGATGATCTGAAAAGTTAGAAGTGAACTCGAATTGCTAGCCATCACCATATGGTCAACAATTCGAGGCAAATAATCAGCC
>NW_010961950.1:156854-157393 GCF_000463585.1 Tarenaya hassleriana | reverse complement strand
ACATTGACGGAATCCCTACATATCGATAAAAATCGGTATATATCTTTCAGCGGATAATCCAATTATCTAAAAAATCGATCCAAATTACTAAGCATCGTCCAAAGATGATCTGATAAGTTAGAAGTCAACTCGAATTGCTAGTCATCGCCATATGGTCAACAATTCGAGGCAAATAATCAGACATGCCTGATGAGTTGGTCGATTGTTGACTGATAATATTATTAACTTCATAACGTCCAGAAAACATGTCAAAATAAATCTTTCTTTATATCATTAGAAAGCTTTTTTCTAATAGCTACACATAGACAGTATAATCGCGCAGATCTAATATATGAGCAAAACGTTATGAGCATATTTAGACAACACATTGACGGAATCCCTACATATCGATAAAAATCGGTATATATCTCTCGGTGGATAATCTGATGATCTGAAAATCGACCCAAACTATTATGCATCATCCGGTAGATGATCTGATAAGTTAGAAGTCAACTAGAATTGCTAGCCATCACCATATGGTCAACAATTCGAGGCAAATA
>NW_010961950.1:155692-156660 GCF_000463585.1 Tarenaya hassleriana | reverse complement strand
GAATCCCTACATATCGATAAAAATCGGTATATATATCTCGGTGAATAATCTGATGATCTGAAAATCGACCCAAACTACTATGCATCATCCGGTAGATGATCCGATAAGTTAGAAGTCAACTCGGATGGCTAGCCATCACCATATGGTCAACAATTCGAGGCAAATAACCAGCCATGTCCGATTAGTTTGTCGATTGTTGACTGAAAATATTATTAACTTCATAACTTCCAAAAAACATGTCAAAATAAATCTTTCTTTATATCATTAGAAAGTTTTATCTAATATCTATGCATAGAAACCATAATCGCGCAGATCTAATATATGAACAAAATGTTATGAGCATATTATGATAACCCTACATATAGATAAAAATCGGTATATATCTCTCGGTGGATAATCCGATGATCTGAAAATCGATCCAAATTACTAAACATCGTCTGGTAGATGATCTGTAATTCAGAAGTCAACTCGAATTCTAACCATCGCCAAATGGTCAACAATTCCAGGCAAATAATCAGCCATGCCCGATGAGTTGGTCAATTGTTGACTAATCATATTATTAACTTCATAACTTTCAGAAAACATGTCAAAATAAATCTTTGTTTATATCATTAGAAAGCTTTTTCTAATAGCTACGCATAGACACTATAATCGTGCAGATCTAATATATGAGCATATTTAGACAACACATTGACAGAATCCCTACATATCGATAAAAATCGGTATATATCTCACGGTGGATAATCTGATGATCTGAAAATCGACCCAAACTACTATGCATCATCCGGTAGATGATCTGAAAAGTTAGAAGTGAACTCGAATTGCTAGCCATCACCATATGGTCAACAATTCGAGGCAAATAATTAGCCATGCCCGATGATATTGTCGATTGTTGACTGATAATATTATTAACTTCATAACTTCCAGAAAACATGTCAAAATAAATCTTTCTTTATATCATTAGAAAG
>NW_010961950.1:151763-154049 GCF_000463585.1 Tarenaya hassleriana | reverse complement strand
CCATCACCATATGGTCAACAATTCGAGGCAAATAACCAGCCATGTCCGATTAGTTTGTCGATTGTTGACTGAAAATATTATTAACTTCATAACTTCCAAAAAACATGTCAAAATAAATCTTTCTTTATATCATTAGAAAGTTTTATCTAATATCTATGCATAGAAACCATAATCGCGCAGATCTAATATATGAACAAAATGTTATGAGCATATTATGATAACCCTACATATAGATAAAAATCGGTATATATCTCTCGGTGGATAATCCGATGATCTGAAAATCGATCCAAATTACTAAACATCGTCTGGTAGATGATCTGTAATTCAGAAGTCAACTCGAATTCTAACCATCGCCAAATGGTCAACAATTCCAGGCAAATAATCAGCCATGCCCGATGAGTTGGTCAATTGTTGACTAATCATATTATTAACTTCATAACTTTCAGAAAACATGTCAAAATAAATCTTTGTTTATATCATTAGAAAGCTTTTTCTAATAGCTACGCATAGACACTATAATCGTGCAGATCTAATATATGAACATATTTAGACAACACATTGACAGAATCCCTACATATCGATAAAAATCGGTATATATCTCACGGTGGATAATCTGATGATCTGAAAATCGACCCAAACTACTATGCATCATCCGGTAGATGATCTGAAAAGTTAGAAGTGAACTCGAATTGCTAGCCATCACCATATGGTCAACAATTCGAGGCAAATAATTAGCCATGCCCGATGATATGGTCGATTGTTGACTGATAATATTATTAACTTCATAACTTCCAGAAAACATGTCAAAATAAATCTTTCTTTATATCATTAGAAAGCTTTATCTAATATCTATGCATAGACACTATAATCGCGCAGATCTAATATATGAACAAAACGTTATGAGCATATTGAGACAATACATGGACCGAATCCCTACGTATCGATAAAAATCGGTATATATCTCTCGGTGGATAATCCGATGATCTGAAAATCGATGCAAATTACTAAGCATCGCCCGGTAGATGATCTGTAACTTAGAAGTCAACTCCAATTCTAGCCATCGCCAAATGGTTAACAATTTGAGCCAAATAACCATCCATGCCCGATGAGTTGGTCGATTGTTGACTGATCATATTATTAACTTCATAACTTCCATAAAACATGTCCAAAAAAATTCTTTCTTTGTATCATTAGAAATCCTTTTCTAATAGCTACGTATAGACACCATAATCGCGCAGATCTAATATAGGTGCAAAAAGTTATGAGCATATTTAAACAACATTGACAGAAACCCTACATATCGATAAAAATCGGTATATATCTCTCAGTGAATAATCCGATGATGTGAAAATCGATCCAAATTACTAAGCATCGTCCAAAGATGATCTGATAAGTTAGAAGTCAACTCGAATTGCTAGTCATCGCCATATGGTCAACAATTCGAGGCAAATAATCAGACATGCCTGATGAGTTGGTCGATTGTTGACTGATAATATTATTAACTTCATAACTTCCCGAAAACATGTCAAATTAAATCTTTCTTTATATCATTAGAAAGCTTATCTAATATCAATGCATAAACACTATAATCGCGCAGATCTAATATATGAGCAAAACGTTATGAGCATATTTAGACAACACATTGACGGAATCCCTACATATCGATAAAAATCGGTATATATCTCTCGGTGGATAATCTGATGATCTGAAAATCGACCCAAACTACTATGCATCATCCGGTAGATGATCCGATAAGTTAGAAGTCAACTCGAATTGCTAGCCATCACCATATGGTCAACAATTCGAGGCAAATAACCAGCCATGCCTGATTAGTTTGTCGATTGTTGACTGATAATATTATTAACTTCATAACTTCCAGAAAACATGTCAAAATAAATCTTTCTTTATATCATTAGAAAGCTTTATCTAATATCTATGCATAGACATTATAATCGCGCAGATCTAATATATGAACAAAACGTTATGAGCATATTGAGACAACACATGGACCGAATCCCTACATATAGATAAAAATCAGTATATATCTCTCGGTGGATAATCCAATGATCTGAAAATTGATCCAAATTAGTAAACATCGTCTGATAGATGATCTGTAACTTAGAAGTCAACTTGAATTCTAGCCATCACCAAATGGTCAACAATTTGAGCCAAATAACCATGCATGCCTGATGAGTTGGTCGATTGTTATTAACTTCATAACTTCTAGAAAACATGTCAAAATAAATCTTTCTTTATATCATTAGAAAGCTTATCTAATATCCTATG
>NW_010961950.1:149588-151677 GCF_000463585.1 Tarenaya hassleriana | reverse complement strand
ATATATCTCACGGTGGATAATCTGATGATCTGAAAATCGACCCAAACTACTATGCATCATCCGGTAGATGATCCGATAAGCTAGAAGTCAACTAGAATTGCTAGCCATCACCATATGGTCAAAATTCGAGGTAAATAACCAGCCATGCCTGATTAGTTTGTCGATTGTTGACTGATAATATTATTAACTTCATAACTTCCAGAAAACATGTCAAAATAAATCTTTCTTTATATCATTAGAAAGCTTTATCTAATATCTATGCATAGACATTATAATCGCGCAGATCTAATATATGAACAAAACGTTATGAGCATATTGAGACAATACATGGACCGAATCCCTACATATCGATAAAAACGGTATATATCTCTCGGTGGATAATCCGATGATCTGAAAATCGATCCAAATTACTAAGCATCGTCTGGTAGATGATTTGTAACTCAGAATTCAACTTGAATTCTAGCCATCACCAAATGGTCAACAATTTGAGCCAAATAACCATCCATGCCCGATGAGTTGGTCGATTGTTATTAACTTCATAACTTCTAAAAAACATATCAAAATAAATCTTTCTTTATATCATTAGAAAGCTTTATCTAATATCTATGCAAAGACACTATAATCGCGCAGATCTAATATATGAACAAAACGTTATGAGCATATTGAGACAATACATGGACCGAATCCCTACGTATCGATAAAAATCCGTATATATCTCTCGGTGGATAATCCGATGATCTGAAAATCGATGCAAATTACTAAGCATCGCCCGATAGATGATCTGTAACTTAGAAGTCAACTCCAATTCTAGCCATCGCCAAATGGTTAACAATTTGAGCCAAATAACCATCCATGCCCGATGAGTTGGTTGATTGTTGACTGATCATATTATTAACTTCATAACTTCCATAAAACATGTCCAAAAAATTCTTTCTTTGTATCATTAGAAAGCCTTTTCTAATAGCTACGCATAGACACCATAATCGCGCAGATCTAATATAGGTGCAAAAAGTTATGAGCATATTTAAACAACATTGACAGAAACCCTACATATCGATAAAAATCGGTATATATCTCTCAGTGAATAATCCGATGATGTGAAAATCGATCCAAATTACTAAGCATCGTCCAAAGATGATTTGATAAGTTAGAAGTCAACTCGAATTGCTAGTCATCGCCATATGGTCAACAATTCGAGGCAAATAATCAAACATGTCGGATGAGTTGGTCGATTATTGACTGATCATATTATTAACTTTATAACTTCCATAAAACATGTCAAAATAAATCTTTCTTTATATCATTAGAAAGATTTTTTCTAATAGCTACACATAGACAGTATAATCGCGCAGATCTAATATATGAGCAAAACGTTATGAGCATATTTAGACAACACATTGACGGAATCCCTACATATCGATAAAAATCGGTATATATCTCTCGGTGGATAATCTGATGATCTGAAAATCGACCCAAACTACTATGCATCATCCGGTAGATGATCCGATAAGTTAGAAGTTCAACTCGAATTGCTAGCCATCACCATATGGTCAACAATTCGAGGCAAATAACCAGCCATGCCTGATTAGTTTGTCGATTGTTGACTGATAATATTATTAACTTCATAAATTCCAGAAAACATGTCAAAATAAATCTTTCTTTATATCATTAGAAAGCTTTATCTAATATCTATGCATAGACATTATAATCGCGCAGATCTAATATATGAACAAAACGTTATGAGCATATTGAGACAATACATGGACCGAATCCCTACATATAGATAAAAATCAGTATATATCTCTCGGTGGATAATCCAATGATTTGAAAATTGATCCAAATTAGTAAACATCGTCTGATAGATGATCTGTAACTTAGAAGTCAACTTGAATTCTAGCCATCACCAAATGGTCAACAATTTGAGCCAAATAACCATGCATGCCTGATGAGTTGGTCGATTGTTATTAATTTCATAACTTCTAGAAAACATGTCAAAATAAATCTTTCTTTATATCATTAGAAAGCTTTTTCTAATAGCTACGCATAGACACTATAATCGCATAGATCTAATATATGAGCAAAACGTTAT
>NW_010961950.1:149145-149368 GCF_000463585.1 Tarenaya hassleriana | reverse complement strand
AATGATATAAAGAAAGATTTATTTTGACATGTTTTATGGAAGTTATAAAGTTAATAATATGATCAGTCAATAATCGACCAACTCATCCGACATGTTTGATTATTTGCCTCGAATTGTTGACCATATGGCGATGACTAGCAATTCGAGTTGACTTCTAACTTATCAAATCATCTTTGGACGATGCTTAGTAATTTGGATCGATTTTCACATCATCGGATTATTC
>NW_010961950.1:130027-148600 GCF_000463585.1 Tarenaya hassleriana | reverse complement strand
TTATGAGCATATTTAGACAACACATTGACGGAATCCCTACATATCGATAAAAATGGGTATATATCTCTCGGTGGATAATCCGATGATCTGAAAATCGATGCAAATTACTAAGCATCGCCCGGTAGATGATCTGTAACTTAGAAGTCAACTCCAATTCTAGCCATCGCCAAATGGTTAACAATTTGAGCCAAATAACCATCCATGCCCGATGAGTTGGTCGATTGTTGACTGATCATATTATTAACTTCATAACTTCCATAAAACATGTCCGACAAAATCTTTCTCTGTATCATTCGAAAGCGTCTTCTAATAGCTATGCATAGACACTATAATCGGGACGATCTAATATATGAGCAAAAAGTTATGAGCATATTTAGACAACACATTGACGGAATCCCTACATATCGATAAAAATCGGTATATATCTTTCAGCGGATAATCCAATTATCTAAAAAATCGATCCAAATTACTAAGCATCGTCCAAAGATGATTTGATAAGTTAGAAGTCAACTCGAATTGCTAGTCATCGCCATATGGTCAACAATTCGAGGCAAATAATCAAACATGTCGGATGAGTTGGTCGATTATTGACTGATCATATTATTAACTTTATAACTTCCATAAAACATGTCAAAATAAATCTTTCTTTATATCATTAGAAAGATTTTTTCTAATAGCTACACATAGACAGTATAATCGCGCAGATCTAATATATGAGCAAAACGTTATGAGCATATTTAGACAACACATTGACGGAATCCCTACATATCGATAAAAATCGGTATATATCTCTCGGTGGATAATCTGATGATCTGAAAATCGACCCAAACTACTATGCATCATCCGGTAGATGATCCGATAAGTTAGAAGTTCAACTCGAATTGCTAGCCATCACCATATGGTCAACAATTCGAGGCAAATAACCAGCCATGCCTGATTAGTTTGTCGATTGTTGACTGATAATATTATTAACTTCATAACTTCCAGAAAACATGTCAAAATAAATCTTTCTTTATATCATTAGAAAGCTTTATCTAATATCTATGCATAGACATTATAATCGCGCAGATCTAATATATGAACAAAACGTTATGAGCATATTGAGACAATACATGGACCGAATCCCTACATATCGATAAAAATCGGTAAATATCTCTCGGTGGATAATCCAATGATCTGAAAATTGATCCAAATTAGTAAACATCGTCCTTAGATGATCTGTAACTCAGAAGTCAACTTGAATTCTAGCCATCACCAAATGGTCAACAATTTGAGCCAAATAACCATGCATGCTTGATGAGTTGGTCGATTGTTATTAATTTCATAACTTCTAGAAAACATGTCAAAATAAATCTTTCTTTATATCATTAGAAAGCTTATCTAATATCAATGCATAAACACTATAATCGCAGATCTAATATATGAACAAAACGTTATGAGCATATTGAGACAATACATGGACCGAATCCCTACATATCGATAAAAATCGGTAAATATCTCTCGGTGGATAATTCGATGATCTGAAAATCGATCCAAATTACTAAGCATCATCCGGTAGATGATCTGTAACTCAGAAGTCAACTTGAATTCTAACCATCGCCAAATGGTCAACAATTTGAGCCAAATAACCATCCCTGCCTGATGAGTTGGTCGATTGTTGACTGATTATTTTATTAACTTCATAACTTCCACAAAACGTGTCCAAAAAATTGATTCTTGATACCATTAGAAAATCTTTTCTAATAGCTTTGCATAGACACCATAATCCCGCAGATTTAATATACGAACAAAAAGTTATTAGCATATTTAAATAACATTGACGGAATCCCAACATATCGATAAAAATCGGTATATATCTCTCGGTGGATAATCTGATTATCTGAAAATCGACCAAAACTACTATGCATCATCCGAAGATGATCTGATAAGTTAGAAGTCAACTCGAATTGCTAGCCATCGCCATATGGTAAACAATTCGAGGCAAAATAATCATACTTGCCCGATGAGTTGGTCGATTGTTGACTGATAATATTATTAACTTCATAACTTCCAGAAAACATGTCAAAATAAATCTTTCTTTATATCATTAGAAAGCTTTTTCTAATATCTATGCATAGACACCATAATCGCGCAGATCTAATATATGAGCAAAACGTTATGAGCATATTGAGACAACACTTGGACCGAATCCCTATATATAGATAAAAATTGGTATATATCTCTCGGTGGATATTCCGATGATCTGAAAATCGATCCAAATTACTAAGCATCGTCCTTAGATGATCTGTAACTCAGAAGTCAACTCGAATTCTAACCATCGCCAAATGGTTAACAATTCCTGGCAAATAATTAGCCATGCCCGATGAGTTGGTCGATTGTTGACTAATGATATTATTAACTTCATAACTTCCAGAAAACATGTCAAAATAAATCTTTCTTTGTATCACTAGAAAGCTTTTTATAATAGCTACGCATAGACACTATAATCGCGCAGATCTAATATATGAGCAAAAAGTTATGAGAATATTTAGACAACACATTGACGGAATCCCTACATATCGATAAAAATCGGTATATATCTCTCCGTCGATAATCCGATGATCTGAAAATCGATCCAAACTACTATGCATCATCCGATAAATGATCTGATAAGTTAGAAGTCAACTCGAATCGCAAGTTATCTCCATACGGTCAACAATTTGAGGCAAATAACCAGCCATGCCCGATGAGTTGGTCGATTGTTGGCTGATAATATTATTAACTTGATAACTTCTAGAAAACATGTCAAAATAAATCTTTCTTTATATCATTAGAAATCTTTTTCTAATATCTATGCGTAGACACCATAATCGCGCAGATCTAATAAATGAACAAAACGTTATGAGCATATTGAGACAACACATGGACCGAATCCCTACATATCGATAAAAATCATTATATATCTCTCGGTGGATAATCCGATGATCTGAAAATCGATCCAAATTACTAAGCATCGTCGGTAGATGATCTGTAACTCAGAAGTCAACTCGAGTTCTAGTCATCGCCAAATGGTTAACAATTTGAGCCAAATATCATCCATGCCCGATGAGATCGTCGATTGTTGACTGATCATATTATTAACTTCATAACTTCCATAAAACATGTCCCACAAAATCTTTCTTTGAATCATTAGAAAGCTTTTTCTAATAGCTACGCATAGACACTATAATCGCACAGATTTAATATATGAGCAAAACAATATGAGCATATTTAGACAACACATTGATGGAATCCCTACATATCGATAAAAATCGGTATATATCTCAAGGTGGATAATCCGATGATCCAAAAATCGACCCAAACTGCTATGCATTAGATGATATGATAAGTTAGAAGTTAACTCGAATTGCTAGCCATCGCCATATGGTCAACAATTTGAGCCAAATAACCATCCATGCCCGAGAGTTGATCGATTGTTGACTGATCATATTATTAACTTTATAACTTCCACAAAACGTGTCCAAAAAATTGATTCTTCATTAGAAAGCCTTTTCTAATAGCTACGCATAGACACCATAATCACGCAGATCTAATATATGAGCAAAAAGTTATGATCATATTTAAAAAACATTGACGGAATCCCTACATATCGATAAAAATCGGTATATCTCTCAGTGGATAATCCGACGATCTGAAAATCGACCCAAACTACTATGCATCATCCGGTAGATGATCTGATAATTTAGAAGTCAACTCGAATTGCTAGCCATTGCCATGTGGTCAACAATTCGAGGCAAATAATCAGCCATGCCGATGAGTTGATCGATATTTGACTGATAATATTATTAACTTCAAAACTTCTAGAAAACACGTCAAAATAAATCTTTCTTTATATCATTAGAAAACTTTATCGAAAAATAGGTTTCCAGAATCAAATTCGAAGCTTCTATGCATAGACACCATAATCGCGCAGATCTAATATATGAGCAAAAAGTTATGAGCATATTTAAAAAACATTGACGGAATCCCTACATATCGATAAAAATCGGTATATCTCTCTCGTTGGATAATCCGACGATCTGAAAATCGACCCAAACTACTATGCATCATCCGGTAGATGATCTGATAAGTTTGAAGTCAATTCGAATTGCTAGCCATCGCCATATGGTCAACAATTCGAGGCAAATAACCAGCCATTTCCGATGAGTTGGTCGATTGTTGACTGATCATATTATTAACTTCATAACTTCTACAAAACGTGTCTAAAAAATTCTTTCTTGATACCATTAGGAAGCTTTTTCTAATAGCTACGCATAGTCACCATGATCACGCAGATCTAATATATGCGTAAAAAGTTATGAGTATATTTAGACAACACATTGACCGAGTGACTACATATCGACAAAAATCGACATCAATCTCTACATGGATAAATTGATAATCTTAAAATCGACCCAAATTACTATGCACCGTGCGACACTTATTCAATGATTTTGAATTCGAGTCTAATCGCTAGTTCTCTCCATACGGTCAAAAATTCGAGCCAAATAACGAGTCATGCCCTATGAATTAGTCGATTGTTGACTGATAATACTATTAACTTAATAACTTCCAGAAAACATGTCAAAATAAAATTTTCTTTATATCATTAGAAAACTTTTTCTAATATCTATGCATAGACACCATAATCGCGTAGATCTAATATATGAGCAAAACGTTATGAGCATATTGAGACAACACATGGACCGAATCCCTACATATCGATAAAAATCGGTATATATCTCTCGGTGGATAATCCGATGATCTAAAAATCGTTCTAAATTACTAAGCATCGTCCGGTAGATGATCTATAACTCATAAGTCAACTCGAATTCTAGCTATCGCCAAATGGTCAACAATTTGAGCCAAATAACCATCCATGCCCGATGAGCTCATCGATTGTTGACTGGTCATATTATTAACTTCATAACTTTCATAAAACATGTCCCACAAAATCTTTCTTTATATCATTAGAAACCTTTTTCTAATAGCTTTGCATAGACACTATAATCGCGCACATCTAATATATGAGCAAAACATTTATGAGCATATTTAGACAACACATTGACGGAATCCCTACATATCGATAAAATTTGGTATATATCTCTCGATGGATAATCCGATGATCTGAAAATCGATCCAAACTACTATGCATCATCCGGTAGATGATCTGATAAGTTAGAAGTCAATTCGAATCGCTAGTTATCTCCATACGGTCAACAATTTGAGGCAAATAACCAGCCATGCCCGATGAGTTGGTCGATTGTTGACTGATAATATTATTAACTTCATAACTTCTAGAAAACATGTCAAAATAAATCTTTTTTTATATCATTAGAAAGCCTTTTCTAATATCTATGCATAGACACCATAATCGCGCAGATCTAATATATGAGCAAAACGTTATGAACACATCGAGACGTCAGGGTTCATATCAATACAACAAAACAGAACATTCTAACTTCTTTATTTTGTTTTTCTCAAGGTTTTGTAAATAGAAAGATCAAAACAGAACAGGAACTCAAAGTAAAACGAAATAGAAAGAGATATCGTGTTACCTCTTCACCGGTGGAACTGTTTTTGTATTTTTCAGTTTTCTTCAAAATAAAAAGGGGTAAATCTGATTAAAAATGAATTGAAATGATAGAAGGAACACCTTACCTCACGTTGGTCCTTGAACCGAGCTCTGATATCAAAAATGATACACACTCGGGCTTAAGAACACACGATCGATGGTGATTCTCGGTTGTGAATGGTGGATAGGTTTCAGAAGTTAGTCTTTGGCTCTAAGGCACTCGATTTTTGCTTCTAAACCAAAAGATGACGTGAATGGACTAAGGAATTGATAGGGAAATCCTCGGACATACCAAGGGATGCTCGGACACACCAAGCAAGGAGATTAGCAAAATTGGACACACCAAAAGCTAAAGAAAACAATGCAGAAAAGTTCTTATTCAAGTCTGATGTGTCCAGCTCGAAAATACAACCAAATATAAAGGAAATGAACCAAAATAACAAAAGGAAACATGACAAACATAAGAGATTCTAACGGCTAGTTGATTGAAGCAAGAAAAGGAAAGTTTCTTCTTTGAAAGAAAAAACATACTTAGAGTGCATCCAAACATGTTTAGAGAGCATCCAAACATTTTTAGAGTGTGTCGAAACATATTTAGAGTGCGTCCAAACAGACTTAGAGTACATCCAACGATGTTTAGAGTTCGTCGAAACATATTAAGAGTGCGTCGAAACATGTTTCAAATTCGTCTAAACATGTTTTGAGTGCGTCAAAACATACTTAAAGTGCATCCAAACATGTTTAGAGAGCATCCAAACATTTTTAGAGTGCGTCAAAACATACTTAGAGTGCATCCAAACATGTTTAGAGAGCATCCAAACATTTTTAGAGTGCGTCGAAACATGTTTAGAGTGCATCCAAACAGACTTAGAGTGCATCCAAAGATGTTTAGAGAGCATCCAAACATTTTTAGAGTGCGTCGAAACATGTTTAGAGTGCGTCGAAACATGTTTAGAGTTCGTCTCAACATGTTTTGAGGGCACCAAAACACGTTTAGAGTGTATCAGAATAAATTTAGAGTGCATCAAAACATGTTTAGAGTGCGTCAAAACATACTTAGAGTGCATCCAAATATGTTTAGAGAGCATCCAAACATTTTTAGGTGCGTCGAAGTATGTTTGGATGCACTCTAAACATGTTTCTGTAGTTCCTTTGTTTCCTCGGGATTCATCCTATATGCGGGTCGGTTAGGTAGGGGTGCTCCTGGAACTAAGTCGATTTGATGCTCAATTCCCCGCATAGGTGGTAACCCCGCAGGTGTCTCTTCCGGAAAGATATCTTGGAATCGTTCCAAGATTCGTGTAATCTCCGGAGGTAGTTCTTGTGCATCAAAACCTGTACTCACAACATCCTTAAATACCATTAGTAGTACAGTTCTTGCATCAACTAAAGCCTTGCTTACCACACTTGGTTTGGCATAAAAGTTTGTTCTCTTGTTGTCCTCGCCTTCTTTTGACAATTTCAGTTGCATCTCATGCACTTGATAAGGATTAAGAGGGGCTAAAGAGATCTTTCGCTTGTTAAATACGAAAGAATAATGATTAGTCCGACCATCATGTTTTACCTCTCGATCGAACTGCCATGGTCGTCCAAGGAGAATATGACCGGCTTGCATTGGGACTATGTCACATATTACGTCATCTTGGTATCTACCTATGCTGAAAGGAATTTTGACCCGCTCATTCACCTTGATTTTTCCTTGATTGTTAAGCCACTGTAGCTTGTAGGGGTGAGGATGCTTCTCCGTTTTGAGTCCTAACTTCTTCACCATGTATGCACTTGCAACGTTAGTACAAGAGCCACTATCAATTATCAAACTACATACCTTGTTTCTTATGGTGTATCGGCTGTGGAAGATGGTCTCTCGTTGTTCCGTCTCTTCAGAACTGGCCATGGTACTCAAGACTCGCCTCGTAACCAATAGCTCACCACTATCTGGGTATTCGATCTCCTCATCTGCAATTTCAGCTTCTTTTTCGTCCATTGACTCATACTCTCCCGCATCTATGAGAATCATGACCCGATTGTTTGGGCAGTCCTTGGCTTAGTGTCCACGTCCCCTGCATTTGTAACAAACAATCTCTCGAGTTCTAAGATTAGTAGAGTGGGATCTACTTACCTTTGCATCATCCTTGGACGTAGCTACAGCCTTACCTTTATCCCGAACTTGAGTTTCATGTGTACTTGGCCTGCTCACAGTGGTTGTTACTCCTTTGCCCTCACTTCGGTATGTTGATGGAGTTGGTGCAGCCATACGGGAGCGGTGTACTCGGTTTTGCTTCTTGATGATTTGCTGTTCAATTTGTATAGCAAAATGTAATAGTTCCTGCAGATCATGGTACACTAACCTTTCGACCTTGCGAGAAATTCGTTCTTGCAGTCCGTCAACGAATTGTGCCATCACCGTTTCTTCGTTTTCGTCCAATTCCAACCGGTTTCGAAGATATTCAAATTCCTCGAAGTAGTCTTCAACCGATTTTGTCCCCTGCGCTAAAGAACGGTATTTCTTCTGCAACTCTCTATGAAAATGAGGTGGAACATACCTTCTCCTCATCATGAGTTTCATTTCACGCCAAGTAGAGATGGGTTCATAATGTGCTCTCCTCCTTTCTGCGACTTCGCGATCCCACCATGCTAGGGCATTGTCGGTGAGTTGTGCAGCAGCATATTGCACTTTCTTGTACTCCGAATACTCATAACATTCAAAGATATTATCCATCCGCCTCTCCCAATCGAGAAAAGCATTAGGATTAACACGACCAGCAAATGTAGGTAATTGGAGTTTGATATCTTTACCGTTATGTCTTGCACGACGAGGCTGATCTCGATATAAATCATCGTCCTCTTCATCATCTTCAATTGGGACATTGTTCCTGTGGTCTCTTCGTCGTTGAGGAGGATCAGGGGGTGTGCGTTCTCGGTCTCGTGCGTTCTCGGTCTCGTACAGGTTCTTCACGTCTAGGAAAGTTGACCCAAATAGGTTCTGGTCTCCTTGGTAACTCCTCTAGTCGTGCCAATCGTTCTTGTATGTCTTGCAAATTTTTGTGCAAGCGCGTTGTGGCTGGGCTCTCCTTCTCCCGACATTCTAACTTCTTTATTTTGTTTTTCTCAAGGTTTTGTAAATAGAAAGATCAAAACAGAACAGGAACTCAAAGTAAAACGAAATAGAAAGAGATATCGTGTTACCTCTTCACCGGTGGAACTGTTTTTGTATTTTTCGGTTTTCTTCAAAATAAAAAGGGGTAAATCTGATTAAAAACGAATTGAAATGATAGAAGGAACACCTTACCTCACGTTGGTCCTTGAACCGGGATCTGATATAAAAAATGATGACACTCGGGCTTAAGAACACACGATCGATGGTGATTCTCGGTTGTGAATTGTGGATAGGTTTCAGAAGTTAGTCTCTGGCTCTAAGGCAGGCACTCGATCTTTGCTTCTAAACCAAAAGATGACGTGAATGGACTAAGGAATTGATAGGAAAATCCTCGGACAGACCAAGGGATGCTCGGACACACCAAGCAAGGACACACCAAAAGCTAAAGAAAACAATGCAGAAAAGTTCTTATTCAAGTCTGATGTATCCAGCTCGAAAATACAACCAAATATAAAGGAAATGAACCAAAACAACAAAAGGAAACATGACAAACATAAGAGATTCTAACGGCTAGTTGATTGAAGCAAGAAAAGGAAAGTTTCTTCTTTGAAAGAAAAAACATACTTAGAGTGCATCCAAACATGTTTAGAGAGCATCCAAACATTTTTAGAGTGCGTCGAAACATGTTTAGAGTGCATCCAAACAGACTTAGAGTACATCCAAAGATGTTTAGAGTTTGTCGAAACATATTTAGAGTGCGTCAAAACATGTTTCGAATTCGTCTAAACATGTTTTGAGTGCGTCAAAAAATACTTAAAGTGCATCCAAACATGTTTAGAGAGCATCCAAACATTTTCAGAGTGCGTCAAAACATACTTAGAGTGCATCCAAACATGTTTAGAGAGCATCCAAACATTTTTAGAGTGCGTCGAAATATGTTTAAAATGCGTCGAAACATATTAAGAGTGCATATGATACGTGTGTACCGAGTCTAAGATCTATAACCCGATTCACAACTCACCGCAAGGATACGGATCGTCGCAACACGGGGTCGAACACGAGGACTGGTTGCTAAATCCAAATCTAAATCGAAAATAGATCAAAGCAAACAAGCACGTGATGATGGAAGTATATAGAATCTATGGAAAACGGAATGAGAAAGCAATGAAAACGAGTAACCTATCAAACAAGGATGACTACGGGTGTCGGGATCGTAGTCGCGTGTATGAGTATATGCTAAGCATGCGAGAATAACGATTATGACTTGTATTCGGGAATCATCAAGCAACAAAGATAGAGAATTCACCTCTCGGTCTACTAAATCCCTACCTATAGAGTAACTCGTCAATCTCTCGATCTATTCAAGTTAACCCTAGGTGCATAAAGAACGCTATCATCAACCCTAGATCGATTAAACCATATCTCTATGTGAATAATACGATCTATCATATTGATTTTGATCCGAAACCAACTCATATCTCTATGTAGTTTAGAATCTAAGATAATTGACCAAGGGGTTAGCAAACATCAATCCAATAAAAGCGCAAATCAATAGAACCGAAACAAATCAAAACCGAAATCCAAGTTAGGGTTCAAACATACCCAAAACACATACGAATCCCTAACCCATAGCCGTGGATCTACTCACGGTTCATAGAAAACAATAGAAAGAACAGAGAAAAAGAGATAAAAGAGATGAGAGAAAAGCTCATGTAGATGTGTAGTCTCCACGATCGAATCTTCCTTCTTCTTCCCGAAATCCCGCGAACTTCTATTAGTCTCTCCCCAAAAGCTCTCCAAAAGTCTGTATCTAGGTGTTCTCTAAGGCTCTCTGATGTTCTAGGACGTGGCTAGGGCTTTTTTATAACCCTCGGGCGGCTCCCAAGAGTCTTATTCCCATTCTGATGTTGAAAATCGTGAAACATGATTTTTGACTGGATCCGGGCCGATTCCAGGTGGATCCGGACCGGATCCAGATTCCTGGGCTGTCTTGATTCGGACCGGATTCAGTTGGATCCGGCCCTGCACTGACAGTTTTCTGGTCTTCGCGAATTCACTCATAACTTTCTGCTTCGGTGTCAGATTTACGCGATTTTGGTGTCTACGCGAAGCTCTTGAAGTGCTCTTTCCAATGGTATCGCACGATTTGAACTTCTGTAAAAAAAGTTATTGATATCGCAACATGAGTACCTCATCCGGACTTCTCCTTTAATGCTCCAATTGGCTCCTTTTCGAGTCCAATCATCTACGAAACCTGTAACTCTGCAAAACTAGAGCATAACCGGGTTTTGTGTCCTAACACGCCTAGAATGCCTATGAATGCATGTGATTATCCTATAAAACCTAGACAAACTCTCATCAAAATATAGAGAAGAATAAGAGTTATCAAATCCCCCCCGACTTAAACCTTTGCTCGTCCTCGAGTAAAGAACGAAAGAATAAAATCTGCAAAACAGGGAATGACGAACATCAAATAGCATCATCATGAAACTCAAAAGCGAAACGTCCATCCAATGCTAGTTTCCCGAGAATCGTACCCAAACCGGTTTACTATGATCTTTCTACCAAAGACTAATCTACCTAGCCATGGGATTTTTATTGTTACCTAGAACCCGTTAGAATCTCTACAACTCACCAAACATATTTCCGAACCTATCCTTATCTCAACTTAGCCTTTTCGATCTTAGTTCTACTTCGTACCTAGATTTTTACCTTTCTGTAGAATTTTTCTATTGAACGCTAGCACCTCGGGTTTATAGGACGTTGAAGTTGAAGGACATCGTTTTTCTCTTCTGTTTTTTTTTTCTTTTCTTCTGTATTTTTTTTTCTTTTTATGCGATGTCCGATGATATGATCCCAAGATCGATAGATTTCCCGATAGGCGGTGGATGGGTTCCCTAAACCCCTAAACAGCTCGCAAACGAAACCTAAGCAAACGTTCGTGAAGAACGGTCTTAAACCCCGAGTGAACCTGGTTTAGAAACGTAGGATGATCGAAGACGCCACAAGTGTTGTGCGGAATCAACACTTGATAAGTCAAGTTTGAACGCCACGGATGAAGATCCGATAAGTTCAGAAATTAGTTCTAAAAGAACTCTAAGAGAAACCTCTCAAAATATATTTCAAAGTGTGTTCCTACAATCTGATTTTGATAGATCAATACATGAAACTTAGCAAAACCTAAAATAAATAAGCACAAAAATCAAGGTGTGAATGTGTGGTCTTCAAGAAGTCTTGAATGTGATTGTGTGGAACTTCAAGAAAACCATAATGGTGACTTTGTGTTCTTCAAGATGGTGTTGGAAAGATATCTTGACCAGAATTGATGTCAATTTTCGTCACCCTTATTGGGCCTAAAATTTAGGCTTCACTTGTGGGCCTTCCAAGCTTGATATCACGTGGATAATGGGCTGGGCTTGTTGTTGGTCTAACCCAACACATTCTTCCAAGTGTTCTTGACCCAAACAAGGGAGAATAAGGCCATTTGATGCAGCTTGTAGCTTCTTGGCACGAGATCTTGTAATCAGTCCAATTGGCTCAATGCTTTCTCCCGCTATGTTCATCCCGTAGCTAGCTTCCGATGCAGCTCGTCCTTGCCCGAGTTCAGCTCCAATGGTGTTGCCTTGGATGTCCACATCATTCTCCTCTTCTTGATTCAGATTTGCCCTCAAATCTGAATCGTCTGCGATAAAAGGAGATAGATCAGCAACATTGAATGTTGAACTAACATTAAGCTCACTCGGAAGTTCGAGTTGGTAAGCATTGTTGTTAATCTTTTTAAGAACTTTGAAAGGGCCAACTCCCCTGGGCATCAATTTTGATTTCCTTTGACTCGGAAATCTCTCTTTGCGCATGTGCACCCAAACCATGTCTCCCGATTCGAATACAACTTCTTTCCGCCCTTTGTTTGCTTGCTTGGCGTATTGCCGGGTCTTTTCTTCAATGTGCAACCTCGTCTTTTCATGAATCTGTTTCACAAACTCAGCTTTTCTCTTCCCATCAAGGTTAGAATGTTCAACGAATGGCAAAGGAGACAAATCCAAAGGAGTCAAAGGATTAAAGCCATAAACGATTTCAAATGGAGAAAAATTCGTAGCCGAGTGCACAGTCGATTATATGCAAACTCAAGATGAGGCAAACAATCTTCCCATGATTTCAAGTTCTTTTTCACAAGAGAACGAAACAAAGCAGACAATGTACGATTAACAACTTCAGTTTGTCCATCGGTTTGCGGGTGGCATGTAGTTGAGAACAAAAGCTTAGTTCCTAGCTTAGACCACAATGTTTTCCAAAAGTAACTCAAGAATTTCGCATCACGGTCTGAAACTATAGTCCTAGGCATGCCATGCAAACGTACAATATCCTTGAAGAACAATGAAGCTATATGAGATGCATCATCGGTTTGATGACATGAAATGAAATGAGCCATCTTTGAAAACCTATCAACCACAACAAATATTGAATCCCTTCCAGTTCTGGTCCTAGGCAAACCAAGCACGAAATCCATCGAAATATCAGTCCAGGGATGACTAGGAATTGGCAATGGAGAGTACAAACCGTGTGGTTGAAGTCTAGACTTCGCCTTTTTGCAAACAATGCATCTTGCACAGATTCGTTCGACATCTAGTTTCAAGTGTGGCCAATAGAAATGTTCCTGCAAAACAATCAAGGTTTTGGCCACTCCAAAGTGCCCCATTAGACCACCACTATGTGCTTCCCTAACCAACAAATCACGCAAAGAACAATGAGGAATACACAACTTGTTCTTTCGGAACAAAAATCCATCATGATGAAATATTCACCACAAGCAGATTTCTCACATGCTTTAAAGACATCTCCAAAATCGAGATCAGAAGCATACAATTCCTTAATGAACTCAAAGCCAAGCAATTTCGAGTCAAGAGAAACAAGCAGGTTATGACGACGAGATAATGCATCAGCCACAACATTCTCTTTTCCTTGCTTATATCGAATAACATAAGGAAATGTTTCAATGAACTCAACCCATTTAGCATGTCGTTTGTTCAACCTTTGCTGACCTTTTAGATGTTTCAAAGCCTCATGATCGGTATGAATGATGAATTCTTTCGGCCAAAGATAGTGCTGCCATGTTTGAAGCGCCCTCACCAAAGCATAAAGCTCCTTGTCGTAAGTGGGATAGTTTAGTTGCGCTCCACTTAGCTTCTCACCGAAGTAGGCTATCGGCTTTCCTTCCTGCATCAAAACAACTCCAATACCTACACCATAAGCATCACATTCTACCTCGAAAGCTTTAGAAAAATCAGGCAGAGACAGGAGTGGAGAATTAGTGAGTTTGTCTTTCAGAAGTTGAAAAACAGTTTCTTGTGCATCTCCCCACTTAAACCCGACATTCTTCTTGATAACCTCTGTCAATGGTGTAGCTCTCTTTGATATCTACGCATAGACGCCAATCCCTTATGGCTGCGATCTTCTCTTCATCGACATGAATTCCCTGCTCACTAACCACAAACACTAAAAACACCAACTTGTTAGTGCAAAACGTGCATTTCTTGAGGTTAGCAAACAATTGCTCCTTTTCGCAGAACATCCAAGACAGATTTAATGTGTTCAACATGTTCAACAAGGTTCTTGCTATATATCAGGATATCATCAAAATACACAACCACGAAACGTCCTAGAAAATGTCTAAGAACGTGATTCATCAGCCTCATAAACGTGCTAGGTGCATTTGTTAAGCCAAAAGGCATAACCAACCATTCATACAACCCATGCTTTGTTTTAAAGGCGGTTTTCCACTCATCACCTTCTTTCATGCGTATTTGATGATAGCCACTTCTCAAATCAACCTTAGAAAAGAATTTTGAACCATGCAACTCATCCAACATGTCATCAAGTCTCGGAATAGGATGGCGATACTTTACCGTGATTTGGTTGACTGCACGACAATCAACACACATTCGCCACGTACCATTTTTCTCCGGTACAAGAATCACCGGCACGGCACATGGTGACATGCTTTCTCGGACGTGTCCCTTCTCCATCAGATCCGAAATTTGCCTCTGAAGCTCTTTGGTTTCCTCAGGATTGGTTTTGTAGGCTGCCTTGTTCGGAATACTTGCACCGGGAATGAAATCGATTTGATGCTTGATTCCTCGTAATGGTGGCAGTCCATTTGGAATCTCCTTCGGAAAAACATCGTCGTATTCCTGCAGAAGATCAATGACAACACTAGGCAAAGTAGAGGTGAGTTCGTTAGTGTTCAAAAGAGCCTCTTTGTACAGAAGTACAAACATAGGCTGGGGCGAAAGCAATGCTTTCTTAACCTCTCTCGCTCTCATGAAGAAATTTGTGTTTGATCTCACGGGTATACTCTCAAAGGCCTTTAACTGATTTTTTCTCAAATCCTCAACAATTTTTGAGTGAACTACCTCATGGTCACACAATTTCTTCTCATTCTTGATCATTTGGAGTTGATCTTCATACACTTCTTTAGGACTCAAAGGAACCAATCTGATTTGCTTCCCTTTGAACTCAAAAGAATATTTGTTGGAGTATCCATCGTGTTGAGCACGCGTATCAAACTGCCATGGCCGCCCAAGAAGTAAATGACCAGCTTGCATAGGCACCACATCACATAGCACTTCATCTTCGTATTTGCCAATACGAAATGGAACCTTTACTTGCCTATGAACCTTCGTTTCTCCATTGTCATTCAGCCACTGAAGTTTGTATGGCTTTGGATGCTTCTGAGTAAGCAACCCTAGCTTTTCAACCAAAGAATTGCTCGCCACGTTAGTACAACTCCTACTATCAATGATCAAACTACAAACCTTGTCCTTAACAACACATCTTGTATAAAAGATGTTTTCTCGCTGGATTTTCTCCTCTTCTTTTGATCGAAGATTCAAAACCCTTCTAGTCACCATCAGTTTACCTGACTCAGCCTCTTGCTCGTCTACATCATCTCCAAAGATGGCATTGAATCAGATTCACCCTCAGCTTCGGTTTCAACCTCTCCATTATCACGAACCACCAAAGTTCTTCGATTCGGGCACTCATTTGAGTAGTGTCCTCTGCCCAAACACTTAAAACATCGAATATCTCGAGTACGTGATGGAAGAGCATCAGAAATACCTTGCTTTCTAGGCTGGGACGTATCAGGTTTGCCCTCGGGCTTTGCTGCCACTTTTGAACCAAAAGATTGCTTATCTTCTTTGTGGAAATGTGGCCGAGCGTTGGAAGAGTTGGAACCAAACTTCTAATGTGGTTTCCCCCTTCTTTTGATTTGGTTCTCAAACTTGATCGCAAGATGTAGCAACTCCTCCATCTCAACATAGTGTTGAGTCTCCACACGATCTTGGATCTTCTGATTCAACCCTCCAATAAATTTGTCCATCGTTGGCTCCCTATCCTCATCAACATTGGCTCGAATCATTAGTATTTCCATCTCTTTATAATATTCTTCGACACTACGGTTACCTTGGACCAAACGCCTCAATCGTTGGAGAACTTCTCTATGATAGTGGTTTGGAACAAATCTTCGCCTCATAACCGCTTTCATGTCACCCCAAGCATCAATAGGATTCTCCCCATTTCTTCTTCGTGTGGTTACAAGTTGATCCCACCATGCAAGTGCATAATCACTAAAGCGAGCGGCTGCCAACTTCACTTTCTTTCGCTCAGAATAGTGATGTACGTCAAACACCATCTCAACCTTCCGTTCCCACTCCAAGTAAGTTTCAGCATCATCCCTGCCATGAAAAGATGGGATTTCGAGTTTTATACCACTGAGATCATCATCAACATGCTCCCGAACCCTTCTTTCTCGTCTTTGCCTCCGAGTAGCCTCATAAAAATCTGATCTTACATCTTCTTCGTTGCTAGAAACTTGTGGTGGTGTTCTAGCTCTTTCGGGACCATTTCGAGGTTGTCTTTGCACTACATTTTGTCGTGGAAGGTTACGTGCGACCTGGGCCTCATTTTCCATCTGGTCTATTCTTTGATGGATATCCTCCAACTCAGCTCGCATGATTCTCCGTAGCTCACCCATCAAGGCCTGCATTTGAAGTGGGTTTGCTTCTTCATGTTGCTGATTGTCTAGATTGCGATTTTGTTCATCCGCCATTATGAAAGTTTCCTGCAAGTAAAAACGTCAGCAAATAAACAGAAATAGACAAGGAAAAGGAAGATGAAAGAACCTCACAAATCACTCAAAAAAGTGTTTCGCTCAATTTGTGTATCACTCAACTCTCCCGTTTCTCTTACGAATCCTTGTGCAAACTAATTAAGGAACTCAATCAGATGCAACAACAATGGATTCCAAATCTCAACTCACTAAACCAAGTTAGAAGATGAGTAAGAGTGACTCTAAATCTCAAAACCCAATATTCAAAACAAGAAAACTCAAACGACTCAAAGATGAAACTTCGACTATGACTCAAAAATTTTGGAATACGACTCAATGACTCAAAGATGAAACTTTGAGTACGACTAAAAAAAAAACGACTTCGACTCAAAATCGAAATATGAATTCCGACTCAAACAGAATCAACTTCGACTATTCTTTTTTTTCTCTTTTCGTTTCTTTTTTTTTGTTTTGCTTTCTTTTTTTTTTTCCTTCAACTTTTTTTTTCAGATTTCTTTTTTGATCCCTTTTTTGTTCTTTGCTTCTTTTTTTTTGTTAATTCCCTTTGCAATTTGACTGCAACAAAAATCAAAGTCGAAAGTCTATAAAACGATAAAAAGAAATGATAAAATAAGATAAGATAAAATGTAAAATTGATAAAAAGATAAAGGATAATCCTAATAGAAAAATCTAGGCTCTGATACCAAATGATATGATCCCAAGATCGATAGATTTCCCGATAGGCGGTGGATGGGTTCCCTAAACCCCTAAACAACTCGCAAACGAAACCTAAGCAAACGTTCGTGAAGAACGGTCTTAAACCCCGAGTGAACCTGGTTTAGAAACGTAGGGTGATCGAAGACGCCACAAGTGTTGTGCGGAATCAACACTTGATAAGTCAAGTTTGAACGCCACGGATGAAGATCCGATAAGTTCAGCAATTAGTTCTAAAAGAACTCTAAGAGAAACCTCTCAAAATATATTTCAAAGTGTGTTCCTACAATCTGATTTTGATCTCTATTTATAGAGATCAATACATGAAACTTAGCAAAACCTAAAATAAATAAGCACAAAAATCAAGGTGTGAATGTGCGGTTTTCAAGAAGTCTTGAATGTGATTGTGTGGAACTTCAAGAAAACCATAATGGTGACTTTGTGGTCTTCAAGATGGTGTTGGAAAGACATCTTGACCAGAATTGATGTCAATTTTCGTCACCTTTATTGGGCCTAAAATTTAGGCTTCACTTGTGGGCCTTCCACGATTGATATCATGTGGATAATGGACTGGGCTTGTTGTTGGACTAACCCAACACATTCTTCCAAGTGTTCTTGACCCAAACAAGGGAGAATAAGGCCATTTGATGCAGCTTGTAGCTTCTTGGCACGAGATCTTGTAATCGGTCCAATTGGCTCAACGCTTTCTCCCGCTATGTTCATCCTGTAGCTAGCTTCCGATGCAGCTCGTCCTTGCCTGAGTTCAGCTCCAATGGTGTTGCCTTGGATGTCCACATCATCCGACCCACAACTTAGACCCGAACCATCAATTGATGCACTCATGTCCTCGAACGATTTTCGTTGACGAGATTTTGACAGCGGAGTGTCGAGATGCTTTATTTTCCCGAGGCATTTGTTGAACTAGATTTCATTGACCTGCAAGACTCGAAAAGGTTCTAAAAGAAACATATAACCTGGATATAGTCGTTTCAACTCTGTAGGTTCCAAATAACAACCCTATCCCACAAACTTTATATAGAAAGTCTGGAGAACTATCAATTC
>NW_010961950.1:119939-129887 GCF_000463585.1 Tarenaya hassleriana | reverse complement strand
TCATGCAAACCTAAAAAAATCATCTATATGAAAAGAAAGAAAACGTGTGAATGCAACTAATGCAAAGTGATATGCAAAAGTGGAAATTTTTTTCTAGGTCTATATACCATGATAAGATGCACCTAAACTAAATGCAATCCTAAGTAGATAGACCTGAATGTGTGAAGGATCTATCCACCCCCCCAGACTTGAACCATACACCGTCCACGGTGTAGACTCTCGCCCGAAAAAGTAGAATAAAAAACAACGTATGGAAAGAACCAATAAGAGGGATAAAGAAGGCTTAGCTCTACGAAATTCGTTCGCTTGCAATGAAGTTAACTCACGTCAAACGCAAGAGCTCTCACAAACTCTGTAAACTGGAACCTATCCAACATTGTCTCTTGGAAGTCGATGCTCATCTCTCGTGTGCCGGTATAAACGCTCATAGAACAACAAACGTTATCCGGACAAAAGCATAATAATAGCAATGCATTCCCAAGGATCCAAAATACAATCATGGTCTCTACTACCTATGCTACAAAGAAAAGAAAAAGAAAAGTTACCTAGTGCTCGGGTTGCCTCCCGAGAAGCGCTTGTTTAACGTCATTAGCTCGACCTATCTTGCTCAAATGATGGGAGGGTCTGAGAGGCGAAGATAATCGATCTTTCGCCACCCTGGATGTTGAGCATTAAGCCATCTTTTCGACCTCGTGGATGCTTGAGCCTTCTATCCTCCTTGGACGTTTGAGCGATGATTTTTCTAGTTTCGATCCTCTCTTTCTCATTACCCCTACTCGACAACCTATAATAGAAGGTTCAAACACGGATATAGGATTATGAGCGGGACATGTACCTCTCTCCATTGATGGTCTTGTGTTCCTATCCGTGTATGTGTGTTTCTTTGTCCTAAGCCTTTGAGGTAGGGGCTTCAATTTCACCTTCGGGGCATTCTCTAGACTCCAATCCGCTTTACTCAGCGTCCCCATGTTAGGTTGTGGCTCTCTGGTCTCTAGAATGTCTTTAGTAATCGTCGTGGAGGGTTCGGAGACGTTCGTAGAAGAATCGGGCGTGTCGATGTGAAAAACGTCTGATTTGCTCAGAGACTGGATCCGGTCTGATTCCAGGTGGAATCGGTCCGTTTCCAGTTTGTCTTCGCAAGACCGTGTTTGGATCCGGTCCGTTTCCAGGTGGAATCGGTCCGGATCCACCTTTTGTAAAAATCCGTCTTCGAAAGGCTGTGTTTGGATCCGGTCCGTTTCCAGATGGAATCGGTCCGGATCCATCTTCTGTAAAACTCCAATTTCGTCCGATCCTTCGTTCAATGCTCGCGTAAGCTCCCGGATATCCTCCCAATTGTTGCATATGCTCTCATTCGATGCAAGGAGAGATATCTCTAAAGGATCGACTTCCCGAAACTGATCGAAGACGTCTTGAGTGAGGATTTCATGCACATCGACATAGCATGCTGAATCGGTGGTGGATGGCTGCTTCATGTTGTGATCTAAGGTGAACTCCACAGTCTCGTCACCTATCTTCATCGTAAGACGACCAGCACGAACATGAACCACCGCATCGGCCGTGTTTAAGAACGGGCGGCCTAGTATAATCGGTATCTTCGAGTCCTCGTCCATGTCTAAAACAACAAAATCAACGGGAACATAATAATCCCCGACTTTCAATGGGACGTCCTCGAGAATACCTGTAGGATACTTGACGGATCTATCCGCAAGCTGTAGTGCCATCCTCGTCGGCTTAAGATCTCCAATGTTGAGCTTCTTATAGATAGACAATGGAAGCAAGCTCACACTGGCACCCAGATCGCACAACGCACAGTCAATCTCAATGTTCCCGATTTTGCAAGGAATCGAGAAACTACGTGGATCCGATCTCTTCCGTGGCAACTCATGCTGTAGAATCGCAGGGCTCACCTCTGTGCTCAAGGCTATTGTCTCCTTCTTAATCACCCTCTTCTTAGTCAAGATATCTTTCAAAAATTTTGCATAAGAAGGGATCTGGAGTATCGTCTCATAGAAAGGCATCTTAACCTCTAACTTCCGAAGCATATCAACAAATCTAGACAACTGTGTATCCTCAGTATGCTTCTTCAATCGAGAAGGGAAAGGAACGGGTAGTACATACGGTGGAGGAGCTACATATGGTGGTTCGGCTTCCTCTACATGCACCTTAGGTGTCTCGTGAGCTACGGCTTTCCCTTTCTCTTCAGCAGTGTATCTAGACGTCATCCCTTTTTCTGTGGTAGTAATATGGACCGTCTCAGGTAGTCTCTCTCCACGTATAAGCTGAATGACATTGACGTGTTCTCGTGGATTCGGCTCAGACTTTCCCGGGAATGTACCCTGTGGTCTGGAGACATGTGATGCAAGTTGTGCAATCTGAGTATCGACAAGCTTCAGATGAGCCTCAACACCATCTAATCTCCTCTCAAAAGTGTCTTGCCTGACTTTTATGCTCTGTATCTCGGTCTTCAGCTCAGTAAATGATGTCTTCTGATCGAGCATTAGTTGGGCAAGCATCGTTTTAATGTCCGCTTCATCATTCTTTGCAGGTTGAGGAGCTCGGTAACCCAGATTTTGTTGCCCGTATCCTGGATTCTGCTACGATATCCCTGATTCTGCCCCTGAAAACGTGGCTGAGTGAAGCTCGTGGAATTCTGAGGGATTTTGAAAACTCCTTGCTGATGTGCACTCCGCTCGGGTTTCCGTAGGAGAAACCAAGATGATTTTTCTCGACATAATTGATGTCCTCCACAACTTCCTCTAGCTCTGGTGGTGTCTGATTCGAACTGCTCTTAGCTTCTAAATGGAGCTTGATAACCGCTAGCTCAGACATGACAGCTTTCAAAACTGCGGATTCTCCTGTATCTACCCGAGCCATGGGTCGTATATTGCTATCGCTGGACATCCCTCTAGCCTTGGCCATCTTCGTAATCTGAATCTCTAGGATGTCAAATGGAATCTCATAAACGCTCCCTCCACAGGCTGCATCCATCCAAGCTCTGGTATCATGTCGTAGTCCGTGGATGAACGTGGATAGCAACAGTCGCTTATCCATGCCGTGGTGTGGACAAAGGCGTTGATAACCTTTGAATCTCTCCCATGCATCGTATAGACTCTCGTCACTCTCCTGAGTGAAGTTGTGTATAGCTCTTTGTGCAGCTCGGGTCTTCTCTGGGGAGTAATATTTCGCCATGAATTGCTCCTTTAGCTCATCCCACGTCGTAATCGAGTTCGGCTCAAGGGTGTAGAACCAATCTCTTGCCCGATCCATCAGTGAAAAAGGAAAGGCCTCCAAGTATACATCCTCGATGGTCATTCCTCGTGCCTTCCTAACTGATCTGCACAACATCTTGAACTGAGACAAGTGAGCAATGGGATCCTCCGTAGACCGCCCTCTGAAACTGGCTTGACTAAACATCGTGATGCACTGTGGCGATAGCTCGAAACTGTCTATGGGTGGTCTGTTGATATATGATAGGAGTTGGGTGTGCTTCGGTGCAATGTAAGAACCCAAAGTCTCCTCTACAATGTAAGTAGCTTCGTCTTCGGTCTGCCGATCGTAGAGCGGATTCATGTGCTCTTGATTCTCGTGATGCTCCTCATCATGAACCGCACGCTCTTGTTGATGGTCGTGCGAACTGCTTGACCTCGACATAGCTTCTTTTTTCTGCTGATTTCGGATGTCCCTCAAAGTACACTCAATCTCCGGATCATAGACTAGGTCTTCTCTCCGAGTAGAGCTCCGTGTGATGCACTAGAATCCTGCAAACCACAAAAAAAAAAAAAGAACTCGAAACCAAGTGAATCCGCAAAAACCAAAGAAACAAAAAGAAAAAGAAAAAGAAAACAAGCTAAGATCTAGAATCAATGAAGACCTAGAAATAGGCTAACCAGTCCCCGGCAGCGGCGCCAAAAACTTGATACGTGTGTACCGAGTCTAAAATCTATAACCCGATTCACAACTCACCGCAAGGATACGAATCCTCGTAACATGGGGTCGAACACGAGAACCGGTTGCTAAATCCAAATCTAAATCGAAAATAGATCAAAGCAAGCAAGCACGTGATGATAGAAGTATATGGAATCTATAGGAAACGAAATAAGAAAGCAATGAAAACGAGTGACCTATCAAACAAGGATGATACGGGTGGCCGGATCGTATTCGCGTGTATGGGTATATGCTAAGCATGCGAGAATAACGATTATGACTTGTATTCGGGAATCATCAAGCAACAAAGATAGAGAATTCACTTCTCGGTCTACTATCTCACTACCTACAGAGTAACTCGTCAATCTCTCGATCTATTCAAGTTAACCCTAGTGCATAAAGAACGCTATCATCAACCCTAGATCGATTAAACCATATCTTTATGTGAATAATATGATCTATCCTATTGATTTTGATCCGAAACCAACTCACATCTCTATGTAGTTTAGAATCTAAGATAATTGACCAAGGGGTTAGCAAACATCAATCCAATAAAAGCGCAAATCAATAGAACCGAAACAAATCAAAACCGAAATCCAAGTTAGAGTTCAAACATACCCAAAACACAAACGAATCCCTAACCCATAGTCGTGGATCTACTCACAGTTCATAGAAAACAATAAAAAGCTCATAAAGAAAGAGATAAAAGAGAGGAAAGAAAGTCTCATGCAGATGTGTAGTCTCCACTATCGAATCTTCCTTCTTCTTCCCGAAACCCCGTGAACTTCTATTCTTCTCTCACCAAAAGCTCTCCAAAAATCTGTATATGAGTGTTCTCTAAGGCTCTCCCCTGTTCTAGGACGTGGCTAGGGCTTTTTTATAACCCTAGGGCGGCTCCCAAGAGTTCTATTCCCATTCTGATGCTGAAAATCGCGAAACAGGGTTTTTGACTGGATCCGGGCCGATTCCAGGTGGATCCGGACTGGATCCAGATTCCTGGGCTCGAGCTCAGCTGTCTTGATTCGGACCGGATCCAGTTGGATCCGGCCTTGCACTGGCAGTTTTCTGGTCTTCGCGATTTCGCTCATATCTTTCTGCTCCGGTGTCGGATTTACGCGATTTTGGTGTCTACGCGAAGATCTTGAAGTGCTCTTTCCAATGGTACAAGTTCGCACGATTTGGACCTTTGTGGAGAAAGATATTGATGTCGAAACATGAGTACCTCATCCGGACTTCTCCTTTAACGCTCCAAATAGCTCCTTTTCGAGTTCAATCGTCTTCGAAACCTGTAATCTGCAAAACTAAAGCACAACCGGGTTTTGTGTCCTAACACGCCTAGAATGTCTATGAATTCATGTGATTATCCTATAAAACCTAGACAAACTCTCATCAAAATATAGAGAAGAATATGAGTTATCAAGTGCACTAAAATATTTTTAGAGTGCGTTGAAACATGTTTAGAGTGCGTCGAAACATGTTTAGAGTTCGTTTCAACATGTTTTGAGAACACCAAAACACGTTTAGAGTGTATCCAAATAAATTTAGAGTGCATCAAACTTGTTTAGAGTGCGTCAAAATATACTTAGAGTGCATCCAAACATGTTTAGAGAGCATCCAAATATTTTTAGAGTGCGTCGAAACATGTTTAGAGTGCATTCAAACAGACTTAGAGTGCATCCAAAGATGTTTAGAGTTCGACGAAACATATTTAGAATGCGTCAAAACATGTTTAGAGTTCGTCTAAACATGTTTTGAGTGTACCAAAACATGTTTAGAGTGCATCCAAACACATTTAGAGTGCATCCAAACATGTTTAGAGTGCGTCAAAACATACTTAAAGTACATCCAAACATGATTAGAGAGCATCCGAACATTTTTAGAGTGCGTCGAAACATGTTTAGAGTGCATCTAAACAGACTTAGAGTGCATCCAGAGATGTTTAGAGTTCGTCGAAACATATTTAGAGTGCGTCGAAACATGTTTCAAGTTCGTCTAAACATGTTTTGAATGCACCAAAACACGTTTAGAGTGCATCCAAACACATTCAGAGTGCATCAAACATGTTTAGAGTGCGTGAAAACATACTTCGAGTGCATCCAAACATGTTTAGAGAGAATCCAAACATCTTAAGAGTGCATACAAAAATGTTTAGAGTGCACTAAAATATTTTTAGAGTGCGTTGAAACATGTTTAGAGTGCGCCGAAACATGTTTAGAGTTCGTCTCAACATGTTTTGAGGACACCAAAACACGTTTAGAGTGTATCCAAATAAATTTAGAGTGCATCAAAAGTTGTTTAGAGTGCGTCAAAACATACTTAGAGTGCATCCAAACATGTTTATAGAGCATCCAAACATTTTTAGAGTGCGTCGAAACATGTTTAGAGTGCATCCAAACAGACTTAGAGTGCATCCAAAGATGTTTAGAGTTCGACGAAACATATTTAGAATGCGTCGAAACATGTTTAGAGTTCGTCTAATCATGTTTTGAGTGTACCAAAACACGTTTAGAGTGCATCCAAACATATTTAGAGTGCACCAAACATGTTTAGAGTGCGTCAAAACATACTTAAAGTACATCCAAACATGATTAGAGAGATCCAAACATTTTTAGAGTGCGTCGAAACATGTTTATAGTGCATCTAAACAGACTTAGAGTGCATCCAAAGATGTTTAGAGTTCGTCGAAACATATTTAGAGTGCGTCGAAACATGTTTCAAGCTCGTCTAAACATGTTTTGAATGCGCCAAAACACGTTTAGAGTGCATCCAAACACATTCAGAGTGCATCCAAACATGTTTAGAGTGCGTCAAAACATACTTAGAGTGCATCCAAACATGTTTAGAGAGAATCCAAACATTTTAAGAGTGCATACAAAAATGTTTAGAGTGCACTAAAATATTTTTAGAGTGCGTTGAAACATGTTTAGAGTGCGCCGAAACATGTTTAGAGTTCGTCTCAACATGTTTTGAGGACACCAAAACACGTTTAGAGTGTATCCAAATAAATTTAGAGTGCATCAAAACTTGTTTAGAGTGCGTCAAAACATACTTAGAGTGCATCCAAACATGTTTAGAGAGCATCCAAACATTTTTAGAGTGCGTCGAAACTTGTTTAGAGTGCATCTAAACAGACTTAGAGTGCATCCAAAGATGTATAGAGTTCGACGAAACATATTTAGAATGCAGCGAAACATGTTGACAGTTCGTCTCAACATGTTTTGAGGGAACCAAAACACAGTTAGAGTGTATCCAAAGATGTATAGAGTTCGACGAAACATATTTAGAGTGCGTCAAAACATAATTAGAGTGCATCCAAACATGTTTAGAGAGCATCCAGACATTTTTAGAGTGCGTCGAAACATGTTTAGAGTGCATCCAAACAGACTTAGAGTGCATCCAAAGATGTATAGAGTTCGACGAAACATATTTAGAATGCGTCGAAACATGTTTAGAGTTCGTCTCAGCATGTTTTGAGGACACCAAAACACGTTTAGATTGTATCCAAATAAATTTTGAGAGCATCAAAACTTCTTTAGAGTGCGTCAAAACATATTTAAGTGCATCAAAACATGTTTAGAGAGCATCCAAGCATTTTTAGAGTGCGTCGAAACATGTTTAGAGTGCATCCAAACAGACTTAGAGTGCATCCAAAGATGTTTAGAGTTCGACGAAACATATTTAGAATGCGTCGAAACATGTTGAGAGTTCGTCTAAACATGTTTTGAGTACACCAAAACACGTTTAGAGTGCATCCAAACACATTTAGAGTGCATCCAAACATGTTTATAGTGCGTCAAAACATACTTCGAGTGCATCCAAACATGTTTAGAGAGCATCCAAAGAGAGCATCCAAACATGTTTAGAGAGCATCCAAAGAGTGCGTCGAAACATGTTTAAAGTGCATCCAAACATGTTTAGAGTGTGTTCAAACACGTTTCGAGTGCGTCAAAACATGTTTAGAGAGCATCCAAAGAGAGCATCCAAACATGTTTAGAGAGCATCCAAAGAGTGCGTCGAAACATGTTTAAAGTGCATCCAAACATGTTTAGAGTGTGTTCAAACACGTTTCGAGTGCGTCGAAACATGTTTAGAGTTAATCTACAGATGTTTTGAGTGCACCAAAACACGTTTAGAGTGCATCCAAACACATTTAGAATGCATCCAAACATGTTTAGAGTATGTTAAAATATACTTAGAGTGCATCCAAAGATGTTTAGAAAGCATCCAAACATTTTAAGAGTGCGTCGAAACATGTTTAGAGTGCATCCAAACATGTTTAGAGTGCGTCCAAACACGTTTAGAGTGCGTCGAAACATGTTTAGAGTTCGTCTAAAGATGTTTTGACTGCACCAAAACACGTTTAGAGTGCATCCAAACACATTTAGAATGCATCCAAACATCTTTAGAGTACATCTAAACATACTTAGAGTGCATCCAAACATGTTTAGAGAGCATCCAAACATTTTTAGAGTGCGTTGAAACATGTTTAGAGTGCATCCAAACATACTTAGAGTGCATCCAAACACATTTAGAGTGCGTCCAAACAAGTTTAGAGTGCATCCAAACATGTTTAGAGAGCATCCAAACATTTTTAGAGTGCGTCGAAACATGTTTAGAGTGCATCCAAACAGAGTTAGAGTGCATCCAAAGATGTTTAGAGTTCGTCGAAACATATTTAGAGTGCGTCAAAACATATTTAGAGTGCGTCAAAACATGTTTCGAGTTCGTCTAAACATGTTTTGAATGCACCAAAACACGTTCAGAGTGCATCCAAACACATTTAGAGTGCATCCAAACATATTTAGAGTGCGTCAAAGCATACTTAGAGAGCATCCAAACATGTTTAGAGAGCATCCAAACATTTTTAGAGTGCGTTGAAACATGTTTAGAGTGCATCCAAACAAACATGTTTAGAGTGCATCCAAACATGTTTAGTGTGCATTCAAACATGTTTAGAGAGCATCCAAACATTTTTAGAGTTCGTCGAAACATGTTTAGAGTGCATCCAAATATGTTTAGAGTGCGTCCAAACATGTTTTGAGTGCATAGAAACTTTTTTAGAGTGCGTCAAAACATGTTTAGAGTGCATCCAAACATGTTTAGAGTGCATCCAAACATGTTTAGAGCGCATCAAAACTTTTTTAGAGTGCGTCAAAACATGTTTAGAGAGCATCCAAACATCTTTAGAGTGCGTCGAAACATGTTTAGAGTGCATCCAAACAGACTTAGAATGCATGAAAAGATGTTTAGAGTTCGTCGAAACATATTTAGAGTGCGTCGAAACATGTTTCGAGTTCGTCTAAACATGTTTTGAATGCACCAAAACACGTTTAGAGTGCATCCAAACACATTTAGAGTGCATCTAAACATGTTTAGAGTGCGTCAAAACATACTTATAGTGCATCCAAACATGTTTAGGGTGCATCCAAACATGTTTAGAGCACGCCCACTACTAAAAAAATGGTCATTTCCAACGGGTAAATCCGTTGGAAATGGCCAAATTTCCGTTGGAAATTAACGTTTCCAACGGATTTCCAACGGATATATCCGTTGGAATTTCGTCGTTAGAAATCGGTGTCCGTTGGAAAACCGTTGGAATTTTCAACGGAATTTCAACGAATTTTTCCGTTGGAATTTTCCAACGGAATTTCAACCGGTATCCGTTGGAATTTTCCAACGGATTTTCAACCGCAATTTCAGTTGGAAAATTCCAACGGATTTTCAACCGCAATTTCGGTTGGAAAATTCCAACGGATTTTCAACCGCAATTTCAGTTGGAAAATTCCAACGGATTTTCAACCGCAATTTCGGTTGGAAAATTCCAACGGAATTTCCAACCGATATCCGTTGGAATTTTCCAACGGAATTTTCAACCGCATTCCGTTGGAATTTTCCAACGAAAAATTCGAAACATATTCCCGACCCGACCCGACCCTGACCCCGACACCGACACCGACACCGACACCGACCCGACACCAACCCGATCCAACCAAACCACGATCCCGAAACTCACTTCCCAGT
>NW_010961950.1:108423-119689 GCF_000463585.1 Tarenaya hassleriana | reverse complement strand
ATATAAATATATATATGTATATTAAGGAGGTATATATATAAACAAATATTTTATATATTTATATATATATATATATATATATATAAATACATGTATATTTTGTGTATATATATTTTATATATATATAGCAAATATATATTATACATATATATATATATGAATTCGAATATATATATATATATTTCAATTGATTTTTCAATTAAAATCTAAATTTTCATCCGATGTCCGTTGGAATTTTTTTTTAAAATTTTCAAAAAAATTTCCAACCGGCATCCGTTGGAATTCGGTTGGTTTTTTTTTTTAAAAATTTCCAAAAAAAATTCCAACCGACATTCGTTGGAATTCCGTTGAAATTTTTTTTTTTAAAATTTCCAAAAAATATTCCAACCGTCATCTGTTGGAATTGTTTTCTAACAAACATCCGTTGGAACTCCGTTAAAAATTTGCAACCGATTTTTCCAACGTTAATCCGTTGAAAATTTCCAACGGATATCCGTTGGAAATACTGTGGAAATTTCCAACCCAATTTTTCAATTGAATACGTTGAAAATTCCGTTAAAAATTTCCAAGGGTGTTTCCAACGGATACCCGTTGGAAATTTTCAACGGAATTTTAACGGAATTCGTCGTTGAAACGCCGTTGAAAACCGTTGAAAATCCGTTGGAAATTTTCCAACGGACAAATCCGTTGGAATTCGAGGATTTTTTTGTAGTGGCCAAAACATATTGAGAGCGCATCCAAACATGTTTAAAATGCGTCGAAACATATTAAGAGTCTATACAAACATGTTTAGAGTGCACTAAAATATTTTTATTGTGCATCGAAACATGTTTAGAGTGCGTCGAAACACATTTAGAGTGCACCAAAACACGTTTAGAGTGCATCCAAACACATTTAGAATGCATTCAAACATGTTTAGAGTACGTCAAAATATACTTAGAGTGCATCAAACATTGTAAGAATGCGTCGAAACATGTTTAGAGTGCATCCAAACAGACTTAGAGTGCATCGAAACATGTTTCGAGTTCGTCCAAACATGTTTTGAATGCATCAAAACACGTTTAGAGTGCATCCAAACATGTTTAGAGTGCGTCAAAACATACTTAGAGTGCATCCAAACATGTTTAGAGAGAATCCAAACATTTTAAGAGTGCATACAAACATGTTTAGAGTGCACTAAAATATTTTTAGAGTGCGTTGAAACATGTTTAGAGTGCGTCGAAACATGTTTAGAGTTCGTCTTAACATGTTTTGAGGGAATCAAAACACGTTTAGAGTATATCCAAATAAATTTAGAGTGCATCAAAACTTGTTTAGAGTGCGTCAAAACATACTTAGAATGCATCCAAACATGTTTAGAGAGCATCAAAACATTTTTAGAGTGCGTCAAAACATATTTAGAGTACATCCAAACAGACTTAAAGTGAATCCAAAGATGTTTCGAGTTCGTCGAAACATATTTAGAATGCGCAGAAACTTGTTTAGAGTGTATCCAAACATGTTTTGAATGCACCAAAACACGTTTAGAGTGTATCCAAATAAATTTAGAGTGCATCAAAACTTGTTTAGAGTGCGTCCAAACAAGTTTAGAGTGCATCCAAACATGTTTAGAGAGCATCCAAACATTTTTAGAGTGCGTCGAAACATGTTTAGAGTGCATCCAAACAGACTTAGAGTGCATCCAAAAATATTTAGAGTTCGTCGAAACAAATTTAGAGTGCGTCGAAACATGTTTCGAGTTCGTCTAAACATGTTTTGAATGCACCAAAACACGTTTAGAGTGCATCCAAACACATTTAGAGTGCATCCAAACATGTTTAGAGTGCGTCAAAACATACTTAAAGTGCATCCAAACATGTTTAGAGAGAATCCAAATATTTTAAGAGTGCATACAAACATGTTTAGAGTGCACTAAAATATTTTTAGAGTGCGTTGAAACATGTTTAGAGTGCGTCAAAACATACTTATAGTGCATCCAAACATGTTTAGAGTGCATCCAAACATGTTTAGAGCACGCCAAAACATATTCAGAGCGCATCCAAACATGTTTAAAATGCGTCGAAACATATTAAGAGTGTATACCAACATGTTTAGAGTGCACTAAAATATTTTTAGAGTGCATCGAAACATGTTTAGAGTGCGTCGAAACACATTTAGAGTGCACCAAAATACGTTTAGAGTGCATCCAAACACATTTAGAGTGCATCCAAACATGTTTAGAGTGCGTCAAAACATATTTAGAGTGCATCCAAACATGTTTAGAAAGCATTCAACATAGTAAGAGTGCGTCGAAACATGTTTAGAGTGCATCCAAACATGTTTAGAGTGCGTCCAAACACTTTTCGAGTGTGTCGAAACATGTTTAGAGTTCGTCAAAAGATGTTTGGAGTGCACCAAAACACGTTTAGAGTGCATCCAAACACATTTAGAATGCATCCAAACATGTTTAGAGTACGTCAAAATATACTTAGAGTGCATCCAAACATGTTTAGAGAGCATCCAAACATTTTTAGAGTGCGTCGAAACATGTTTAGAGTGCATCGAAACATGTTTAGAGTGCGTCCAAACATGTTTAGAGTGAATCGAAACTTTTTTAGAGTGCGTCAAAACATGTTTAGAGTGCATCCAAACATGTTTAGAGTGCATCTAAACATGCTTAGAGTGCATCCAAACTTTTTTAGAGTGCGTCAAAACATGTTTAGAGTGCGTCGAAACATGTTTTGAGTGCAACAAAAGATGTTTAGAGTTCATCGAAACTTGTTTAGAGAACACCAAAACATATTCAGAGCGCTTCCAAACATGTTTAGAATGCGTTGAAACATATTAAGAGTGTATACAAACATGTTTAGAGTGCACTAAAATATTTTTAGAGTGCATCGAAACATGTTTAGAGTGCGTCGAAAAATGTTAAGAGTTCGTCTCAACATGTTTTGAGGGCACCAAAACACGTTTAGAGTGCATCCAAATAAATTTAGAGTGCATCAAAACATGTTTAGAGTGCGTCAAAACAATTTACAGTGCATCCAAACATGTTTAGAGAGCATCCAAACATTTTCAGAGTGCGTCGAAACATGTCTAGAGTACATCCAAACATGTCTAGAGTACATCCAAACATGTTTAGAGAGCATCCAAACATGTTTAGAGTGCGTCCACACACGTTTAGAGTGCGTCGAAACATGTTTAGAGTTCGTATTAAGACGTTTTGAGTGCACCAAAACACGATTAGAGTGTATCCAAACACATTTAGAATGCATCCAAACATGTTTAGAGTACGTCAAAATATACTAAGAGTGCATCAAAACAGACTTAGAGTGCGTCGAAACATGTTTAGAGAGCATCCAAACATCTTTAGATTGCGTCGAAACATGTTTAGAGTGCATCCAAACAGACTTAGAGTGCATCCAAAGATGTTTAGAGTTCGTCGAAACATATTTAGAGTGCGTCGAAACATGTTTCGAGTTCATCCAAACATGTTTTGAATGCACCAGAGTGCATCCAAACATGTTTAGAGTGCGTCAAAACATACTTAGAGTGCATCCAAACATATTTAGAAAGCATCCAAACATTGTAAGAGTACGTCGAAACATGTTTGGAGTGCATCCAAACATGTTTAGAGTACGTCCAAACACGTTTAGAGTGCGTCGAAACATGTTTAGAGTTCGTCTAAAGATGTTTTGAGTGCACCAAAACACGTTTAGAGTGTATCCAAACACATTTAGAATGCATTCAAACATGTTTAGAGTACGTCTAAACATACTTAGAGTGCATCAAGTTTAGAGAGCATCCAAACATTTTTAGAGTGCGTCGAAACATGTTTAGAGTGCATCCAAACAGACTTAGAGTGTGTCGAAACATGTTTCGAGTTCATCCAAACATGTTTTGAATGCATCCAAACACATTTAGAATGCATCCAAACATGTTTAGAATGCGTCAAAACATACTTAGAAAGCATCCAAACATGTTTAGAGAGCATCTAAATATTTTTAGAGTGCGTCGAAACATGTTTAGAGTGCATCCAAATATGTTTAGAGTGCGTCCAAACATGTTTAGAGTGCATAGAAACTTTTTTAGAGTGCGTCAAAACATGTTTAGAGTGCATCCAAACATGTTTAGAGTGCATCCAAACATGTTTAGAGTGCATCGAAACTTTTTTAGAGTGCGTCCAAACATGTTTAGAGTGCATCGAAACTTTTTTAGAGTGCGTCGTAACATGTTTAGAGTGCATCCAAATATGTTTAGAGTGCGTTCAAACATGTTTAGAGTGCATCGAAACTTTTTTAGAGTGCGTCAAAACATGTTTAGAGTGCATCCAAACATGTTTAGAGTGCATCCAAAGATGATAGAGTTCGTCGAAACATATTTAGAGTGCTTCGAAACGTGTTTCGAGTTCGTCCAAACATGTTTTGAATGCACCAAAACACGTTTAGAATGCATCCAAACACATTTTAGAGTGCATCCAAACATGTTTAGAGTGCGTCAAAACATACTTAGAGTGCATCCAAACATGTTTAGAAAGCATCCAAACATTGTAATAGTACGTCGAAACATGTTTGGAGTGCATCCAAACATGTTTAGAGTGCGTCCAAACACGTTTAGAGTGCGTCGAAACATATTTAGAGTTCGTCTAAAGATGTTTTGAGTGTACCAAAACACGTTTAGATTGTATCTGATATGATCCTAGAGGGATATATCCAGAAACTCAAAACAATCGATCATTATCAGGTTGTCCATGTCCAAGGAATCTCGGTTTTGGGCAGAACGAGCATGATGGAGCAATTTGGTCATAACTTTGCACTCCGATGTCCAAACGATGTGATTCCAGGTGGAAATGAATCCTAACTCACCAAAGGTCTGATCTAAAAAATATGAGATCCAAAGGAGAAAGCTTCAATTCTGGGGAGAGGACGCAATCCACGGTTCAGTCCTGAGAATACAGATTGAGCAGGTTGTCTTGTTTCATTCATAACTTTTGATTAGAGACTCCGATCACAGTTCCGTTTGAAGCAGCATAAACTAGACATCCAGAGCTTTACGGGGATATAAAGTATATAATATTTGGTGAAGGTTTGGTCCCTCAATCAGTCGTTTGAAGGTCACGTCCGTTCTAGCTCTAAATCTGATGAATTCGATCCAAGAATGACATAATTCTTGTTGGGCCAATTTCTCAACAAAACCAAGAGCCCATAACAAGATTGGATAAGGCCCAAGTCAAGATTTAAAGAGAAGAATCTGATTAGTTGGTCAAGGTCAAGATCAAATGGTCTTTCAAACTTTGCATTTATTGCTTTGGGATTTGTTTTTGACCACATAGATTTTTGTTGTCTTTTTATTTCTTTCTATCTTTTTGTAGCCTATAAATAGGCAAAGAAATCAGATTATAAAAAATAAGATGAGTTTTCTTTGAGTGTCACTTTTAAGTGAGTTTGAGCTTTTTAGCTCATGGTTCTTTTTGGAACCGTTGAACTTATCGAATGGAGAGATTTCGTTCGTGGCGTTCATCGACTTATCAGCTCGTTAGTGCCATAAACGGGTTGTGGCGTCTTCGCTCGTTTCAAAGGTTCTCTAACCGGGTCTGGATTGGGTTTAGGGCGTTTTTGTGACTGGAACAAGCCCTAGGTTCGGTTCACGTGTCGTTATGGGTTTTTGAACATCCATCGACTATCTATCCTTCTTACCTAATTTTGAGATTCGTCGATCCGGGTTCGTATCATTTGGTATCAGAGCCTCGTTTCCCTATATTAGGTTTTATCTATATCTATTTATCTTTTCCATTTCATTTTACATTTTCATCATCTTTGTTTCTAATCATTTCTCTTCGTTTTTGAAGGTTTAAAAGAAAAACGAAAAAAAAAATCAGCAAAAAAAAAAAGAAGAAGAGATATACAAGTGAAAAAGAAAAAAAAAAGAATCGAAGGAAAAAAAAAGAAAAAAAAGAGCTTAAAAAAAAGAGAGAAGAAAAAAAAAGTTGATTTCGTCTTGCAAAAAAAGAAGAGAAAAAAAAACGTGTTTTCTTACATTGAATATTTTGTTTTCGTTTACACTTGCACGGTTTATCTAACGGGGTTGGGTTGTGGAAATAGTGTGCGATTTGTTAATTGAATACTTTTCCTTTGACCTATTGAGTTTGTTGTTAGTGCAAACCAGACATACAAGAAGAAACAGGAGAGCTTGAGTGACACAAAATTGAGCGAAACACTATTCTAGTGGTTGTGAGGTTCTCTCATCCTCTTTTCCTTTGTCTCTTTCTGTTTTATCTAACGTTAGATTGTTTTGCAAGGTACAACAATGAGTGACGAAACAAACACTAGTACTGTTCGTGAATCGGGTGATCATGCCGGCTTCAATCGATTGCAACTCGAAGCTATACAGCAGACCTTGGCACAACAAATCGAACGACTTGCCGAACGATTTGAGGATAGGTTTGCACAGCTAGAGATTGGTAGAGCCGCCCCACCACAAGCTCAACGTCATAGACAAAGAGATGAGCAATACGTGGAAGAAGTAGAAATCAATTCTGATGAGGATCCCATTCTCGCGCCAAGACAACGACGACATGCAAGACAAGCAAGGGATCGTTTGGATGATGACCTTGGTAACATCCGCATGGAGATTCCTTCTTTCAATGGAAGGAATGATGCTGAAGCTTATCTTGAATGGGAACGAAAGGTGGAGATCGTGTTTGAATGCCATCAATACTCCGAAAGAAAGAAGGTAAAGCTTGCATCGGCTAAATTCAAAAATTATGCACTAATATGGTGGGATCAGATGGTTGAGACTAGGAGGCGCATGGAGGAACTTCCAATCAACACATGGGAAGCTATGAAGCAAGTGATGAGGCGACGTTTTGTGCCTTCATACTACCATCGAGAAGTTTGTCGGAAACTGCGACAATTGACACAAGGGAGTCGTAGCGTCGAAGAATACTATAAGGAGATGGAGATACTAAAGATTCGTGCTCATATTGACGAGGGTCAAGAAGCTGCCACAGAACGGTTTCTTGGGGGATTGAACCAAGAAATTCAAAACCGTGTTGAAACACATCACTACGAGGGGTTGGAAGATCTCTTGCATCTTTCCATCAAAGTCGAGCGGCAACTCAAGGGGAAGAGTAAAATACCGCAATGATCCGGTTCGACATCATACTCTCAGTCAAATCATTGGAAGCAAGAGAAGCCGAATACTACTTCCAAATCCGAGCCCAAATCGGAATCGCTAAAACCCAAGGCACAAGGTACTGGCAATACCTCTCAAACACGTAACCGTGATATCACATGCTTTCGATGTCTGGGCAGGGGTCATTATGCTAGAGATTGCGCAAACAAACGCGTGATGGTTATGCGAAATGGAGAGTATGAAACTGAATCCGAAAGTGGAGATGGACAAGAGAATAGTCATGAGTTTTCTTCGGACTCAGATGACTATGAGGAGCAGCCCGCTCCTAGAGGTGATCTGTTGGTTGCAAGGCGTGCCTGGAATTTGCAAACCAAAGTGGAGGCTATCGAGCAACGAGAGAATATCTTTTACACTCGCGGGTTTATTCAGGAGAAGCTTTGTAGTGTGATAATTGATGGAGGAAGCTGTACCAATGTAGCAAGTGAGTCGATGGTTACAAAATTGGGATTGCTTACCACTCGGCATCCTAAGCCATACAAGCTCCAATGGTTGAACGATAGCGGAGAAACAAAGGTACATCGACAAGTGAAGGTACCTTTCTCTATTGGTGACTATGATGATGAAGTGTTATGCGACGTAGTACCCATGCAAGCAGGGCATTTGCTACTTGGGCGTCCATGGCAATTTGATAGACGGGTCAAACATGACGGTTACATCAACCGATATTCATTTGAAAACAAGGGCAAGCGGTTTCGATTGTTACCTCTCACACCGAAAGAGGTATACGAAGATCAAGTTACACTACTCAAAAGAGAAAAAGCGTTGAATACGAGTGACCATGAGGTAGATCACTTAAAACTTGGTGAGGTCTTGAGAAAACCCCAGAAAAAAGCCTGTGAGAGAAATCCCGAGAGGACAAACACTCTTCTTTTCACGAGAGCTAGAGAGATTAAGAAAGCTATGCTTTCGAACCGGCCGATGATTTTACTCATGTACAAGGAGGCCTTATTTGCTAACGAACTAATCTCTTCTTTGCCTAGTGGTGTTTGTAAGTTGTTACAGGATTACGAGGATGTCTTTCCGGAAGAGATCCCGAATGGTCTACCACCCTTGCGAGGAATTGAGCACCAGATTGACTTCGTACCCGGTGCTAGCCTTCCAAACAAACCAGCGTACCGCACTAACCCAGATGAAACAAAGGAGCTTCAACGACAAGTGACTGAACTCCTGGAGAAAGGTTATGTTCGGGAGAGCATGTCGCCATGTGCCGTACCGGTAATTCTAGTTCCAAAGAAAGATGGAACGTGGCGCATGTGTGTTGATTGTCGAGCAATCAATAACATAACGGTGAAGTATCGACACCCTATACCTCGTCTTGATGATATGCTAGATGAATTGTATGGTTCTACTGTGTTTTCAAAGATAGATGTGAAGAGTGGATACCATCAAATTCGTATGCAAGAGGGTGATGAATGGAAGACAGCGTTCAAAACGAAGCTAGGACTCTACGAGTGGTTGGTAATGCCTTTTGGTTTAACTAACGCACCTAGCACTTTCATGCGGCTTATGAATCATGTTCTCAGAAATCTCATTGGAAAATTCGTTGTTGTTTACTTTGACGATATCTTAGTTTACAGCAAGAGTTTAGGAGAACATGTTGAACATCTACGTTGTGTTCTTGACATACTGCGAGGCGAGAAATTATACGCTAACCTTAAGAAATGCACCTTTTGCACTGATAAGGTTGTTTTCCTAGGATTTGTTGTCAGTTCACAGGGCATACATGTAGATGAGGAAAAGATAGAAGGCATCAAGAGTTGGTCGACTCCTAAGTCTGCCAGTGAGGTTCGAAGTTTTCATGGCTTGGCAGGATTTTATCGGCTGTTTCGACGCACTCTAAACGTGTTTCGACGCACTCTAAACGTGTTTTGACGAACTCTAAACATGTTTCGAGTGCGTCCAAACGCAAGAGATGGCATTCTAAACATTAAAAGAGACGACATTCCAAACATTGACGGAAGTGATTAAAAAAGATAACAAGTTCCGTTGGGGAGAAGCGCAAGAGACGACATTTCAAACATTAAAAGGGAAGTTGATCGACTCTCCACTCTTGACTTTACCTAATTTCGAGAAAACATTTGAGATCGAATGTGATGCTTCTGGTGTAGGAATTGGTGCGGTGCTGATGCAAGAAGGGAGGCCAGTCGCATACTTCAGCGAAAAGTTGAGCGGAGCTCAATTGAATTATTCGACGTATGACAAAGAGATGTATGCAGTGGTGAGGGCTCTGCAAACGTGGCAACACTACTTGTGGTCGAAGGAGTTCGTGATTCACACCGATCATGAATCGCTCAAGTACCTAAAGGGACAACACAAGTTGAGTCGAAGACATGCCAAGTGGGTAGAATTCATTGAAATGTTTCCTTATGTTATCCGACATAAGCAAGGTAAGGAAAACATTGTGGCTGATGCATTGTCTAGACGATACACGTTGTTAACTTCTTTGGATGCGGGAATGCTAGGGTTTGAACATATTAAGGAGTTGTACGAATCTGATCAGGAATTCCAAGATGTGTTCAAGGCATGTGAAAAGGTTGCAAGTGGAAAATATTATCGGTTCGAAGGGTATTTATTCCGTGAGAACAAACTTTGTGTGCCTAATTGTTCTATGCGAGATTTGCTTGTTCAAGAGGCTCATGGAGGCGGTCTCATGGGACATTTTGGAGTGGCCAAGATCTTGTCAACTTTGCAGGAACACTTCTATTGGCCAAATATGAAGAGAGATGTTGAACGGGTGTGTGGAAGATGCATGAAGTGCAAGAAGGCGAAATCCAAGGTACAACCCAATGGTATGTATACGCCTTTACCGATTCCCAGTGCACCATGGATTGATATTTCAATGGATTTTATTGTTGGGCTGCCTAGACCTAGGACTGGGAAGGATTCTGTGTTTGTTGTGGTTGATAGATTTTCGAAAATGGCACATTTTATCCCTTGTCATAAAACCGATGATGCATCCCATATTGCTGCTTTGTTCTTTCGAGAAGTTGTTCGGTTGCATGGCATGCCCAGGACGATTGTTTCGGATAGAGATACTAAGTTCCTAAGTTACTTTTGGAAGACTCTATGGGGAAGATTAGGGACTAAGCTACTCTTTTCGACGACTTGTCATCCACAAACCGATGGACAAACGGAAGTGGTGAATAGGACTCTTTCTACGTTGTTGCGTGCTTTAATTAAAAAGAACCTTAAAACGTGGGAAGACTGTCTACCGCATGTTGAGTTTGCATATAATCGATCTGTGCATAGTGCTACGCGTTACTCGCCTTTTGAAATCGTTTACGGTTTTAATCCACTAACACCATTGGATCTTTCGCCATTGCCGATGAGCGAAATGACTAACCTTGACGGAAAGAACAAGGCTGAGTTTGTAAAACAGATTAATGAAGCGGCCCGCAAGAATATTGAGCGACGCATGGAGCAATACGCTAAGCAAGCAAACAAAGGGCGCAAGGAAGTATCCACCAAGAGATATATTTGGATGCACTCTAAATTCCATTCTAAACGTGTTTTGGTGCCCTCAAAACATGATGAGACAAACTCTAAACATGTTTCGACGCACTCTAAATATGTTTCGTAGAACTCTAAACATGTTTGGATGCACTCTAAGTCTGTTTGGATGCACTCTAAACATGTTTGGATGCACTCTAAACATGTTTGGACGCACTCTAAAAAAGTTTCGATGCACTCTAAACATGTTTGGACGCACTCTAAACATATTTGGATGCACTCTAAACATGTTTCGATGCACTCTAAACATGTTTTGACGCACTCTAAACATGTTTAGGCGAACTCTAAACATGTTTCGACACATTCTAAATATGTTTCGTCGAACACTAAACATCTTTGAATGCACTCTAAGTCTGTTTGGATGCACTCTAAACATGTTTCGACGCACTGTAAAAATGTTTGGATGCTCTCTAAACATCTTTGGATGCACTCTAAGTATGTTTTGGTGCATTCAAATCATGTTTAGACGAACTTGAAACATGTTTCGACGCACTCTAAATATGTTTCGATGAACTCTAAACATCTTTGGATGCACTCTAAGTCTGTTTGGATGCAATCTAAACATGTTTCGACGCACTCTAAA
>NW_010961950.1:105713-108022 GCF_000463585.1 Tarenaya hassleriana | reverse complement strand
TTTAGTACACTCTAAACATGTTTGTATGCACTCTTAATATGTTTCGACGCATTTTAAACATGTTTGGATGCGCTCTGATATGTTTTGGCGTGTTCTAAACATATTTCGACAAACTCTGAACATGTTTGGATGCAATCTAAACATGTTTGGATGCACTCTAAATGTGTTTTGACGCACTCTTAAAAAGTTTCGATGCACTCTAAACATGTTTGGACGCACTCTAAACATATTTGGATGCATTCTAAACATGTTTCGATGCACTCTAAACATGTTTTGACGCACTCTAAACATGTTTAGGCAAACTCTAAACATGTTTCACACATTCTAAATATGTTTCGTCGAACTCTAAACATCTTTGGATGCACTCTAAGTCTGTTTGGATGCACTCTAAACATGTTTCGACGCACTCTAAAAATGTTTGGATGCTCTCTAAACATGTTTGGATGCACTCTAAGTATGTTTTGACGCACTCTAAACATGTTTGGATGCACTCTAAATGTGTTTCGATGCACTCTAAACGTGTTTTGGTGCATTCAAATCATGTTTAGACGAACTTGAAACATGTTTCGACGCACTCTAAATATGTTTCGACGAACTCTAAACATCTTTGGATGCATTCTAAGTCTGTTTCGATGCACTCTAAATATGTTTCGACGCACTCTAAACATGTTTTGACGCACTCTAAAAACGTTTCGATGCACTCTAAACATGTTTGGATGCACTCTAAACATGTTTGGATGCACTCTAAACATGTTTTGACGCACTCTAAAAAATTTCGATGCACTCTAAACATGTTTGGATGCACTCTAAACATATTTGGAGTCACTCTAAACATGTTTCGACGCACTCTAAAAATGTTTGGATGCTCTCTAAACATGTTTGGATGCACTCTAAGTATATTTTGACGTACTGTAAACATGTTTGGATGCATTCTAAATGTGTTTGGATGCACTCTAAACGTGTTTTGGTGCACTCAAAACATCTTTAGACGAACTCTAAACATGTTTCGACGCACTCTAAACGTTTTTGGACGCACTCTAAACGTGTTTGGATGCACTCTAAACATGTTACGACGTACTCTTACAATGTTTGGATGCTTTCTAAACATGTTTAGATGCACTCTAAGTATGTTTTGACGCACTCTAAATATGTTTGGATGCAGTCTAAATGTGTTTGGATGCACTCTAAACGTATTTTGGTGCACTCAAAACATGTTTCGAGGCCCTCTAAACAAGTTTTGATGCACTCTAAATTTATTTGGATACACTCTAAACGTGTTTTGGTGCCCTCAAAACATGTTGAGACAAACTCTAAACATGTTTCGATGCACTCTAAATATGTTTCGTAGAACTCTAAACATCTTTGGATGCACTCTAAGTCTGTTTGGATACACTCTAAACATGTTTCGATGCACTCTAAACATGTTTTGACGCACTCTAAAAAGGTTTCGATGCACTCTAAACATGTTTGGATGCACTCTAAACATGTTTGGATGCACTCTAAACATGTTTTGACGCACTCTAAAAAAGTTTCGATGCACTCTAAACATGTTTGGACGCACTATAAACATATTTGGATGCACTCTAAACATGTTTCGACGCACTCTAAAAATGTTTGGATGCTCTCTAAACATGTTTGGATGCACTCTAAATATGTTTTGACGCACTCTAAACATGTTTGGATGCACTCTAAATGTGTTTGGATACACTCTAAACGTGTTTTGGTGCATTCAAAACATGTTTAGCTGAACTCGAAACATGTTTCGACGCACTCTAAATATGTTTCGGCGAACTCTAAACATCTTTGGATGCACTCTAAGTCTGTTTGGATGCACTCTAAATATGTTTCGACGCACTCTAAAAGTGTTTAGATGTTCTCTAAACATGTTTGGATGCACTCTAAGTATATTTTGACGTACTCTAAACATGTTTGGATACATTCTAAATGTGTTTGGATGCACTCTAAACGTGTTTTGGTGCACTCAAAACATCTTTAGACGAACTCTAAACATGTTTCGACGCACTCTAAACGTGTTTGGACACATTCTAAACATGTTTGGATGCACTCTTACAATGTTTGGATGCTTTCTAAACATGTTTTGACGCACTCTTACAATGTTTGGATGCTTTCTAAACATGTTTGGATGCACTCTAAACATGTCTGGATGCACTCTAAATGTGTTTGGATGCTTTCTAAACATGTTTCGATGCACTCTAAACATGTTTTGACGCACTCTAAAAAAGTTTTGATGCACTCTAAACATGTTTGGATGCACTCTAAACATGTTTTGACGCACTCTAAAAAAGTTT
>NW_010961950.1:104789-105644 GCF_000463585.1 Tarenaya hassleriana | reverse complement strand
TACGACGCACTCTAAAAATGTTTGGATGCTCTCTAAACATGTTTGGATGCACTCTAAGTATGTTTTGACGCACTCTAAAAATGTTTGGATGCTTTCTAAACATGTTTGGATGCACTCTATGTTTTGACGCACTCTAAACATGTTTGGATGCACTCTAAATGTGTTTAGACGAACTCGAAACATGTTTCGATGCACTCTAAATTTGTTTCGACGAACTCTAAACATCTTTGGATGCACTCTAAGTTTGTTTGGATGCACTCTAAACATATTTCGACGCAATCTAAAAGTGTTTGGATGTTCTCTAAACATGTTTGGATGCACTCTAAGTATATTTTGACATACTCTAAACATGTTTGGATGCATTCTAAATGTGTTTGGATGCACTCTAAACGTGTTTTGGTGCACTCAAAACATCTTTAGACGAATTCTAAACATGTTTCGACGCACTCTAAACGTGTTTGGACGCATTCTGAACATGTTTGGATGCACTCTAAACATGTTTCGACGCACTCTTACAATGTTTGGATGCTTTCTAAACATGTTTGGATGCACTCTAAACATGTTTGGATGCACTCTAAATGTGTTTGGATACACTCTGAACATGTTTCGATGCACTCTAAACATGTTTTGACGCACTCTAAAAAAGTTTCGATGCACTCTAAACATATTTGGATGCACTCTAAACATGTTTGGATGCACTCTAAACATGTTTTGACACACTCTAAAAAAGTTTCGATGCACTCTAAACATGTTTGGACGCACTCTAAACATATTTGGATGCACTCTAAACATGTTACGACGCACTCTAAAAATGTTTGGATGCTCTCTAAACATGTTTGGATGCACTCTAAGTAT
>NW_010961950.1:96236-97979 GCF_000463585.1 Tarenaya hassleriana | reverse complement strand
AGTCGAGAAAGTTTCCACCAGTGAGTCTCTCCCGATCCAGGATGGATCGCATGGAGAGATTAGCCAGATTATCTGCAGCAGTCATATTCTACAGAAAAAGACAAACAAACAGACAGAAAAACATGCAAGTCGCTTAGTACACTTACTAACACAGATAATAGATGCAATATGACAGGCTCCCACTAAGAAAAAACACCCTCAATGAGTTTCCAAGTGAGTTAGGATCCATATTTCACATGCTTTTGAGTCAACTAGAGCATGACGCTCAAAAACATGCTATTTAGGTAGACAACACATTGTCAATCATATCATATATGATTCCTAGATGAGTATGGGATAGTGATACTCTATCACTGCATGTTCCTCATCTCATCCTTACCATCAGGTCCAAGTCTGACTTGATAACCCAATTCAAGCTCAACCATATTCGAGCTATGAGAATCACGATTTCTCCATACTGCCTCACCAAGATAATCAGGCACGCTCAGCTAGGGCATGACCCGTAACCATGACGATCGAGGCTTTGACAGTTGCTCTACTAATGGGCGGTAATAGCTTGAGATTAATCATGAGGAAGAGGACAAAATTTCGAACTTGAGAAGTGTCTGAGGTCCAGTCCGGAGCTGACCAGAATCTGGTCCGCCGGACTGACCTTGGTCAGCTTCTCTGGTCCGCCGAATTGTCCGTTTTGAGAAAAATCTGAGCTTGGTCCGGGGCTGACCAACTTTTGGTCAGCTCCGCACTAACTTAGTCTTATCCTACTCCTCCGAGCTGACCTGGAATCGGACTCAGTTCGAAAACTGAGCTTCGTCCGGGGCTGACCAAACTTGGTCAGCTCCGGACCGAGTCAGTCTGTTTCCTGTCTGCTCCGAGCTGACCAGAGGAAGCGGAGCGCAGATCAACTGGGCTTGGTCCGGGTCTGACCAAACTTGGTCAGCTCCGGACCAACTCAGTTCGCTTCTTCCGGTCAGTCTGCGATGCGTCTCGGACCTGTATTTGTTCACGCTTGGTCTGCCGGACCAACTTTTGGTCCGAGGCTGACCAGCGTGAATGTTGGTCCTCCTGACCAAACACGCGGTCCAGAATCTGATCTGCCTGCTGGTCCGGCTGACCAACTCTTGGTCCGGCTGACCGCAGACAGATCAGATTCGGAACAGATTTTTCGGGCTTCGAAAATCAGGGTTATGCCCCAGTTTCGACGCATCGTTAACCCGTCCCAGACTCCATACCATCCATGCATCATTCAACAATCACAAATATCATTAAACATGCATAGATTCAATGATTACATGCAATTTAACGATTAAATCATGCAATCATACAACAAGCACGGCGATATACAGAGAACCAGGCTCTGATACCACTGTTGGGGATATCTACGGGTTCCTAGTATGCGATCATATCGATCTAGGGTTTAGTTTACTAGGTTTCATGCAGCGGAAGAAAGATCTAACCCTAGTCAAACGTCACACGCAACCAAACTCGCAAAACGCGAAAGATCGTGTATATCACCGAGGGAATCGTTACTACCTCGTTCTCGATGAGACTTGAAGTTTATTTCGAACCGGGGCCTGTTCTAAATCACCTAGACTGAAGTTACAGTCCCTCTACACGTATCCACACCGACGGGAAGGATTCCAAACGATTTAGAACGAATCTGCTAGGATTAGTGAAGAAAAAGGTAACTCAAGAGACGAGATCCAATCCCGGGACAATAGAAATCGAAGAGAACAGGTTCTCTAG
>NW_010961950.1:86274-96200 GCF_000463585.1 Tarenaya hassleriana | reverse complement strand
GGACCAAGACCCTTCTTGGTCAGCTCAGTCCGACTCGTCATTTCTCGGTCCGCCTGTCCCAGAATCTGGTCAGCGGCTTACCAACTCTTGGTCAGTCGGACCAGGTCTGGATAGATGACCGCGGACCGAGCTTCCGGACCTCCTGGACTGACTAAACTTGGTCCGGGGCTGACCAAACTTGGTCAGCTCCGGACCAACGCACTGAAAGCTTCTTTTCGTGCTCGTTTCGGTCAAATCTCGTTTCTATTCTTCGTATTCTTCACGTATAAGTCCATCCCTATTGGTGTGTGACCCTGTAGGCCCATTCTAAGTGGTAGTGACTTTAGGAACCTTTCCCGAACCACAAGTCATGGTTAGCCTCTAGCAAGACGCCATGACCACCCATTTAGAATTGAGTTAGAGGTGATCTAACCAAGGCATTAACAGCTCGAATTCTGATCCTTTGTCTCACGATATCATAAGTTGAACAAGGACATGGTTTGAGCCACCCTTCAAGTTCAACTGCTTTCTCGTCTTGGCAAATCGACTAGTAAAATAGATGCAACTTCATCTATAGCGTGGCCACGCGTTTTCATAGTCCAACTTCCACGAGGGGGCCCAGCGATATCTCTCCTGTTAAGGAGGTGACAAGTCCCATATTGCATGTCTACTATCTCCATATGATTCGTGAACGTATCTGATCAACGCCGTTATAATCATCCGGTTAAAGACGACGTTTGACGCAGTCAAGACATGCCACTCCTCATATTAGATACTCTAGACATCTCAGGTATGAGGATCCATAAACGAACCGCTGTATGAGATTCAAGTCATGACTCTGTCCATGTGACAATCTCATGCGGGTCATCGAGTCACTCGTTCACAACGAGTACCCATGATTGTGATCTACATCCAATGCGTTGATCACACCTCATGCTAGTCTTGATTCAACATTGTTCCCACAATGATGACTGACTAGGGAGTTTAGAATCATTCGCTAATGATTCAAGGATGCCGAAATATAACAAACATGCCAATCATATAACGGGAATGTAATGCATTCATAACTCAATGAATCAATACAAAGTCAAATGTCATATCACGAATCATCCTAGAGCATTACACCCAACAAATATCACGACACATTTGCACCGGTAGCTATGCTGCCAACGGTGAGGGTACTTCTTTCTCTTGCTATTAATCTTGATTGGCAACTGTGGCAGATGGATGTCAAAAGCGCCTTCCTACAAGGTGATCTTGAGGAATTGATTTTTATGACTCCTCCACCAGGTTACACACCGTCACTCAAGCCCGGCCAGGTTTTTCGCCTACGAAAATCCATATATGGCTTGAAGCAATCTCCCCGAGCTTGGTATTCCAAGCTCTACGATGCTCTCACAGCTAAGGGTTTTATTCGTAGCGATTCTGATCACTCTTTATTCACTCTGACGAGTGCTTTGGGTATTGTCGTTCTTTTAGTATACGTTGATGATATAATTTTATCTGGAGATGATACTTTAGGCATAACAAACACCAAGAAATATTTGCAATCTGTTTTTGATATAAAAGATCTCGGCATCCTTAAATATTTTCTTGGAATTGAAGTTACCCATACTACTAATACCTTGTTTTTGTCTCAGCGTAAATACACTCTTGACTTACTCAAAGAAAAAGGAAAACTTGGAGCCAAACCCGTTCGAACTCCAATTGAAGAGCATTTCAAAGATCAACGCGAGGGGGAATCACTAAAATCGAAGCCCAGAAAGTGTTTTGGGCTTGGCTGATGTTTTGACTCGGTCGAGTCAAAGTTTTGACTTGGACCGAGTCAATACTCAATGGGCCGAGTCAAGAGTTGACAATGGGCTTAGGCTGATTCGTTCTGACTCGACCGAGTCAGAGTTCTGACTCGGACCGAGTCAATACTCGGAAAAAGTCTTTTTTCAGAAGGATTAGGGTTTCTAACAAATTAGGAGGTGTTGGACGCCGTCCTAAGTGAAGAACTCACTTTCAGAACCTAAGACAGAGCAAAAACTCAGAAGAAATCGTTTATTTAATAGTTCTAGCTCCCGGGATTAGATCCCACTTCATATACTTCACAGATCCTAGCAGATCGGTTCCAAAAGCGTTTGGAATCCTTCCCATCGGTGTGGATACGTGTAGAGGGACTGTAACTTCAGTCCTAGGTGATTAAACAGGCCCTGGATCGACTCCTACTTCCGTTTCTTCAGGAAAGAGGTATGTACTCGATTCCCACGGTGATAAACACGGTCTGTTCGGGTTTTGCAGGTTTGGTTACGTGTGACGTTTGACTAGGTTTAGATCTTTCTTCCGCTGCATGAAACCTAATAAACCAAACCCTAGATCGATATGATCGCATGCTAGGAACCCGTAGCGAAACCCAACAACGAGTTACATTCACTCGCCCCTCGAGTTCTAGACAGGTGATACAACCCCGTGATAAGGGGAAGGCTCCAGCGTTTCGTCCTGCAGCACCACCGCCGCCAGCGCTACCAGGAGCGCGCAGATCTTGCCCACGCTGCAGATGAGATCATGTGGGACCATGCCGTACCGGGTACACTTGTTACCGTTGTGGTCAACCTGGACACTTCGCTAACCAGTGCACCGGAGTTGTAGCCACTTCCAGTCAGCAGGGAGCCAGACCTCCACGCCCTCAGCCACCATGTAGAGGGGGCATAGCGCCACGGGTATATGCACTTGCTGCAAAGGAAGAAGTCCTGGGGGACGGGACTTACTTTGCTCAGGAAACAGTCACCATTGATGTTGTGGTCGAGGGTGACCCCGAGCAGTTAGACGCTGCTACCATCACAGGTATCATACATCTTTTCAGCAGGGAGCCAGACCTCCACGCCCTCAGCCACCATGTAGAGGGGGCATAGCGCCACGGGTATATGCACTTGCTGCAAAGGAAGAAGTCCTGGGGGACGGGACTTACTTTGCTCAGGAAACAGTCACCATTGATGTTGTGGTCGAGGGTGACCCCGAGCAGTTAGACGCTGCTACCATCACAGGTATCATACATCTTTATGATACTGCATGCCACGTTTTGTTTGATACGGGAGCTACACATAGCTTCCTAAGCTTGAGTATGGTAGAGAAGTTGGATGTGATGGATATGGATACGGTTGAGAGATATAGAGTACACACTCCCTCGGGAGAGATTCTGCCAGTGACAGGGGTGTTACGTGGGATTCCTCTAATACTCTGTGGAAGGAATCTCTTAGCTGATCTGATTATAGTGCCTATTCAGGGTTATGATCTGATATTGGGAATGGATTGGCTGACCGTGCATCAGGCACATATTGACTGCCGCCGGAGAGTTATTCAGTTTGCAGATGCGGCAGGGAAGTTTGAGTTTCTGGGGGACAGAGCACGGAATCCTTTTCCAATCATATCAGCGTTCCGGGCCAGACAAATGATTCGAAAGGGAGATGAGGCGTTTCTCGTGGTAGTGACAGCTACCAAGGAGTCTGAGGTGAGGTTGGATGAGACGCCTGTGGTTCGTGAATTCCCTGACGTCTTTCCGGAGGATTTGCCAGGGTTACCACCGGAGAGAGAGGTGGACTTCTGTATTGATGTGATTCCAGGTATGGAACCGGTATCTAAGACTCTGTACCGGATGGCTCCAGCAAAGATGGCGGAATTGAAGAAGCAGTTGAATGAGTTGATGGAGAAGGGATTCATTCAGCCGAGTGTTTCGCCTTGGGGAGCGCCCGTGCTATTCGTCAAGAAGAAGGACGATAGCATGTGATTGTGCATTGACTATCGAGGACTTAATCAGGTAACCATTAAGAATCGGTATCCATTGCCGAGGATTGATGAGTTACTTGATCAGTTGCAGGGTGCACAGTGGTTCTCGAAGATAGATTTGCGCTCGGGATACCATCAGATTTGTGTGAAGGCCGGGGATGTGCAGAAGACGACTTTCCGTACACGGTATGGACATTTTGAGTTCGTGGTTATGCCTTTAGGACTGACGAACGCTCTTGCGGTATTTATGCAGTTGATGAACCGTGTATTTATGGATTACCTCGATGATTTGTCATCATCTTCATTGATGACATATTGATCTACTCACCGGATCGACGCAGCCATGAGAAACACTTGCGTATGGTATTGCAGCGCTTGAGGGAGCAGAAGTTGTATGCGAAGTTCAGCAAGTGTGCTTTCTGGTTGCAGAAAGTTGGATTTCTGGGCCATGTGATTTCGGCTCAGGGTGTACAAGTGGATCGGGCAAAGATTGAGGCTGTGATGGAGTGGAAGACGCCTACCAATGCCACAGAGATCCGCAGTTTCTTGGGATTGGCAGGGTACTACAGGAGATTTGTCGAGGGTTTCGCCAAGTTGGCAAAACCAATGACCAAGTTGATGGGGAAGAATGTGCGGTTTGATTGGACACTGGAGTGTGAAGCGAACTTCGCAGAGCTCAAGAGACGACTCACGACCGCACCCATACTGGCATTACCACGGCCAGGTATTCTCTATGAGGTTTATACCGATGTGTCGAGACTAGGCTTGGGTTGTGTATTGATGCAGGAAGGAATCTGATTGCATACGCATCCCGACAGCTGAGGAAACATGAGGAGAATTATCCGACGCACGATTTGGAGCTGGCAGCAGTGGTACATGCGTTGAAGATTTCGAGATCCTATCTATATGGAGAGAAGGTTAAGCTCAACACCGACCACAAGAGCTTAACCTATGTGATATCGCAGAAGGATCTGAATCTTCGACAGCGTAGATGGATTGAGTTGATAACTGATTATGACTTGGATATTGCATATCATCCGGGCAAGGCGAACGTGGTCGCAGATGTCTTGAGTCGGAAGAAGATCTTATCAGCTATTCAGGTACTCTCATCTTCGCAGGAGAACATAGCTGAATTATCCGCTATGTTAGGACATATGGAGATTGAGGAGGATCATGATTTGAGCTTGAGGAGACGTGTGATAGCGGGACAGAGTCATGATCTGGACTTGCAGAAGATTATTGATGAGATTAGCAGATATGGTGAGAAGGGGTACCAGATGGATGATGATGAGGACATCGGAGCTAGCAACTTGGACGAGGACGGGAGCTTAACGGAAGGAGCTCTAAAAGATGTTCAAGACTTGACCCATCAGGCGTCAAGACTCTTGCCGGATGATCATAACGTCACAAGATCATTCGAAGCCGCGGGAACGGGATTTGACGTGCACAACGCGAAGGCTCCCCGAGCAAGCCATAGACACGAGCCCCCTCTTACTCATGCTAGAGCTCGAGTGCTTCGTGTCATGCTATCCAAGGCTATCACTCAAGTTCTTCATGGAGTCCGGGATCATGACAATAACGTTTCAGTTTTTCGGCGAAGATGACCCGGAATGTGTTCCATATCAAGGCCGAAAGCACTTAGGCCCAAGTGACTTCGAAGAGGCCCATAAGCTGCCCAATTCAAGCCCAAATCAAAGTAAAAGCCCAGCCCAATAAAGTCTAAGAAGTTCCAACAGCTATATTTTTCAAACTCTAGGCACATTTATGAGTAGTCTTGCATGTGTTTTGTGCATTTAATGCACTAGCTGTTGGAGCCTTTGTTTTCTCTTTAAATATGAGTTGTAAGACATCATTTTGATCAGATTTGAATATTGGAAAGAAGTATTTTCGAGTTGAGTTTTACTCCTCTTGTTGGTGTGTCCGACATGGTCTCGGTTTGTCCGAGAAATCCCGTCTTGGTTTGTCCGAGGCTTGTCTTGGTTTGTCTGAGACCCTATCCTTCGTTCTCTATCCATCTCTTGACTACGATTCAAATTCGAGAGCCTCTAGGAGTGCCGGTGATTGGATCAAAGTCCCACAGCCCTATCCTTTTCGGTCCTTCTCCACCCGTCGTTCGAATTCGAGTGCCTCCACGAGAGTGCCGGTGATCGTTCACGGATTATCTCCACCTCCTCCGTGCGTACATCAGATGTGGAGCATGTCTTAAGGCTCCATCAGCGACTTTGTGTACCGGCAGATCTTGAGCTGAGACAGGACATCTTGCGAGAGGCTCATCAATCTCGATTGGCTATACATCCGGGAGCCAGCAAGATGTATCAGGGTTTGAGACAGTGGTATACATGGCCAGGCATCAAGAGAGATGTCGCAGACTTTGTAGCCCATTGCTTGGTCTGTCAGCAGGTGAAAGCAGAGCGACAGATGCCCAGTGGGAAGTTACAGCCGTTAGAGATTTCAGAATGGAAGTGTGACTCGATTGCGATGGATTTTATTGTTGGATTACCGACGACCCGAAGAAGAATGCTATTTGGGTGGTCGTCGATCGATTGACGAAGTCCGCACATTTCATTCCGATCCGACAGGAGTATACAGTGGAGAAGCTGGCACAGATATACATCGATGAGATTGTTCGCTTGCATTGAGTTCCGAGTGAGATCATTTCAGATCGTGATCCTCGGTTTACCGCGCGACTATGGGGCGCCATTCAGAGCGCGATGGGGACTCAGCTGAGGATGAGTACTGCTTATCATCCTCAGACAGACGGACAATCGGAGCGAACCATCCAGACGCTCAAGGATATGTTGAGAGCGTGCGTTCTGGAATGGGGAGTTCCTTGGGATAGGTACCTGACGTTGTGCGAGTTTGCGTACAACAACAGCTACCACGCCAGCATAGGAATGCCACCTTACGAGACCTTATACGGGCCGGGCGGCCTTGTAAGACGCCTTTGTATTGGACGGAGATCGGAGAGCGACGTACCTTTGGACCTGAAATTGTGGAAGAGACGACAGAGGTTATCCGCAAGATCAAGGTCAATCTGAAGGTCGCACAGGATCGTCAGAAGTCTTATGCGGACCAGAGAAGAAGAGACTTTACAGTAGAGGTGGGCGATCTTGTATTTCTCCAAGTACAGGCGATTAGAGGGCATACGGTTTGGAAAGACGGGGAAGCTCAAGCCGCGTTACTAATAACTCCTATTCTTCTCTATATTTTGATGAGAGTTTGTCTAGGTTTTACAGGATAATCACATGCATTCATAGACATTCTAGGCGTGTTAGGATACAAAACCCGGTTGTGCTCTAGTTTTGCAGAGTTACAGGTTTCGAAGATGATTGGACTCGAAAAGGAGCTAATTGGAACGTTAAAGGAGAAGTCCGGATGAGATACTCATGTTGCGACATCAATAACTTTCTCTACAGAGGTCCAAATCGTGCGAGACTTATACCATTGGAAAGAGCACTTCAAGAGCTTCACACCAAAATCGCGTAAATCCGACACCGGAACAGAGAGTTATGAGCGAATTCGTGAAGACCAGAAAACTGCCAGCGCAGGGCCGGATCCAACTGGATCCGGTCCGGATCAAGGACGCAGAATTTGACCCCAGGAATCTGGATCCGGTCCGGATCCACCTGGAATCGGGTCCGGATCCAGTCTAAAACCCTGTTCCGCGATTTTCAGCATCTGAATGGGAATAGGACTCTTGGGAGCCGCCCTAGGGTTATAAAAAAGCCCTAGCCACGTCCTAGAACAAGGGAGAACCTTAGAGAACACCTAGATACAGATTTTTGGAGAGCTTTTGGGGAGAGAAGAATAGAAGTTCACGGGATTTCGGGAAGAAGAAGGAAGATTCGATCGTGGAGACTACACATCTGCATGAGACTTTCTCTCCTCTCTTTTATCTCTTTTTCTCTGTTCTTTCTATTGTTTTCTATGAACCGTGAGTAGATCCACGACTATGGGTTAGGGATTCGTATGTGTTTTGGATATGTTTGAACCCTAACTTGGATTTCGGTTTTGATTTGATTCGGTTCTATTGATTTGCACTTTTATTGGATTGATGTTTGCTAACCCCTTGATGATAGCGTTCTTCATGCATCTAGGGTTTACTTGAATAGATCGAGAGATTGACGAGTTACTCTGTAGATAGTGAGTTAGTAGACCGAGAGGTGAATTCTTTATTATCGTTGCTTGATGATTCCCGAATACAAGTCATAATCATTATTGATGCATACTTAGTAAATACCCATACACGCGAATACGATCCCGACGCCCGTAGTCATCGTTGCTTGATAGTTACATTCGTTTTTATTTGCTTTCTTGTTTTATTTTCCATTCATTCCACATATTTCTACCATCACTTCCACTTCCTTGCTTTGATTTGGTTTCGATTTAGATTTGGATTTAGCTACCGGTCCTTGTGTTCGACCCCGTGTTACGACGATCCGTATCCTTGCGGTGAGTTGTGAATCGGGTTATTGATTTTAGACTCGGTACACACGTATCAGTTACATTGGGCCATATCCTGTGATTGCGAAGGTCGGGGCTGTAGCATACCGATTGGACTTACCTCCAGAGCTCGGTCGCATCCATGATGTATTCCATGTATCTATGTTGCGGAAGTACATCGCGGATCCTTCGCATATATTGCAGCCACAGGAGATTGAGCTTACCAGTGATGTCAGAATCCGCGATCAACCACTTCAGATCATCGATCGAAAGATCAAGAGATTGCGGAACAAGGAGATTCCTTTGGTCAAAGTCATTTGGAGCAGCCAAGGAGTCTCGGACATGACATGGGAGCCGGAACAAGAGATACGCGACCATTACCCACATCTATTCGGTATGTATCTTCTCTCAACTCCCTTATTAGAATTCGGGACAAATTCATTTTAAGGGGGGTAGAATGTAATAACCCGTAAATTCAACTTTCAAACCGAATTTTAGGAAATCAAATATGAGCCATAAAAATGTCCCTACAATATTGAATTAGACCCTAACCAAGTTGACCCAAAGGATTAGACCGAAACGAGCGAGAAAAACGGGCGGAAAATTGGTCAGACCATCCGGTCTGGGAAGCAGACCGTCCGGTCTGGGAGGACGCAGACCGTCCGGTCTGCCTAGACGGACCGTCCGGTCTGAGGTCGCGGAATCGAATTCTCACGCGCCGCCACCTCATGCTTCGCCATTGCAGCCGCCTCTCCCACCTTTGACCACCTCCTGCTTCTTCTGGGACGCGAGAATTGCCCTAAGTCCACCCATTTCGTAGTTCTTTGCCTCTCACTTCGCTCTCTCACTCCCCCACAAACTCTCTCAAATTTCCGAATCTTCAATCCTTGATTGAAGCTTCGATTTCAGTCGAAATCAAACAAGGAACGCATAAATCAACCCTACAGAACATCTCCAACGAAACCCCAAGCTCGAATTTGAGCTAAGTGAGTGTTTCGGATTATGCCCGAAAATGATAATCAAATTGAAATTGGAGATTTGCGTGGATTGAGTGCAAATTGCATGAAATTGATTGTAGATTTGAGTTCCTGATGTTACTAGGATCATTTTGGGGTATAGCGTGTTGAATTTGGTGCGAAAATGCGAAACTCGAAAATCCCTGGTTCGCCTAGACCGATCGGTCCAGGTCGGGATCGTCCGATCTAGGGTTGTAGGTTCGCGAGGAAGAAGACGACCTCAGACCGTCCGGTCTAGGTCTCCAGACCGTCCGGTCCAGAGCCCTTAGTCGGTCTGGTCTGGGTTTCTCGGAACGCCCGTTCCGGACCCTGCAGACCGTCCGGTCCAGGCGGGCAGACCGTCCGGTCCAGACCCATGTTTCCCTCTTCCGGTCCATTTCGTCAGTTCAAGCAAGATCCGACGCAACCGACCCCTGTACCCAATCAATCTTGACCATTCTTTACCCGTATCTCATGAAACTCAAATGAAACCAACCTACGGTAAGCAAAACCTTCGGAACGAGATGAATTGGTAATCCGAGATGGTCGGAACCCAATTTGATCGGATCAGAGGGTAAAAGAATAGAGTAAATGTAATGGAAACGAAATATCCAAAATGACAAGTAAGGACGTATGTATATACGATTAAAGTATAATGATATACGAGTGCATGTGATTGGGGAACTGGGTAGTTGGCATGGCGTGAGACTTTATTCCGGAGGGCCGGGATAAGGTTGAGCG
>NW_010961950.1:85537-86264 GCF_000463585.1 Tarenaya hassleriana | reverse complement strand
CGTATGTATATACGATTAAAGTATAAGTATATACGAGTGCATGTGATTGGGGAACTGGGTAGTTGGCATGGCGTGAGACTTTATTCCGGAGGGCCGGGATAAGGTTGAGCGTGTGATTGTAGCGGGTTGATGAAATATCCCGATGATTGCATTGGCTGAGATCTCATCTTTATGATCTCTGACCCGGGTCGGGTTTCATATTGAGGAGGCATGATTGTGATTGGTTGCCCACGGGCAAAGCTTGGAGCCGATGATACACGTGATAGTCTTGAGCGATTTGGCTATCACGGGGTTGAGGAAATCCTACGGTTACACTGTAACCGCGCCAACGTTCCGCTCTGACCCGGGTCGGGTTTCATATTGAGGAGGCATGATTGTGATTGGTTGCCCACGGGCAAAGCTTGGAGCCGATGATACACGTGATAGTCTTGAGCGATTTGGCTATCACGGGGTTGAGGAAATCCTACGGTTACACTGTAACCGCGCCAACGTTCCGCTAGCTATGGAGCGGGTTCGGGATTGAGTGATTCTCCCGGCAGAGACTGGCAATACATTTACCCGTGACTCGGGATTGAGCGATTCTCCCGACGAGGTTATGCGAAGGAACTCAGAAAGACCTGAGCTCGGGTCCAATGAGTTTCTCCGTGACGGACGGCCGGCGAGAGGTTGTCAGTTGTGTACTGACTTCGCTCGACATAGGCGGTGGTGGCCTGGAGTAGGCACCTGG
>NW_010961950.1:79830-85287 GCF_000463585.1 Tarenaya hassleriana | reverse complement strand
CTTGCGGTATCCTATGTGTGCGATGCACATAGAGATGATTTGATGGTTATGTCCGATGACTCGTCATTTGAACTGAGTGTGTATGATAGTGATTACCTGTACCATTGAGTGAACCGTGTTTGATGGCATGTAGCGTGTATATATGTATACACCTATATTTACCGTGTGTATAATATTGGTTGTGTTTGGCCATTTGCAATTTGAGTATGATCTTCGGGTCTAACCCGAAGTACTCACTAAGCATGTAGCTTATGGACGTTGTTATGCAATGTTTCAGGCTCGGAGCAGTTTTGGCAGCAGCAGGACGAGGGTACTGGTGACACGTGAGGAGTTCTCTGGATCATGTACTTTTCTTTCTTTGGACTTATGTTGGTTTGTACGGACGGTGACTAGACTTTGTGTTATATCGGATTTACCGTCTTTATGTTGGCGTGTATACTACCGTACGTGGGTTTGTTAAACATATATTTGTTTTCCGCTGCGTGTAATAAAGTAAAATGTTTTAAATTCCCGCTATTTTATTATATGGTTTGAGCGTCCATGTGGCACAACTCGTGAGCGGGAGACGGGTTACGGGTGTCACAATTTGCCTCGAATTGTTGACCATATGGTGATGGCTAGCAATTCGAGTTGACTTCTAACTTATCAGATCATCTATCGGATGATGCATAGTAGTTTAGGTCGGTTTTCAGATCATCGGATTATCCACCGAGAGATATATACCGATTTTTATCGATATGTAGGGATTCTGTCCATGTGTTGTCTCAATATACTAATAACGTTTTGCTCATATATTAGATCTGCGCGATTATAGTGTCTATACGTAGCTATTAGAAAAAACTTTCTAATGATATAAAGAAAAATTTTTTTGGACATGTTTTATGGAAGTTATGAAGTTAATAACATGATCAGTCAACAATCGACGAGCTCATCGGGCATGGATGGTTATTTGGCTCAAATTGCTGACCATTTGGCGATGGCCAGAATTCGAGTTGACTTCTGAGTTACAGATCATCTACCGGACGATGCTTAGTAATTTTGATCGATCTTCAGATCATAGGATTATCCAGCGAGAGATATATACCGATTTTTATCGATATGTAGGGATTCGGTCCATGTGTTGTCTCAATATACTAATAACGTTTTTCTCATATATTAGATCTACACGATTATGGTATCTATGCATAGATATTAGAAAAAGCTTTCTAATGATATAAAGAAAGATTTAATTTGACATGTTTTCGGGAAGTTATGAAGTTAATAACATGATCAGTCAACAATCAACCAATTCATCGGGCATGGATGGTTATTTGGCTCAAATTGTTCACCATTTGGCGATGGCTAGAATTCGAGTTGACTTCTGAGTTACAGATCATCTATCGGACGATGCTTAGTAATTTGGATCGATCTTCAGATCATAGGATTATCCAGCGAGAGATATATACCGATTTTTATCGATATGTAGGGATTCGGTCATGTGTTGTCTCAATATGCTCATAACATTTTGTTCATATATTATATCTGCGCGATTATTGTGTCTATGCATAGATATTAGAAAAAGCTTTCTAATCATATAAAGAAAGTTTTAATTTGACATGTTTTCGGGAAGTTATGAAGTTAATAATTTTATCAGTCAACAATTGACCAACTCATCAGGCATAGATTGTTATTTGCCTCGAAATGTTGACCATATGGTGATGGCTAGCAATTCGAGTTGACTTCTAACTTATCAGATCATCTATCGGATGATGCATAGGAGTTTGGGTCGATTTTCAGATCATGAGATTATCCACTGAGAGATATATACCGATTTTTATCGATATGTAGGGATTCCGTCAATGTTGTCTAAATATGCTCATAACTTTTTGCTCATATATTAGATCTGCTCGATTATGGTGTCTATGCGTAGTATTAGAAAAGTTTTCTAATGGTATCAAGAAAGAATTTTTTGGACACATTTTGTGGAAGTTGTGAAGTTAATAATATGATCAGACAACAATCGACCAACTCATCGGGCATGGATAGTTATTTGGCTCAAATTGTTGACCATTTGGCGATGGCTAGAATTCGAGTTGACTTCTGAGTTACAGATCATCTACCGGACGATGCTTAGTAATTGGATCGATTTTCAGATCTTCGGATTATCCCCCGAGAGATATATACCGATTTTTATCGATATGTAGGGATTCGGTCATGTGTTGTCTCAATATGCTCATAATGTTTTGTTCATATATTATATCTGCGCGATTATGGTGTCTATGCATAGGTATTACATAAAGCTTTCTAATGATATAAAGAAAGATTTATTTTGACATGTTTTTTAGAAGTTATGAAGTTAATAATATTATCAGTCAACAATCGACCAACTCATCGGGCATGGCTGATTATTTGCCTCGAAATGTTGACCATATGCATAGTAGTTTGGATCGATTTTTAGATCATCAGATTATCCACCAAGAGATATATACCGATTTTTATCGATATGTAGAGGTTCCGTCAATGTTGTCTAAATATGCTCATAACTTTTTGCTCATATATTAAATCTGCGCGATTATGGTGTCTATGCGTAGCTATTAGAAAAGGCTTTCTAATGGTATCAAGAAAGAATTTGTTGGACACGTTTTGTGGAAGTTATGAAGTTAATAATATGATCAATCAACAATCGACCAACTCATCGGGCATGGATGGTTATTTGGCTCAAATTGTTGACCATTTGGCGATGGCTAGAATTCGAGTTGACTTCTGAATTACAGATCATCTACCGAACGATGCTTAGTAATTTGGATCGATTTTCAGATCATCGGATTATCCACCGAGAGATATATACCGATTTTTATCGATATGTAGGATTCGGTCCATGTGTTGTCTCAATATGCTCAGAACATTTTGCTCATATATTATATCTACGCGATTATGGTGTCTATTCATAGATATAAGAAAAATCTTTCTAATGATATAACGTTTGGTTTATTTTGACATGTTTTCTAGAAGTAATGAAGTTAATAATATTATCAGTCAACAATCGACCAACTCATCGGGCATGGCTGATTATTTTGCTCGAATTGTTGACTATATGGCGATGGCTAGCAATTCGAGTTGACATCTAACTTATCAGATCATCTACTGGATGATGCATAGTAGTTTGGGTAAATTTTCAGATTACCGGATTATCCATCGAGAGATATATACCGATTTTTATCGATATGTAGGGATTCCGTCAATGTTGTTTAAATATGCTCATAACTTCTTGCTCATATATTAGATCTACTCGTTATGGTGTCTATGCGTAGTATTAGAAAAGGCTTTCTAATGGTATCAAGAAAGAATTTTTTGGAAACATTTTGTGGAAGTTGTGCAGTTAATAATATGATCAGTCAACAATCGACCAACTCATCGGACATGGATAGTTATTTGGCTCAAATTGTTGACCATTTGGCGATGGCTAGAATTCGAGTTGACTTCTGAGTTACAGATCATCTACCGGACGATGCTTAGTAATTTGGATCGATTTTCAGATCATCGGAATATCCACCGAGAGATATATACCGATTTTTATCATATGTAGGGATTCCGTCAATGTTGTTTAAATATGCTCATAACTTCTTGCTCATATATTAGATCTACTCGTTATGGTGTCTATGCGTAGTATTAGAAAAGGCTTTCTAATGGTATCAAGAAAGAATTTTTTGGAAACATTTTGTGGAAGTTGTGCAGTTAATAATATGATCAGTCAACAATCGACCAACTCATCGGGCATGGCTGATTATTTGCCTCGAAATGTTGACCATATGCATAGTAGTTTGGATCGATTTTTAGATCATCAGATTATCCACCAAGAGATATATACCGATTTTTATCGATATGTAGAGGTTCCGTCAATGTTGTCTAAATATGCTCATAACTTTTTGCTCATATATTAAATCTGCGCGATTATGGTGTCTATGCGTAGCTATTAGAAAAGGCTTTCTAATGGTATCAAGAAAGAATTTGTTGCTACCGGATGATGCATAGTAGTTTGGGTAATTTTTCAGATCATCGGATTATCCAGCGAGAGATATATACCGATTTTTATCGATATGTAGGGATTCCGTCAATGTTGTCTAAATATACTCATAACTTTTTGTTCATATATTAGATCTACTCGATTATGGTGTCTATGCGTAGTATTAGAAAAAACTTTCTAATGATATAAAGAAAAATTTTTTTGGACATGTTTTATGGAAGTTATGAAGTCAACAATCGACGAGCTCATCGGGCATGGATGGTTATTTGGCTCAAATTGTTGACCATTTGGTGATGGCTAGAATTCGAGTTGACTTCTGAGTTACAGATCATCTACCGGACGATGCTTAGTAATTTAGATCGATTTTCAGATCATCGGATTATCCACCGAGAGATATATACCGATTTTTATCGATATGTAGGGATTCCGTCAATGTGTTGTCTAAAGATGCTCATAATGTTTTGCTCATATATTAGATCTGCGCGATTATAGTGTCTATATGTAGCTATTAGAAAAAATTTTCTAATGATATAAAGAAAGATTTTTTTGGACATGTTTTATGGAAGTTATGAAGTTAATAATATGATCAGTCAACAATCGACGAACTCATCGGGCATTGATGGTTATTTGACTCAAATTGCTGACTATTTGGTGATGGCTAGAATTCGTGTTGACTTCTGAGTAATAGATCATCAACCGGACGATGTTAGTAATTTGGATCGATTTTCAGATCATCGGATTATCCACCGAGAGATATATACCGATTTTTATCGATATGTAGGGATTCAGTCCATGTGTTGTCTCAATATGCTAATAACGTTTTGTTCATATATTAGATCTATGCGATTATGGTATCTTTTCATAGATATTAGAAAAAGCTTTCTAATGATATAAAGAAAGATTTATTTTGACATGTTTTATGGAAGTTATGAAGTTAATAATATTATCAGTCAACAATCGACCAAGTCATCGGGCTTGGCTGATTATTTGCCTCGAATTGTTGACCATATGGCGATGGCTAGCAATTCGAGTTGACTTCTAACTTATCAGATCATCTACCGGATGATGCATAGTAGTTTGGATCGATTTTCAGATTATCGGATTATCCACCGAGAGATATATACCGATTTTTATCGATATGTAGGGATTCCGTCAATGTTGTCTAAATATGCTCATAATTTTTTGCTCATATATTAGATCTGCTCGATTATGGTGTCTATGCGTAGTATTAGAAAAGCTTTCTAATGGTATCAAGAAAGAATTTTTTGGACACATTCTGTGGAAGTTGTGAAATTAATAATATGATCAGACAACAATCGACCAACTCATCGGGCATGGATAGTTATTTAGCTCAAATTGTTGACCATTTGGCGATGGCTAGAATTCGAGTTGACTTCTGAGTTACATATCATCTACCGGACGATGCTTAGTAATTTGGATCGATTTTCAGATCT
>NW_010961950.1:76989-78472 GCF_000463585.1 Tarenaya hassleriana | reverse complement strand
CGAACGATGCTTAGTAATTTGGATCGATTTTTCAGATTTTCGGATTATCCACCGAGAGATATATACCGATTTTTATCGATATGTAGGGATTCGATCATGTGTTGTCTCAATATGCTCATAACGTTTTGTTCATATATTATATCTACGCGATTATGGTGTCTATGCATAGATATTAGATAAAGCTTTCTAATGATATAAAGAAAGATTTTATTTGACATGTTTTCGGGAAGTTATGAAGTTAATAATATTATCAGTCAACAATCGACCAACTCATCAGGCATGGCTGGTTATTTACCTCGAATTGTGGACCATATGGTGATGGCTAGCAATTCGAGCTGACTTCTAACTTATCAGATCATCTATCAGATGATGCATAGTAGTTTAGATCGATTTTCAGATCATCGGATTATCCACCGAGAGATGTATACCGATTTTTATCGATATGTAGGGATTCCGTCAATGTTGTCTAAATATGCTCATAAATGTTTGCTGATATATTAGATCTGCGCGATTATGGTGTCTCTGCGTAGCTATTAGAAAAAGCTTTCTAATGGTATCAAGAAAGAATTTGTTGGACACGTTTTGTGGAAGTTATGAAGTTTATAATATGATTAGTCAACAATCGACCAACTCATCGGGCATGGATGGTTATTTGGCTCAAATTGTTGACCATTTGGCGATGGCTAGAATTCGAGTTGACTTCTGAGTTACAGATCATCTACCGAACGATGTTTAGTAATTTGGATCAATTTTCAGATCATCGGAATATCCATCGAGAGATATATACCGATTTTTATCGATATTTAGGATTCGGTCCATGTGTTGTCTCAATATGCTCAGAACATTTTGCTCATATATTATATCTACGCGATTATAGTGTCTATTCATAGATATTAGAAAAATCTTTCTAATGATATAAAGAAAGGTTTATTTTGACATGTTTTCTGGAAGTAATGAAGTTAATAATATTATCAATCAACAATCGACCAACTCATCGGGCATGGCTGATTATTTGCCTCGAATTGTTGACCATATGGTGATGGCTAGCAATTCGAGTTGACTTCTAACTTATCAGATCATCTACCGGATGATGCATAGTAGTTTGGGTCAATTTTCAGATTATCGGATTATCCACCGAGAGATATATACCGATTTTTATCGGTATGTAGGGATTTCGTTAATGTTGTCTAAATATGCTCAAAACTTTTTGCTCATATATTAGATCTATTCGATTATGGTGTCTATGCGTAGCTATTAGAAAAAGCTTTCTAATGGTATCAAGAAAGAAGTTTTTGGACTGATTTTGTGGAGGTTGTGAAGTTAATAATATGACCAGTCAACAATCGATCAATTCATCGGGCATGGATGGTTATTTGGCTCAAATTGTTGACCATTTGGCGATGGCTAGAATTCGAGTTGACTTCTGAGTTACAGATCATCTACCGGACGATGCTTAGTAATTTTGATTGATTTTCAGATCATA
>NW_010961950.1:75345-76659 GCF_000463585.1 Tarenaya hassleriana | reverse complement strand
TTTTGCTCATATATTATATCTGCGCGATTATGATGTCTATGCATAGATATTAGATAAAGCTTTCTAATGATATAAAGAAAGATTTATTTTGACATGTTTTCTATAAGTTATGAAGTTAATAATATTATCAGTCAACAATCGACCAACTCATCAGGCATGGATGGTTATTTGCCTCGAAATGTTGACCATATGGTGATGGCTAGCAATTCGAGTTGACTCCTAACTTTTCAGATCATCTATCGGATGATGCATAGTAGTTCGGGTCGATTTTCAGATCATGGGAATATCCACCGAGAGATATATACCGATGTTTATCGATATGTAGGGATTCCGTCAATGTGTTGTCTAAATATGCTCATAACTTTTTGCTCATATATTAGATCTACGTGATTATAGTGTCTATGCGTAGCTATTAGAAAAAACTTTCTAATGATATAAAGAAAGATTTTTTTGGACATGTTTTTTGGAAGTTATGAAGTTAATAAAATGCTCAGTCAACACTCGTCGGGCATGGATGGTTATTTGGCTCAAATTGTTGACCATTTGGTGATGGCTGGAATTCGAGTTGACTTCTGAGTTACAGATCATCTACCGGACGATACTTAGTAATTTGGATCGATTTTCAGATCATCGTGTTATCCACCGAGAGATATATACCGATTTTTATCGATATGTAGGGATTCGGTCCATGTGTTGTCTCAATATGCTCAGAATGTTTTGCTCATATACTAGATCTGCGCGATTATGGTGTCTATTCATAGATATTAGAAAAAGTTTTCTAATGATATAAAGAAAGATTTATTTTGACATGTTTTCTATAAGTTATGAAGTTAATAATATTATCAGTCAACAATCGACCAACTCATCGAGCATGGCTGATTATTTGCCTCGAATTGTTGAATATATGGCGATGGCTAACAATTCGATTGACTTCTAACTTATGAGATCATCTACCGGATGATGCATAGTAGTTTGGGTAATTTTTCAGATCATCCGATTATCCACCGAGAGATATATACCGATTTTTATCGATATGTAGGGATTCCGTCAATGTTGTCTAAATATACTCATAACTTTTTGTTCATATATTAGATCTACTCGATTATGGTGTCTATGCGTAGTATTAGAAAAAACTTTCTAATGATATAAAGAAAAAATTTTTTGGACATGTTTTATGGAAGTTATGAAGTTAATAACATGACCAGTCAACAATCGACGAGCTCATCGGGCATGGATGGTTATTTGGCTCAAATTGCTGACCATTTGGTGATGGCCAGAATTCGAGTTGACTTCTGAGTTACAGATCATCTACCG
>NW_010961950.1:61290-61746 GCF_000463585.1 Tarenaya hassleriana | reverse complement strand
GATTATCCACCAAGAGATATATACCGATTTTTATCGATATGTAGAGGTTCCGTCAATGTTGTCTAAATATGCTCATAACTTTTTGTTCATATATTAAATCTGCGCGATTATGGTGTCTATGCATAGCTATTAGAAAAGGCTTTCTAATGGTATCAAGAAAGAATTTGTTGGACACGTTTTGTGGAAGTTATGAAGTTAATAATATGATCAATCAACAATCGACCAACTCATCGGGCATGGATGGTTATTTGGCTCAAATTGTTGACCATTTGGCGATGGCTAGAATTCGAGTTGACTTCTGAGTTACAGATCATCTACCGAACGATGCTTAGTAATTTGGATCGATTTTCAGATCATCGGAATATCCACCGAGAGATATGTACCGATTTTTATCGATATGTAGGATTCGGTCCATGTGTTGTCTCAATATGCTCAGAACATTTTGCTCATATATTA
>NW_010961950.1:59665-60537 GCF_000463585.1 Tarenaya hassleriana | reverse complement strand
TCAATATGCTCATAACGTTTTGTTCATATATTATATCTGCGCGATTATGGTGTCTATGCATAGATATTAGATAAAGCTTTCTAATGATATTAAGAAAGATTTATTTTGACATGTTTTTTAGAAGTTATGAAGTTAATAATATTATCAGTCAACAATCGACCAACTCATCGGGCATGGATGGTTATTTGCCTCGAAATGTTGACCATATGGTGATGGCTAGCAATTCGAGTTGACTTCTAACTTATCACATCATCTATCGGATGATGCATAGTAGTTTGGATCGATTTTCATATCATGAGATTATCCACCGAGAGATATATACCGATTTTTATCGATATGTAGGGATTCTGTCAATGTGTTGTCTAAAGATGCTCATAATGTTTTGCTCATATATTAGATCTACGCGATTATAGTGTCTATACGTAGCTATTAGAAAAAATTTTCTAATGATATAAAGAAAGATTTTTTTGGACATGTTTTATGGAAGTTATGAAGTTAATAATATGATCAGTCAACAATCGACCAACTCATCGGGCATGGATGGTTATTTGGCTCAAATTGTTGACCATTTGGCGATGAGCTAGAATTCGAGTTGACTTCTGAGTTACAGATCATGTACCGGATGATGCATAGTAGTTTGGGTCGATTTTCAGATCATCGGATTATCCACCGAGAGATATATACCGATTTTTATCGATATGTAGGATTCAGTCCATGTGTTGTCTCAATATGCTCAGAACATTTTGCTCATATATTATATCTACGCGATTATGGTGTCTATTCATAGATATTAGAAAAATCTTTCTAATGATATAAAGAAAGGTTTATTTTGACATGTTTTCTGGAAGTAATGAAGTTAATAATATTATCAG
>NW_010961950.1:57827-59444 GCF_000463585.1 Tarenaya hassleriana | reverse complement strand
TATTAGAAAAAGCTTTCTAATGGTATCAAGAAAGAATTTTTTGGAACCATTTTGTGGAAGTTGTGCAGTTAATAATATGATCAGTCAACAATCGACCAACTCATCGGGCATGGATAGTTATTTGGCTCAAATTGTTGACCATTTGGCGATGGCTAGAACTCGAGTTGACTTCTGAGTTACAGATCATCTACTGGACGATGCTTAGTAATTTGGATTGATTTTCAGATCTTCGGATTATCCACCGAGAGATATATACCGATTTTTATCGATATGTAGGGATTCGGTCATGTGTTGTCTCAATATGCTCATAACGTTTTGTTCATATATTATATCTACGCGATTATGGTGTCTATGCATAGATATTAGATAAAGCTTTCTAATGATATAAAGAAAGATTTTATTTGACATGTTTTCGGAAAGTTATGAAGTTAATAATATTATCAGTCAACAATCGACCAACTCATCAGGCATGGCTGGTTATTTACCTCAAATTGTGGACCATATGGTGATGGCTAGCAATTTGAGCTGACTTCTAACTTATCAGATCATCTATCAGATGATGCATAGTAGTTTAGATCGATTTTCAGATCATCGGATTATCCACCGAGAGATATATACCGATTTTTATCGATATGTAGGGATTCCGTCAATGTTGTTTAAATATGCTCATAAATATTTGCTGATATATTAGATCTGCGCAATTATGGTGTCTCTGCTTAGCTATTAGAAAAGGCTTTCTAATGGTATCAAGAAAGAATTTGTTGGACACGTTTTGTGGAAGTTATGAAGTTAATAATATGATTAGTCAACAATCGACCAACTCATCGGGCATGGATAATTATTTGGCTCAAATTGTTGACCATTTGGCGATGGCTAGAATTCGAGTTGACTTCTGAGTTACAGATCATCTACCGAACGATGCTTAGTAATTTGGATCGATTTTCAGATCATCGGAATATCCATCGAGAAATATATACCGATTTTTATCGATATGTAGGATTCGGTCCATGTGTTGTCTCAATATGCTCAGAACATTTTGCTCATATATTATATCTACGCGTGTCTATGCATAGATATTAGAAATAGCTTTCTAATGATATAAAGAAAGATTTATTTTGACATGTTTTCTCGAAGTTATGAAGTTAATAATATTATCAGTCAACAATCGACCAACTCATCGGGCATGGCTGATTATTTGCCTCGAATTGTTGACCATATGGTGATGGCTAGCAATTCGAGTTGACTTCTAACTTATCAGATCATCTACCGGATGATGCATAGTAGTTTGGGTCAATTTTCAGATTATCGGATTATCCACCAAGAGATATATACCGATTTTTATCGGTATGTAGGGATTTCGTCAATGTTGTCTAAATATGCTCAAAACTTTTTGCTCATATATTAGATCTATTCGATTATGGTGTCTATGCGTAGCAATTAGAAAAAACTTTCGAGTTGACTTCTGAGTTACAGATCATCTACCGGACGATGCTTAGTAATTTGGATCGATTTTCAGATCATAGGATTATCCAACGAGAGATATATACCGATTTTTATCGATATGTAGGGATTCGGTCATGTGTTGTCTCAATATGCTCATAACATTTTGTTCATATA
>NW_010961950.1:54300-57108 GCF_000463585.1 Tarenaya hassleriana | reverse complement strand
TTTGGCGATGGATAGAATTCGAGTTGAGTTCTGAGTTACAGATCATCTAACGAACGATGCTTAGTAATTTGGATCGATTTTCAGATCATCGGATTATCCACCGAGAGATATATACCGATTTTTATCGATATGTAGGGATTCGGTCCATGTGTTGTCTCAATATGCTCAGAACATTTTGCTCATATATTATATCTACGCGATTATGGTGTCTATTCATAGATATTAGAAAAATCTTTCTAATGATATAAAGAAAGGTTTATTTTGACATGTTTTCTGGAAGTAATGAAGTTAATAATATTATCAGTCAACAATCGACCAACTCATCAGGCATGGATGGTTATTTGCCTCGAAATGTTGACCATATGGTGATGGCTAGCAATTCGAGTTGACTTCTAACTTATCAGATCATCTACCGGATAATGCATAGTAGTTTGAGTCGATTGTCAGATCATCGGATGATCCACCGAGAGATATATATCGATTTTTATCGATATGTAGGGATTCCGTCAATGTGTTGTCTAAAGATGCTCATAATGTTTTGCTCATATATTAGATCTGCGCGATTATAGTGTCTATACGTAGCTATTAGAAAAAGCTTTCTAATGATATAAAGAAAGATTTAATTTGACATGTTTTCGGGAAGTTATGAAGTTAATAATATGATTAGTCAACAATCGACCAATTCATCGGGCATGGATAGTTATTTGGCTCAAATTGTTCACCATTTGGCGATGGCTAGAATTCGAGTTGACTTCTGAGTTACAGATCATCTACCGGATGATGCTTAGTAATTTGGATCGATTTTCAGATCATCGGATTATCCACCGAGAGATATATACCGATTTTTATCGATATATAGGGATTCAGTCATGTGTTGTCTCAATATGCTCATAACATTTTATTGATATATTATATCTGCGCGATTATTGTGTCTATGCATAGATATTAGAAAAAGCTTTCTAATGATATAAAGAAAGATTTTATTTGATGTGTTTTCGGGAAGTTATGAAGTTAATAATATTATCAGTCAACAATCGACCAACTCATCAGGCATGGATGGTTATTTGCCTCGAAATGTTGACCATATGGTGATGTCTAGCAATTCGAGTTGACTTCTAACTTATCAGATCATCTATCGGATGATGCATAGTAGTTTGGGTCGATTTTCAGATCATCGGATTATCCACCGAGAGATATATACCGATTTTTATCGATATGTAGGGATTCCGTCAATGTGTTGTCTAAAGATGCTCATAATGTTTTGCTCATATATTAGATCTGCGCGATTATAGTGTCTATACGTAGCTATTAGAAAAAATTTTCTAATGATATAAAGAAAGATTTTTTTGGACATGTTTTATGGAAGTTATGAAGTTAATAATATGATCAGTCAACAATCGACCAACTAATCGGGCATTGATGGTTATTTGACTTAAATTGCTGACTATTTGGTGATGGCTAGAATTCGAGTTGACTTCTGAATTATAGATCATCTACCGGACGATGCTTAGTAATTTGGATCGATTTTCAGATCATCGGATTATCCACCGAGAGATATATACCGATTTTTATCGATATATAGGGATTCAGTCCATGTGTTGTCTCAATATGCTAATAACGTTTTGCTCATATATTAGATCTACGCGATTATGGTATCTATTCATAGATATTAGAAAAAGCTTTCTAATGATATAAAGAAAGATTTATTTTGACATGTTTTCTGGAAGTTATGAAGTTAATAATATTATCAGTCAACAATCGACCAAGTCATCGGGCTTGGCTGTTTATTTGCCTCGAATTGTTGACCGGATGATGCATAGTAGTTTGGATCGATTTTCAGATTATCGTATTATCCACCGAGAGATATATACCGATTTTTATCGATATGTAGGGATTCCGTCAATGTTGTCTAAATATGCTCATAACTTTTTGCTCATATATTAGATCTGCTCGATTATGGTGTCTATGCGTAGTATTAGAAAAGCTTTCTAATGGTATCAAGAAAGAATTTTTTGGACACATTTTGTGGAAGTTGTGAAGTTAATAATATGATCAGACAACAATCGACCAACTCATCGGGCATGGATAGTTATTTAGCTCAAATTGTTGACCATTTGGCGATGGCTAGAATTCGAGTTGACTTCTGAGTTATAGATCATCTACCGGACGATGCTTAGTAATTTGGATCGATTTTCAGATCTCCGGATTATCCCCCGAGAGATATATACCGATTTTTATCGATATGTAGGGATTCGGTCATGTGTTATCTCAATATGCTCATAACGTTTTGTTCATATATTATATCTGCGCGATTATGGTGTCTATGCATAGATATTAGATAAAGCTTTCTAATGATATTAAGAAAGATTTATTTTGACATGTTTTTTAGAAGTTATGAAGTTAATAATATTATCAGTCAACAATCGACCAACTCATCGGGCATGGCTGATTATTTGCCTCGAATTGTTGATTATATGGCGATGGTTAGCAATTCGAGTTGACTTCTAACTTATCAGATCATCTACTGAATGATGCATAGTAGTTTGGATCGAGTTTTAGATCATCAGATTATCCACCGAGAGATATATACCGATTTTTATCGATATGTAGAGGTTCCGTCAATGTTGTCTAAATATGCTCATAACTTTTTGTTCATATATTAATTCTGCGCGATTATGGTGTCTATGCGTAGCTATTAGAAAAGGCTTTCTAATGGTATCAAGAAAGAATTTTTTGGACACATTTTGTGGAAGTTGTGAAGTTAATAATATGATCAGACAACAATCGACCAACTCATCGGGCATGGAT
>NW_010961950.1:52393-53869 GCF_000463585.1 Tarenaya hassleriana | reverse complement strand
ATTCGAGTTGACTTCTGAGTTACAGATCATCTACCGGACGATGCTTAGTAATTTGGATCGATTTTCAGATCATAGGATTATCCAGCGAGAGATATATACCGATTTTTATCGATATGTAGGGATTCGGTCATGTGTTGTCTCAATATGCTCATAACATTTTGGATTGTTGACTGATAATATTATTAACTTCATTACTTCCAGAAAACATGTCAAAATAAACCTTTCTTTATATCATTAGAAAGATTTTTCTAATATCTATGAATAGACACCATAATCGCGTAGATATAATATATGAGCAAAATGTTCTGAGCATATTGAGACAACACATGGACCGAATCCTACATATCGATAAAAATCGGTATATATCTCTCGGTGGATATTCCGATGATCTGAAAATCGATCCAAATTACTAAGCATCGTTCGGTAGATGATCTGTAACTCAGAAGTCAACTCGAATTCTAGCCATCGCCAAATGGTCAACAATTTGAGCTAAATAACTATCCATGCCCGATGAGTTGGTCGATTGTTGACTAATCATATTATTAACTTCATAACTTGCACAAAACGTGTCCAACAAATTCTTTCTTGATACCATTAGAAAGCCTTTTCTAATAGCTACGCATAGACACCATAATCGCGCAGAATTAATATATGAACAAAAAGTTATGAGCATATTTAGACAACATTGACGGAACCTCTACATATCGATAAAAATCGGTATATATCTCTCGGTGGATAATCTGATGATCTAAAACTCGATCCAAACTACTATGCATCATTCAGTAGATGATCTGATAAGTTAGAAGTCAACTCGAATTGCTAACCATCGCCATATAATCAACAATTCGAGGCAAATAATCAGCCATGCCCGATGAGTTGGTCGATTGTTGACTGATAATATTATTAACTTCATAACTTCTAAAAAACATGTCAAAATAAATCTTTCTTAATATCATTAGAAAGCTTTATCTAATATCTATGCATAGACACCATAATCGCGCAGATATAATATATGAACAAAACGTTATGAGCATATTGAGATAACACATGACCGAATCCCTACATATCGATAAAAATCGGTATATATCTCTCGGGGGATAATCCGGAGATCTGAAAATCGATCCAAATTACTAAGCATCGTCCGGTAGATGATCTATAACTCAGAAGTCAACTCGAATTCTAGCCATCGCCAAATGGTCAACAATTTGAGCTAAATAACTATCCATGCCCGATGAGTTGGTCGATTGTTGTCTGATCATATTATTAACTTCACAACTTCCACAAAATGTGTCCAAAAAATTCTTTCTTGATACCATTAGAAAGCCTTTTCTAATAGCTATGCATAGACACCATAATCGCGCAGATATAATATATGAACAAAACGTTATGAGCATATTGAGATAACACATGACCGAATCCCTACATATCGATAAAAATCGGTATATATCTCTCGGTGGATAATCTGATGATCTAAAA
>NW_010961950.1:40998-41710 GCF_000463585.1 Tarenaya hassleriana | reverse complement strand
ACTTCTGAGTTACAAATCATCTACCGGACGATGCTTAGTAATTTGGATTGATTTTCAGATCTTCGGATTATCCACCGAGAGATATATACCGATTTTTATCGATATGTAGGGATTCGGTCGGCTCAAATTGTTGACCATTTGACGATGGCTAGAACTCGAATTGACTTCTGAGTTACAAATCATCTACCGGACGATGCTTAGTAATTTGGATTGATTTTCAGATCTTCGGATTATCCACCGAGAGATATATACCGATTTTTATCATATGTAGGGATTCCGTCAATGTTGTTTAAATATGCTCATAACTTCTTGCTCATATATTAGATCTACTCGATTATGGTGTCTATGCGTAGTATTAGAAAAGGCTTTCTAATGGTATCAAGAAAGAATTTTTTGGAACCATTTTGTGGAAGTTGTGCAGTTAATAATATGATCAGTCAACAATCGACCAACTCATCGGGCATGGATAATTATTTGGCTCAAATTGTTGACCATTTGACGATGGCTAGAACTCGAGTTGACTTCTGAGTTACAAATCATCTACCGGACGATGCTTAGTAATTTGGATTGATTTTCAGATCTTCGGATTATCCACCGAGAGATATATACCGATTTTTATCATATGTAGGGATTCCGTCAATGTTGTTTAAATATGCTCATAACTTCTTGCTCATATATTAGATCTACTCGATTATGGTGTCTATGCGTAGTA
>NW_010961950.1:38262-40768 GCF_000463585.1 Tarenaya hassleriana | reverse complement strand
CTACCGGATGATGCATAGTAGTTTGGGTAAATTTTCAGATTATCGGATTATCCACCGAGAGATATATACCGATTTTTATCGATATGTAGGGATTCCGTCAATGTTGTTTAAATATGCTCATAAATATTTGCTGATATATTAGATCTGCGCGATTATGGTGTCTCTGCGTAGCTATTAGAAAAAGCTTTCTAATGGTATCAAGAAAGATGTTTTTGGACAGATTTTGTGGAGGTTGTGAAGTTAATAATATGACCAGTCATTAATCGAACAATTCATCGGGCATGGATGGTTATTTGGCTCAAATTGTTGACCATTTGGCGATGGTTAGAATTCGAGTTGACTTCTGAGTTACAGATCATCTACCGAACGATGCTTAGTAATTTGGATCGATTTTCAGATCATCGGAATATCCATCGAGAAATATATACCGATTTTTATTGATATGTAGGGATTCGGTCCACGTGTTGTCTCAATATGCTTAAAACATTTTGCTCATATATTAGATATGCGCGATTATGGTGTCTATTCATAGATATTAGAAAAAGTTTTCTAATGATATAAAGAAAGATTTATTTTGGCATGTTTTCTCGAAGTTATGAAGTTAATAATATTATCAGTCAACAATCGACCAACTCATCGGGCATGGCTGATTATTTGCCTCGAATTGTTGACCATATGGTGATGGCTAGCAATTCGAGTTGACTTCTAACTTATCAGATCATCTACCGGATGATGCATAGTAGTTTGGATCAATTTTTAGATTATCGGATTATCCACCAAGAGATATATACCGATTTTTATCGGTATGTAGGGATTTCGTCAATGTTGTCTAAATATGCTCAAAACTTTTTGCTCATATATTAGATCTATTCGATTATGGTGTCTATGCGTAGCTATTAGAAAAAGCTTTCTAATGGTATCAAGAAAGATGTTTTTGGACAGATTTTGTGGAGGTTGTGAAGTTAATAATATGACCAGTCATTAATCGAACAATTCATCGGGCATGGATGGTTATTTGGCTCAAATTGTTGACCATTTGGCGATGGCTAGAATTCGAGTTGACTTCTGAGTTACAGATCATCTACCGGACGATGCTTAGTAATTTGGATTGATTTTCAGATCATTATCCACCGAGAGATATATACCGATTTTTATCGATATGTAGGGATTCGGTCCATGTGTTGTCTCAATATGCTCATAATGTTTTTGCTCATATATTATATCTGCGCGATTATGATGTCTATGCATAGATATTAGATAAAGCTAATCGGTATATATCTCTCGGTGGATAATCCCATGATCTTAAAATCGACCCAAACTACTATGCATCATCCGATAGATGATCTGAAAAGTTAGAAGTCAACTCGAATTGCTAGCCATCACCATATGGTCAACATTTCGAGGCAAATAACCATCCATGCCTGATGAGTTGGTCGATTGTTCACTGATAATATTATTAACTTCATAACTTCCCGAAAACATGTCAAATTAAATCTTTCTTTATATCATTAGAAAGCTTTATCTAATATCTATGCATAGACATCATAATCGCGCAGATATAATATATGAGCAAAAACATTATGAGCATATTGAGACAACACATGGACCGAATCCCTACATATCGATAAAAATCGGTATATATCTCTCGGTGGATAATGATCTGAAAATCAATCCAAATTACTAAGCATCGTCCGGTAGATGATCTGTAACTCAGAAGTCAACTCGAATTCTAGCCATCGCCAAATGGTCAACAATTTGAGCCAAATAACCATCCATGCCCGATGAATTGTTCGATTAATGACTGGTCATATTATTAACTTCACAACCTCCACAAGATCTGTCCAAAAACTTCTTTCTTGATACCATTAGAAAGCCTTTTCTAATAGCTACGCATAGACACTATAATCACGTAGATCTAATATATGAGCAAAAAGTTATGAGCATATTTAGACAACACATTGACGGAATCCCTACATATCGATAAAAATCGGTATATATCTCTCGGTGGATAATCCCATGATCTTAAAATCGACCCAAACTACTATGCATCATCCGATAGATGATCTGAAAAGTTAGAAGTCAACTCGAATTGCTAGCCATCACCATATGGTCAACATTTCGAGGCAAATAACCATCCATGCCTGATGAGTTGGTCGATTGTTCACTGATAATATTATTAACTTCATAACTTCCCGAAAACATGTCAAATTAAATCTTTCTTTATATCATTAGAAAACTTTTTCTAATATCTATGAATAGACACTATAATCTTGTAGATCTAATATATGAGCAAAATGTTTTGAGCATATTGAGACAACACGTGGACCGAATCCCTACGTATCGATAAAAATCGGTATATATTTCTCGATGGATATTCCGATGATCTGAAAATCGATCCAAATTACTAAGCATCGTTCGGTAGATGATCTGTAACTCAGAAGTCAACTCGAATTCTAGCCATCGCCAAATGGTCAACAATTTGAGCCAAATAACCATCCATGCCCGA
>NW_010961950.1:19477-24537 GCF_000463585.1 Tarenaya hassleriana | reverse complement strand
CATGCCCGATGAGTTGGTCGATTGTTGACTGATAATTTTATTAACTTCATAACTTCCAAAAAACATGTCAAAATAAATCTTTCTTTATATCATTAGAAAGCTTTTTCTAATATCTTTGAATAGACACCATAATCGCGCAGATCTAATATATGAACAAAACGTTATGAGCATATTGAGACAACACATGGACCGAATCCCTACATATATATAAAAATCAGTATATATCTCCCGGTGGATAATTCGATGATCAGAAAATCGATCCAAATTACTAAACATCGTCTAGTAGATGTGATCTGTAACTCACAAGTCAACTCGTATTCTAGCCATCGCCAAATGGTCAACAATTTAAGCCAAATAGCCATCATGCCCGATGAGTTGGTTGATTGTTGACTAATCATATTATTAACTTCATAATTTCCACAAAACGTGTCCAACAAATTCTTTCTTGATACCATTAGAAAGCCTTTTCTAATAGCTACGCATAGACGACATAATCGAATAGATCTAATATATGAGCAAAAAGTTATGAGCATATTTAGACAACACATTGACGGAATCCCTACATATCGATAAAAATCGGTATATATCTCTCGGTGGATAATCTCATGATCTGAAAATCAACCCAAACTACTATGCATCATCCGATAGATGATCTGATAAGTTAGAAGTCAACTCGAATTTCTAGCCATCACCATATGGTCAACATTTCGAGGCAAATAACCATCCATGCCTCATGAGTTGGTCGATTGTTGACTGATAATATTATTAACTTCATAACTTACCGAAAACATGTCAAATTAAATCTTTCTTTATATCATTAGAAAGCTTTTTCTAATATCTATTAATAGACATCATAATCTTGCAGATCTAATATATGAGCAAAATGTTTTGAGTATATTGAGACAACACGTGGACCGAATCCCTACATATCGATAAAAATCTGTATATATCTCTCGATGGATATTCCGATGATCTGAAAATCGATCCAGTCAACAATCGACCAACTCATCAGGCATGGCTGGTTATTTACCTCAAATTGTGGACCATATGGTGATGGCTAGCAATTTGAGCTGACTTCTAACTTATCAGATCATCTATCAGATGATGCATAGTAGTTTAGATCGATTTTCAGATTATCGGATTATCCACCGAGAGATATATACCGATTTTTTTCGATATGTAGGGATTTCGTCAATGTTGTCTAAATATGCTCAAAACTTTTTGCTCATATATTAGATCTATTCGATTATGTCGTCTATGCGTAGCTATTAGAAAAGGCTTTCTAATGGTATCAAGAAAGAATTTGTTGGACACGTTTTGTGGAACTTATGAAGTAAATAATATGATTAGTCAACAATCGACCAACTCATCGGGCATGGATGGCTATTTGGCTGAAATTGTTGACCATTTGGCGATGGCTAGAATTCGAGTTGACTTCTGAGTTACAGATCATCTACCGAACGATGCTTAGTAATTTGGATCGATTTTCAGATCTCGGATTATCCACCGAGAGATATATACCGATTTTTATCGATATGTAGGGATTCGGTCCACGTGTTGTCTCAATATGCTCAAAACATTTTGCTCATATATTAGATCTGCAAGATTATGGTGTCTATTCAAAGATATTAGAAAAAGCTTTCTAATGATATAAAGAAAGATTTATTTTGACATGTTTTTTGGAAGTTATGAAGTTAATAAAATTATCAGTCAACAATCGACCAACTCATCGGGCATGGCTGATTATTTGCCTCGAATTGTTGACCATATGGTGATGGCTAGCAATTCGAGTTGACTTCTAACTTATCAGATCATCTACCGGATGATGCATAGTAGTTTGGGTCAATTTTCAGATTATCGGATTATCCACCGAGAGATATATACCGTATTTTATCGATATGTAGGGATTCCGTCAATGTTGTCTAAATATGCTTATAAATGTTTGCTCATATATTAGATCTGCGCGATTATGTCGTCTATGCGTAGCTATTAGAAAAGGCTTTCTAATGGTATCAAGAAAGAATTTGTTGGACACGTTTTGTGGAAATTATGAAGTTAATAATATGATTAGTCAACAATCAACCAACTCATCGGGCATGATGGCTATTTGGCTTAAATTGTTGACCATTTGGCGATGGCTAGAATACGAGTTGACTTCTGAGTTACAGATCATCTACCGAACGATGCTTAGTAATTTGGATCGATTTTCAGATCATCGGAATATCCATCGAGAGATATATACAGATTTTTATCGATATGTAGGGATTCGGTCCACGTGTTGTCTCAATATGCTCAAAACATTTTGCTCATATATTAGATCTGCAAGATTATGATGTCTATTAATAGATATTAGAAAAAGCTTTCTAATGATATAAAGAAAGATTTAATTTGACATGTTTTCGGTAAGTTATGAAGTTAATAATATTATCAGTCAACAATCGACCAACTCATGAGGCATGGATGGTTATTTGCCTCGAAATGTTGACCATATGGTGATGGCTAGAAATTCGAGTTGACTTCTAACTTATCAGATCATCTATCGGATGATGCATAGTAGTTTGGGTTGATTTTCAGATCATGAGATTATCCACCGAGAGATATATACCGATTTTTATCGATATGTAGGGATTCCGTCAATGTGTTGTCTAAATATGCTCATAACTTTTTGCTCATATATTAGATCTGCGCGATTATAATGTCTATGCGTAGCTATTAGAAAAACCTTTCTAATGATATAAAGAAAGATTTTTTTGGACATGTTTTTTGGAAGGTATGAAGTTAATAAAATGATCAGTCAACAATCGACGAGCCCATCAAGCATGGATGGTTATTTGGCTCAAATTGTTGACCATTTGGCGATGACTGGAATTCGAGTTGACTTCTGAGTTACAGATCATCTACCGAACGATGCTTAGTAATTTGGATCGATTTTCAGATCATCAGAATATCCATCGAGAGATATATACCAATTTTTATCGATATGTAGGGATTCGGTCCACGTGTTGTCTCAATATGCTCAAAACATTTTGCTCATTTATTAGATCTGCGCGATTATGGTGTCTATTCATAGATATTAGAAAAAGCTTCCTAATGATACAAAAAAAGATTTATTTTGACATGTTTTCAGGAAGTTTTGAAGTTAATAATATTATCAGTCAACAATCGACCAACTCATCGGGCATGGATGGTTATTTGGCTCAAATTGTTGACCATTTGGCGATGGCTAGAATTCGAGTTGACTTCTGAGTTACAGATCATCTACCGGACGATGCTTAGTAATTTGGAACGATTTTCAGATCATAGGATTATCCATCGAGAGATATATACCGATTTTTATCGATATGTAGAGATTCGGTCCATGTGTTGTCTCAATATGCTCATAATGTTTTGCTCATATATTAGATCTGCACGATTATAGTGTCTATACGTAGCTATTAGAAAACGCTTGCTAATGATATAAAGTTTTCTAATGATATAAAGAAAGATGTATTTACACATGTTTTCTTGAAGTTATGAAGTTAATAATATTATCAGTCAACAATCGACCAACTCATCGGGCATGGCTGGTTATTTGCCTCGAAATGTTGACCATATGGTGATGACTAGCAATTCGAGTTGACTTCTAACTTATCAGATCATCTATCGGATGATGCATAGTAGTTTGGGTCGATTTTCAGATCATGGGATTATCCACCGAGAGATATATACCGATTTTTATCGATATGTAGGGATTCCGTCAATGTTGTCTAAATATGCTCATAACTTTTTGCTCATATATTAGATCTGCGCGATTATAGTGTCTATGCGTAGTATTAGAAATAACTTTCTAATGATATAAAGAAAGATTTTTTTGGACATGTTTTTTGGAAGTTATGAAGTTAATAAAATGATCAGTCAACAATCGACGAGCTCATCGGGCATGGATGGTTATTTGGCTCAAATTGTTGACCATTTGGCGATGGCTAGAATTCGAGTTGACTTCTCAGTTACAGATCATCTACCGGACGATGCTTAGTAATTTGGATCGATTTTCAGATCATAGGATTATCCACTGAGAGATATATACCGATTTTTATCGATATATAGGGATTCGGTCCATGTGTTGTCTGAATATGTTGGGTTTCCTGGGATCTCATGAGCGAATCTAATTCCTAAGAGATCGATTCTAGGGTTTGCGCAGCGGATATAAAACAAAAATTTTAATGAAACCCTAGAACCATGCTACTATTGAATCATAGAAACATTAGAACGCTTACCTCAATCGATCCGGGGCCTGTATCAATTGATCTGTTCGTCCGATCACTCTAGGCAGGAAGAATACCGCGCCCTCTACACGTATCCACACGTCGGGATGGATTCCAACACCTTGGAACTTGTCTGCTAGGACTAGAGATCTCGATCTCTCTTGTGTGCAAGGTTTTGGAGGCTTAGGGTTTTATTTTTCAAAGCTTAGAATCTAATTCTAAACTGAAAAATATGTATTAATTTTTCTTCTTCTTTTTCTTTCTTTTTTTAAAACCCTAGAAGACATTCTCCTTATATAGACTTTCCAAAAATCCTAATTTGACAAGGAATAGATTACTAGGAATCCTAATCTAATTAGGTTTCCTAAACCTATTAGAATTCTAATCTCATTAGGTTTCCTAGATGTAATAGAATTCTAATCTCATTAGGATTCCTATACATAACAGGATTCCTAATCCCATTAGGATTCCTATTCCAATTAGGAATCTCAATCCAATTAGGATTCCTAATCGGGATAATTTAGCACACGTACTTGTCCATCCCTAATGTGTGTGACCCTGTAGGCTCATCCGGAATAGCAGTAAAACGCAGAATCTCCATTCCGGTAATACAAGTCATAGGCGGTCTCTAGCAAGACACTATGACTACCTATCTCGTATGAGCATATTTAGACAACATTGACGGAATCCCTACATATCGATAAAAATCGGTATATATCTCTCGGTGGATAATCCCATGATCTGAAAATCGACCCAAACTACTATGCATCATCCGATAGATGATCTGATAAGTTAGAAGTCAACTCGAATTGCTAG
>NW_010961950.1:16845-18048 GCF_000463585.1 Tarenaya hassleriana | reverse complement strand
TTCACTGACTATCTGGTTGATTGTGGTATTGTATCACAATTAACTCCTCCTGGAACGCCACAATGGAACGGCGTGTCAGAACGGAGGAACCGAACACTATTAGACAGGAACGTCATTCCCTATAAGGAGAATGTTATCCACGTACAGCACCAGAAAAACTACTGTGCTTCCACTAACCTTCTTGTAAACACATGGCTCGTCTTCGTTCTGTGAGAAACCAAACTTTTTTATTCTCTCATCAAAGCGAAGGTTCCAGCTCCTCGAAGCCTGCTTCAGTCCCTAAATGGACCTCTGAAGCTTGCACACCATCCTCGGGTTTCTCGGATCGACAAATCTTCGGGTTGTGTCATGTACACATCCTCGGTCAAGTTCCCGTTAAGGAACGCGGTCTTGACATCCATTTACCATATCTCATAGTCATAATATGCGGCTATGGCAAGTAGGATCCTGATGGACTTCAGCATAACTACGGGCGAAAAGGTCTCATCATAGTCAATACCATGAATTTGACGGAATCCTTTCGCCACAAGTCGTGCCTTATACGTGTGCACGTTGCCATCCATGTCGGTCTTCTTCTTGAAGATCCACTTGCATCCGATGGGTTTTATCCCTTCAGATGCATCAACTAGAGTCCATACTTGGTTTTCTGACATGGATTGCATCTCAGACTTCATAGCCTCGCGCCATTTCTCGGAGCCGGGACTCGTCATAGCCTCTGGGTATGTGGTAGGCTCGTCATGTTCTAATAACATGAGTTCCTCATTCCCAGTCACGAGAAATCCATATCTCGCTGGGTCTTGGCGAATCCTGCCTGATCTCCGAGGTTCACTCGACAAAGGTTGAGTCACAACGGGCAGTGAAACAGGTTGAACTTCTTCAACTTATTCATTCGGCTCAGCGTCTACTTGCTGCTCTCGAACTTCCTCAAGTTCGACCCTACTCCCACTGACTCTTTTGGAGACGAACTCTCGCTCCATAAAAGTCGCATTCCTGGCAATGAACACTTTGTTCTCTGCCGGAATGTAGAAGTAGTAACCCTTAGTTTCCTTAGGGTAGCCTACAAATAAACACTTATCAGATTTGGAGGATAACTTATCAGCCATCTGACGCTTCACGTAAGCGTCGCAACCCCAAATTCGGACAAACGACAACGCGGGACGCTTCCCCGTCCATATCTCATATGGCGTCGCTTCAGCCGACTTC
>NW_010961950.1:747-4219 GCF_000463585.1 Tarenaya hassleriana | reverse complement strand
TTGAATTAGGGTTCTAATCTCTTTCTTATAAAGTGATTTAACCCTAATTTCGGTTTAATTTTCGGAAAAACTGAAGCCCGGAACGGACGGTCCAGAGATACACGCGGACCGTCCGTTCCAGCACGTGGAACGGACGTTCCGCTCACGTGGACCGTCCGGTCTGGTTCGGGCGGACCGTCCGTTCTGGACTTTCTGGTCCGTCCGTTCCAGCCCCTTCCGTCTCGGTTTTTCGTCGTTTTCTCTCGTGCATTTGTCCTTCCCTGCGTGTGTGACCCTGTAGGTTCATTCGATATAGCAGTATAACCCGAAATCTCTATTTCGGATATACAAGTCATAGGCGGTCTCTAGCAAGACACTATGACTACCTATCTCGAATAGAGTTGGTTCGTTATCTTACGAACACCAGTGATGATTCCGGCTGATGATCCTTTTGTATCGCGATATCATATGTCGAACATAAGGCATGGACAAGCCACCTTATCTGATTCGACTGCTTTCTCGTTAACTGAGTTTGACTGTCTGAAATAGACGACGTTCGTCTATAGTGCGGCCACACATTTCTACAGTCTCGCTCACGCGAGGGGCCCAGCGATATCTCTCTCTTTTATGAGAGGTACAAATCCCGTCTTGACTATCTACAATCCAGTACATGATTCGTTTCGTACCTGATACACGCCTTTATAATCCTCCTGTTACGCAGGACGTTTGACGTAATCAAAGCACGCAACTCCTCATGTTGGATTCCGTAGATATCTCAGGTCTTAGGATCCAATCATGGAACCGTCATATGAGATTCAAGTCATGACGCTAGTCCATGTGACAATCTCATGCGGGTCATTCCAGTATTCCGTTCTCCAACGAATACCTATGATCGTGATCGTATCCAATACCTATGATCATCTGTGTGATCATCAATCACACATCATACTAGTAAATTGGATCGATTTTCAGATCATCGGAATATCCATCAAGAGATATATACCGATTTTTATCGATATGTAGGGATTCAGTCCACGTGTTGTCTCAATATGCTCAAAACATTTTGCTCATATATTAGATCTACAAGATTATAGTGTCTATTCATAGATATTAGAAAAAGCTTTCTAATGATATAAAGAAAGATTTATTTTGACATGTTTTTTGGAAGTTATGAAGTATCAGTCAACAATCGACCAACTCATCGGGCATGGCTGATTATTTGCCTCGAATTGTTGACCATATGGTGATGGCTAGCAATTCGAGTTGACTTCTAACTTATCAGATCATCTACTGGATGATGCATAGTAGTTTGGATCAATTTTCAGATTATCGGATTATCCACCGAGAGATATATACCGATTTTTTTCGATATGTAGGGATTTCGTCAATGTTGTCTAAATATGCTCAAAACTTTTTGCTCATATATTAGATCTGTTCGATTATGGTGTCTATGCGTAGCTATTAGAAAAGGCTTTCTAATGGTATCAAGAAAGAAGTTTTTGGACAGATCTTGTGGAGGTTGTGAAGTTAATAATATGATTCAGTCAACAATCGACCAATTCATCAGACATGGATGGTTATTTGGCTCAAATTGTTGACCATTTGGCGATGGCTAGAATTCGAGTTGACTTCTGAGTTACAGATCATCTACCAGACGATGCTTAGTAATTTGGATCGATTTTCAGATCTTCGGATTATCCACCGAGAGATATATACCGATTTTTATCGATATCTAGGGATTTAGTCATGTGTTGTCTCAATATGCTCATAACGTTTTGTTTATATATTATATCTATGCGATTATGGTGTCTATGCATAGATATTAGATAAAGCTTTCTAATGATATAAAGAAAGATTTAATTTGACATGTTTTCGGGAAGTTATGAAGTTAATAATATTATCAGTCAATAATCGACCAACTCATCAGGCATGGATGGTTATTTGCCTCGAAATTTGACCATATGGTGATGGCTAACAATTCGAGTTGACTTCTAACTTATCAGATCATCTATCGGATGATGCATAGTAGTTTGGGTCGATTTTCAGGTCATGAGATTATCCACCGTGAGATATATACCGATTTTTATCGATATGTAGGGATTCCGTCAATGTGTTGTCTAAATATGCTCATAACTTCTTGCTCATATATTAGATCTGCGCGATTATAGTGTCTATGCGTAGCTATTAGAAAAAATTTCTAATGATATAAAGAAAGATTTTTTTGGAAATGTTTTTTGGAAGTTATGAAGTTAATAAAATGATCAGTCAACAATCGACGAGCTCATCGGGCATGGATGGTTTTTTGGCTCAAATTGTTGACCATTTGGTGATGGCTAGAATTCGAGTTGACTTCTGAGTTACAAATCATCTAACGGACGATGCTTAGTAATTTGGATTGATTTTCAGATCATTGTATTGTCCACCGAGAGATATATACCGATTTTTATCGATATGTAGGGATTCGGTCCATGTGTTGTCTCAATATGCTCAGAACTTTTTGCTCATACATTAGATCTGCGCGATTATGGTGTCTATTCATAGATATTAGAAAAAGCTTTCTAATGATATAAAGAAAAATTTATTTTGACTTGTTTTATAGAAGTTATGAAGTTAATAATATTATCAGTCAACAATCGACCAACTCATCGGGCATGGATGATTATTTGCCTCGAATTGTTGACTATATGGCGATGGCTAGCAATTCGAGTTGACTTCTAACTTATCAGATCATCTATCGGATGATGCATAGTAGTTTGGGTAAATTTTCAGATCATCGGATTATCCACCGAGAGATATATACCGATTTTTATCGATATGTAGGGATTTCGTCAATGTGTTGTCGAAATATGCTCATAACGTTTTGCTCATATATTAGATCTGCACGATTATAGTGTCTATACGTAGCTATTAGAAAACGCTTGCTAATGATATAAAGAAAGATTTATTTTGACATGTTTTCTTGAAGTTATGAAGTTAATAATATTATCAGTCAACAATCGACCAACTCATCGGGCATGGATGGTTATTTGGCTCAAATTGTTGACCATTTGGCGATAGCTAGAATTCGAGTTGACTTCTGAGTTACAGATCATCTACGGATGATGCTTAGTAATTTGGATCGATTTTCAGATCATCGGATTATCCACCGAGAGATATATACCGATTTTTATCAATATATAGGGATTCCGTCAATGTTGTCTAAATAATGTCATAACTTTTTGCTCATATATTAGATCTGCGCGATTACTGTGTCTATGCATAGATATTAGAAATAGCTTTCTAATGATATAAAGAAAGATTTATTTTGACATATTTTATAGAAATTATGAAGCTAATAATATGATCAGTCAACAATCGACAAACTCATCAGGCATGGATGGTTATTTGGCTCAAATTGTTGACCATTTGGTGATGGCTAGAATTCGAGTTGACCTCTGAGTTACAGATCATCTACGGATGATGCTTAGTAATTTGGATCGATTTTCAGATCATC
>NW_010961950.1:0-686 GCF_000463585.1 Tarenaya hassleriana | reverse complement strand
GATTCCATCAATGTGTTGTCTAAATATGCTCATAACGTTTTTCTCATATATTAGATCTCCACGATCATAGTGTCTATGCGTAGCTATTAGAAAAAGCTTGCTAATGATATAAAGAAAGATTTATTTTGATATTTTTTATGGAAGTTATGAAGTGAATAATATGATCAGTCAATAATCGACCAACTCATCGGACATGTCTGATTATTTTCCTCGAATTGTTGACCATTTGGTGATGGCTAGAATTCGAGTTGACTTATGAGTTACAGATCATCTACCGGACGATGCTTAGTCATTTGGATCGATTTTCAGATCATCGGATTATCCACCGAGAGATATATGCTGATTTTTATCGATATGTAGGGATTCGGTCCATGTATTGTCTCAATATGCTCATAACGTTTTGCACATATATTAGATCTGCGCGATTATGATATCTATGCATAGATAGTAGAAAAAGCTTTCTAATGATATAAAGAAAGATTTGTTTTGACAAGTTTTATGGAAGTTATGAAGTTAATAATATGAGCAGTCAACAATCGACCAACTCATCGGGCATGTCTGATTATTTGCCTCGAATTTGACCATTTGGTGATGGCTAGAATTCGAGTTGACTTCTGAGTTTCAAATCATCTATCGGACGATGCTTAGTAATTTGGATCGATTTTTCAGATCATCGTATTATCCAC
>NW_010961949.1:0-228 GCF_000463585.1 Tarenaya hassleriana | reverse complement strand
GGAACAATGATGAATTAAGACTAGCATGAGGTGTGATCGATGCATTGGATGCATATCACAAATCATGGGTACTAGTTGTGAACGAGTGACTGGGTTACCCGCATGAGATTGTCACATGGAAAGAGTCATGACTTGAATTTCATATAGCGGTTCGTTCTTGTATCCTTAGACCTGAGATGTCTGGAGTATCTGATATGAGGAGTGGCATGTCTTGACTGCGTCAAACGT
>NW_010961948.1:0-228 GCF_000463585.1 Tarenaya hassleriana | reverse complement strand
CTATGGACCATCCATAAGAACGAATCATGTCTATTTGAGTCATAGTTGATCAGATTAAGCAGCAACGATTGCATAATCGGACTAGAAAAATGAAAAATTTCAGAATCTGTACCTCGAACCGTCCGTTCTAGATGTACAACAGACGGTCCAGCCTTGGCAGAACGAACGATCTACCCTCAGAAGTCAGAACGGACGGTCCACAGCAGACGAAACGGACAGTCCAACCAC
>NW_010961947.1:0-228 GCF_000463585.1 Tarenaya hassleriana | reverse complement strand
TATGGTCAACAATTCGAGGCAAATAATCAGCCATGCACGATGAGTTGGTCGATGTTTTACTGATAATATTATTAAATTCATAACTTCCAGAAAACATGTCAAAATAATTCTTTCTTTATATCATTAGAAAGTTTTTTTCTAATATCTATGCATAGACACCATAATCACGTAGATCTAATATATGAGCAAAACGTTATGAGCATATTGAGACAACACATGGACCGAATC
>NW_010961946.1:0-228 GCF_000463585.1 Tarenaya hassleriana | reverse complement strand
GTGCGTCGAAACATACTTAGAGTGCATCCAAAAATGTTTAGAATGCGTCGAAACATACTTAAAGTGCATGTTTAGAGTGCGTCGAATTATACTTAGAGTGCATCTAAACATGTTTAGAGTGCGTCGAAATATACTTAGAGAGCATCGAAATATGTTTAGAGTTCGTCTAAACACGTTTAGAGTACGTCCAAACACGTTTAGAGTGCGTCCAAAACTTTTAGAGTGCAT
>NW_010961945.1:0-228 GCF_000463585.1 Tarenaya hassleriana | reverse complement strand
GCAATTCGAGTTGACTTCTAACTTATCAGATCATCTATCGGATGATGCATAGTAGTTTGGGCCGATTTTCAGATCATCGGATTATCCACCGAGATATATGTACCGATTTTTATAGATATGTAGGGATTCCGTCAATGTGTTGTTTAAATATGCTCATAACGTTTTGATCATATATTAGATCTGCGCGATTATAGTGTCTATGCATAGCTATTAGAAAAAGCTTTCTAA
>NW_010961944.1:0-228 GCF_000463585.1 Tarenaya hassleriana | reverse complement strand
ACAGTGACCTTGGCCTGACGGTTCTGGACGGTGAGCTTGACGGTGACTCGGAGACCCTTCCATTCCTTCGCCGTCTCCTTGGCGATGTCTTCTCCGATCTTCTTCGGGGAGAGACCGAGTGGCCCTATCTTCGGCGCCAGCGAACTCGCAGCTCCAACCTCACCGCCGGTAACCCGGACAAACACCTCAACGACTTGGGAAGGGTCGAATTTCGGCGGCATTTTCTCC
>NW_010961943.1:0-228 GCF_000463585.1 Tarenaya hassleriana | reverse complement strand
AAGACGCGTTAATCGTGCTTGAATACTTCGTAGGACTTGCAACATGGCCACGTTGTTTTTCGCTACTTCTCCAAACATTTTTCTTTTGTTTTCTCAAATATGGGTTAATCAAAAACAAAATAAAAATAGAAACTCAAAGCAAAAACGAAATAGGAAGAGATATAGTATTACCTCTTCGCCGGTGGGACTGTTTTTGTGGTTTTCGGTTTTCTTCAAAGCAAAAGGGTG
>NW_010961942.1:0-228 GCF_000463585.1 Tarenaya hassleriana | reverse complement strand
TTAGATATTCCTTGGTTATCATGTAGTCCTTGAGTCCAGCGGCATTGATCCCAAATTCTTGTCCGTGTGTCTTGTGTTGCCGAAGTTTGGTTGTGGGCAGCACGGTATAGTCCTTGCATATTTTCTGCAATGTCATTGTGGTCTTTTCAAGTACGGCTTCCTTTGATATTTCATCCAAGTTTTTCTCGGTTTCTTGGGCGGTCTCTTTTTGGTCATCCTCTGCTTCTG
>NW_010961941.1:0-228 GCF_000463585.1 Tarenaya hassleriana | reverse complement strand
GGAACGGACGGACTGGAATACAACGCAGAACGGACGGTCTACAGTCAGAACGGACGGTCTACAGGTCAGAACGGACGGTCTACAGGTCAGAACGGACGGTCTACAGGTCAGAACAGACGGTCTACCTCTGCAGAACGGACGAACCGGCAAAAATCGAAGCCTGGTCTAGAGCTGACCAGTTCTGGTCAGCCGGACCAGGACCACGAGTTTCCTCAGTCCGCCAGCGGA
>NW_010961940.1:0-228 GCF_000463585.1 Tarenaya hassleriana | reverse complement strand
GATTCCGAGCGTGGCCGATAACGACAGCGTTTCCGCCATCTCTGATCTCTTCTTCCCCGGTTGTGCTCTTCCATGTGCCGCCGTTTTCTTTCTTTTGGACCTGCCGGCTCTGTCTCTTTCTCTTCCTCGTGCTGTCTATTGTCTTTTTCACGAAATAGTACCACTCATTGTCTTGGAACAGAGGCTCGGTGACGTGTGGAAGAAGCCAGGGTTCCGATCCATAAACAT
>NW_010961939.1:0-228 GCF_000463585.1 Tarenaya hassleriana | reverse complement strand
CTAGTGATGTTTCTGATAAGGAGCAGATGGCAGTTGTTTTTCGTTTTGTTGATAAGAACGGGATAGTGAAAGAGAGATTCATTGAGCTTATTCATGTGAAAGAAACATCTGCCTTATCTCTGAAGTCTGCTATTGATTCCTTATTTGCTAAATATGGATTGAGCTTAAAACAAGTTAGAGGACAGGGGTACGATGGAGCAAGCAATATGAAAGGTGAATTTAATGGAT
>NW_010961938.1:0-228 GCF_000463585.1 Tarenaya hassleriana | reverse complement strand
CACAAAGGTTTTTGGTTTAATCATCCTATCTTTTGTTATTCCATGTTTATATAATCATTTAACATACTTGTTTCTTAGTTTTTCCATTGAATCACTTTTTAATTCCTTTACCACAACTTAATCCGTGGACCGAACGGTCCAGCGATTTTGAGATTTTTCCCTATTCAAAAACGCCTAGACCGTCCGTTCTAAGAGAACAGACCGGACGGTCCGGTTTCATTTGGACCG
>NW_010961937.1:0-228 GCF_000463585.1 Tarenaya hassleriana | reverse complement strand
TTTTGGGCATGGATTGGTTGATGAGGTTCCAAGCCTACATCGATTGTCCCAAGAGGACAATTTGGTTTACGGACGTGTTCGGAGGGTTCGAGTTCCGAGGCCGAGGAGCACCGGCCGTGGATCCGATCATCTCGGCACTGAAGGCCGAGAAGATGATTAGAAAGGGAAATGAAGCATTCCTGGTAGTCATCACAGCTACACAGGAATCGGAGCGGAGATTGGAGGATA
>NW_010961936.1:0-228 GCF_000463585.1 Tarenaya hassleriana | reverse complement strand
TATTTGGAGCGTTAAAGGAGAAGTCCGGATGAGGTACTCATGTTGCGATATCAATAACTTTTTCTACAGAGATCCAAATCATGCGAGACTTGTACCATTGGAAATATCACCTCAAGAGCTTCGCGTAGACATCAAAATCGCGTAAATCCGACACCGAAGCAGAAAGTTATGAGCGAAATCGTGAAGACCAGAAAACTGCCAGTGCAAGGCCGGATCCAACTGGATCCG
>NW_010961935.1:0-228 GCF_000463585.1 Tarenaya hassleriana | reverse complement strand
TTCTTCTTTACGCAAGGGTTTCAGGGATCTTTCTCTTAGCTTTCTCACTCTCCAAACCTCTATATAGGGTCTGAAAATCGTGCCAAAAGAGTTGGGTGGCGTTTCCATAAGTTTTTTCCCTTTAAAACCCTAATTAGAGCGAGTTTAGTAAATCCCGACGTCTGGATCGATCGGTCCAGACCTGGACCGATCGGTCTGGAGCTTTTTAACGTCTGGACCGATCGGTCC
>NW_010961934.1:0-228 GCF_000463585.1 Tarenaya hassleriana | reverse complement strand
CGTTAAGGAATGCGGTCTTGACATCCATCTGTCATATCTCGTAGTCATAATACGCAGCTATTGCCAGCATAATCCGTATGGATTTAAGCATCACGACTGGTGAAAAAGTTTCATCACAGTCTATACCATGAATCTGCCGAAACCCTTTCGCGACGAGTCGTGCCTTGTAGGTATGCACGATGCCATCCATGTTGGTTTTCTTCTTGAAAACCCACTTGCATCCAATGG
>NW_010961933.1:0-228 GCF_000463585.1 Tarenaya hassleriana | reverse complement strand
GCTTCCCTGCACTATGTTACGAAATCTATATTGCAGTTCAAGAAGATAGTGTTTTGATACATACCTTTTACGCATTATCACTTTCATCTCTTTCCAAGTTATAATCGGGTCGTAACGTGCACGTCGCCTAATGGCCTCTTCTTGCTTCCACCAATTCAATGCATTGCCAATGAGTTTGCTCATGGCATATTGCACCTTTCTATAATCCGAGCCTGCATAACTTTCAAA
>NW_010961932.1:0-228 GCF_000463585.1 Tarenaya hassleriana | reverse complement strand
CTTCTAAGCGGGCTTTTTTTTGGTCCTTTGGACAGGTAGCCGAGAGCGAGCCGGATTTTCTAATTCAAGTGAAAGAAGGAAGAAGGCAAAAAGCCGTATAGTGCAGGAGGAGGAGTCTCATTTGATATAGTATAGATTTTGAGGCAGATTTTCTAAAAAAAGCAATTACTCGGATTGGTTCTTGCCCCCTGTGCCAAAAAGTCAAAGGATGGGCGAGTTCGGTTCGAG
>NW_010961931.1:0-228 GCF_000463585.1 Tarenaya hassleriana | reverse complement strand
AGTGCAGATTTTTAACAGAGAATTGACACGGACCGTGTTGCATTCGACACGGTCGTGTTGCGTTACGGGAAAACTTCCTATTTTGCATCTGAACTTCTGTTTTCAGCAAAGGAAGAAAATAAATAGGAGACGTCTTGGGCTTCAGAAAATCATCGAGAGATCACAGGAGAAGCCAGAGAACTCAAGAGAGAATCAAGACGGAGTTTCCCGGGAGCAGAGATTGAAGAA
>NW_010961930.1:0-228 GCF_000463585.1 Tarenaya hassleriana | reverse complement strand
AATAATTGTTCAAGATGATCTAGACATGGTAAACTTTCAAGATTTAATAGGGATAATTTTTTGATAAAGTCTTCGTTGAAATTCATTTTGTAAGATTGTTGATTTGTGATATTGTTTTTCGTAATTTAGAGTAATCTTCCTGGTTTTCTTCTGATTGTTCAGTGTTAAATAATAGAGATGGTGATTCTTGTATACTTAATCTTGGGTTAAGTCGTAACAACGATTTTC
>NW_010961929.1:0-1566 GCF_000463585.1 Tarenaya hassleriana | reverse complement strand
GAGACTTCAACTTGTCCGCTTGTCTGAGGGTGATACGGGGTAGCCACCTTATGTCTCACACCATACTTCTTCAAAAGCGCTTCTATGGTGCGGTTGATGAAGTGAGATCCTCCATCGCTAATCACGACCCTTGGCGTCCCGAACCTCGGAAAGATCACCCTCTTGAACATCTTCGTCACCACTTTCGAATCGTTAGTGGGACTCGCCATCGCTTCTACCCACTTGGTGACATAGTCGACCGCCACAAGGATGTATTGGTTCCCATAAGAAGATGGGAACGGGCCCATGAAGTCTATTCCCCAAACATCAAAGGGCTCGACTTCCAAGATGTATCGCTGAGGCATCTCGTGGCGACGGGAGATGTTCCCCGTTCTCTGGCAAGCATCACAGGATGAGACGTATTGATGAACGTCTTTGAACATTGACGGCCAATAAAACCCGGCTTGAAGAATTTTAGCCGAGGTCTTCGATGCTCCAAAATGACCAGCATAGTCCGAAGAATGACAATGATGAATCACACTCCGGACTTCCTCCTCGGGCACACATCTTCTAAAGAGGCCGTCCTTGCCTCTCTTGAAGAGGTAAGGCTCTTCCCAAAAATAATCCTTGATGTCTCTGAAGAACCTCTTCTTCCCGTTGTAATCCAGCTCGTGAGGAATGTACCCACTAACAATGAAGTTCACAAAATCAGCATACCACGGGTCTCTCTCCTTCACCTGGACAGCCATCACACAATCATCTCGGAGACAATCATCGATAGGAACTTCCTCATGTCGCTCAATCCGAGATAAATGGTCAGCCACTCCGTTCTCCGTACCCTTCCTATCTCTGATCTCCAAGTCAAACTCTTGCAGCAAGAGAATCCATCTGATTAACCTCGGCTTGGCATCCTTTTTGGATAGGAGATATCTCAAGGCAGCATGGTCGGTGTACACAATCACCTTCGACCCGACCAAGTAAGACCGAAACTTCTCAAAGGCAAATACTATAGCGAGCAGCTCCTTTTCGGTTGTAGAATAATTCATCTGAGCATCGTCTAAGGTTCTACTCGCATAGTATATGGCATGAAGCTTCCTGTCTCTCCTCTGTCCCAAAACAGCCCCGACGGCGAAATCGCTCGCATCGCACATAAGCTCAAAGGGAGCTTCCCAATCCGGCGGTTGAATAATAGGCGGGGGAATCAACGCCCTAAATCAACGCCTTCTTCAAAGTCTCAAAGGCAACCCCGCACTCATGGGTGAACTCAAAGGGTACATCCTTTGCAAGCAACTCAGTCAAAGGCCTCGAAATTTTCGAGAAGTCCTTGATGAACCTCCTGTAGAACCCGGCATGTCCCAGAAAACTCCGGATTCCCTTAACATTCCGTGGAGGCGGCAGCTTCTCTATCACTTCGACCTTAGCTCGGTCGACCTCAATCCCCTTGCTCGAAATCTTGTGGCCTAGCACAATGCCCTCTTGGACCATGAAATGGCACTTCTCCCAATTCAGCACAAGATTCGCCTCAACACACCTGTCCAACACTCGGCGCAAATTCATTAGACACACGGGAAAGGAGGGCCCATGGAC
>NW_010961928.1:0-229 GCF_000463585.1 Tarenaya hassleriana | reverse complement strand
TATATTTCACACCTCATTCCGGGTTAACGGAGACGATAACCGTTGTCTTGTTTGATGAATTTCAATGCAGTACCCGGTTGCGCCATTTTTTCCACCGGATCTCGTTCCGATGTTCGTTTGTTCAGCACGGGTTTGTTTTGTTGTTGTTTGTTCTAGGAGGAAATGGTAGAGAACCAAACCGTTGAGAAAAAACCGGAGAACACGGATTTCGCGGCTATATTTTGCTTTT
>NW_010961927.1:0-229 GCF_000463585.1 Tarenaya hassleriana | reverse complement strand
GCTGACCAAAGAGATGGAGCGCAGTCCAACTGGGCTTGGTCCGGACCAACTCAGTCCTCTTATTTCGTTCAGTCCGCCAGTCCTCGTCTCGGACCAGCGTTGTTCACGTTTGGTCCGTCGGACCAACTTTTGGTCCGAGGCTGACCAGCGTGAACTTTGGTCCTCCCCGGACCAAACCCAGTTGGACTGCGCTCCATCTCTTTGGTCAGCTCAGAGCAGACAAGAAACA
>NW_010961926.1:0-229 GCF_000463585.1 Tarenaya hassleriana | reverse complement strand
GGTGTTCCGCGATTCCCAAGAACGAATGACACGGACAACTATTTGCCATTTACCATGACTTCTATCAAATTGATCCAATGTGGAATAACCATTATTTTTCTACAGCAAATATTAAAGGTAAAAATTGGAAAAAAAAATTTAAGAATAAATATGTTATTATATAAAATAAAATTATAACTATTTAGATTGTCTTTTCAAATGTTGACTAACCAAAAATTACAACGCGTAA
>NW_010961925.1:0-229 GCF_000463585.1 Tarenaya hassleriana | reverse complement strand
CTAAACATAAAAGTGATAAAACATACCAAATAGCCCCTAAATGCTGTCTGAATCATGATAGCTGCTGCTTCATCATTCGACTTCCCAGCAATATGAGCAGGCTTAGCACAATTAATCCCTTTCTGAGGATGCAACAATTAAGGAAATGAAATGAACAGCATAATACACAACGTGAAAATATACCCAGCATACAGCCCTTTTATCCCTTGCCCTTTCCATATTGAATATC
>NW_010961924.1:0-229 GCF_000463585.1 Tarenaya hassleriana | reverse complement strand
GTATATGTATATGTATATGTATGTATGTGTACGTGTATATAGATGTATGTATGTATATATGTGTATGTATGTATGTATGCATGTATGTGTGTGTATATGTGTGTGTATATATATGTATATATGTGTGTATATATGTATGTATATATATATATGTTTATATATGTACGAGTGTGTATATATGTATGTATGTATGTGTATATGTATATGTATATGTATGTATGTGTACGTG
>NW_010961923.1:0-229 GCF_000463585.1 Tarenaya hassleriana | reverse complement strand
ACTGGCGTAATCACAGTTCCTCGCTGCTTCTAATTTGTTTGCATGCGCCGGAAATCCTCCATTTTATTCTATTTTATTTTAATTTCTTTCTATTTAATTATCCATTTTGGTTTTTACTGACTCCGTTGACTCCTTGTCCTATTGACTTAGCCCTTCAAATCACAATGCCATAAAATTATGATTAATTAAAATGTATTAATCAAATCTTAATGACGATTATGTTTTTTTT
>NW_010961922.1:0-229 GCF_000463585.1 Tarenaya hassleriana | reverse complement strand
TCGAAACATATTTAGAGTGCATCCAAACATGTTTAGAGTGCGTCGAAATATATTTAAAGAGAATCGAAACACGTTTAGAGTGCGTCCAAACATGTTTAGAGTATGTCCATACACTTTTGCAGTGCATCCAAACATGTTTAGAGTGCATCGAAACATTTTTAGAGTGCGCAAACATGTTTAGAGTGCGTCGAAACATGTTTAGAGTGCAACAAAAAATGTTTAGAGTTCG
>NW_010961921.1:0-229 GCF_000463585.1 Tarenaya hassleriana | reverse complement strand
TCCCTCCCCACCGAGCAAAGGAGAATCCCGAGAATACGTTTAGAGATACAAAGAAGATCAGTAACGATTGATTCGCTCGTCAAAAGTTGTCCGAAACAGAAAAACCCGCAAATGAGAATGAACAAGAAAAGTTGGAGAAGAGTTTGCAAAATTCTTCACCAAAATGGGTCCCAAATCTCTCAAAAATCAATTAGATTTTCGTCTCTTTTGTGTTCAGACGTCTAGGAAT
>NW_010961920.1:0-229 GCF_000463585.1 Tarenaya hassleriana | reverse complement strand
GGGGAGAGAAACGAGAAGAGAGAGAAACGCGAGGCAAATCGAAGGATTTTGCCGGTAGATTCGCTGCGATTTCGCCGGTAATTTCTGTTTTTTTCGGCGGAAATTTATCGGGAGAGAAGGTGGGAAACTGCGCAAGGAGAGAGAAATAAGAAGAGAGAGAAACGCAAGTCGAGAGATTAAAAAAAGGTGTCGAGGGTATTATGGAGAGAGCAATTTTATAAAGGTATTG
>NW_010961919.1:0-229 GCF_000463585.1 Tarenaya hassleriana | reverse complement strand
CGTCCGTTCTATGTCTAGAACGGACAGTCCGAGGTCCAGATTCTGAAATTTTTCGTTTTCTCGGTCCGATTATGCAATCGTTGCTTAATCTGATCAACTGTGACTCAAATAAACATGATTTATTCTTATAGATGGTCCATAGTGAATGAATGCATGTAACTTAATCAGGATATTGGATATGCTTGATTGAGTGGGAGCTTCGAGATTGGGATTACATAATCGAATGGAT
>NW_010961918.1:0-229 GCF_000463585.1 Tarenaya hassleriana | reverse complement strand
ATGCTTAGCATATACCCATACACGCGAATACGATCCCGACACCCGTAGTCATCCTTGTTTGGTAGGTCACTCGTTTTCATTGCTTTCTTATTTCGTTTTCCATAGATTCCATATACTTCTATCATCACATGCTTGCTTGCTTTGATCTATTTTCGATCTAGATTTGGTTTTAGCAACCGGTCCTCGTGTTCGACCCCGTGTTACAACGATCCGTATCCTTGCGGTGAGT
>NW_010961917.1:0-229 GCF_000463585.1 Tarenaya hassleriana | reverse complement strand
TAAATAGAAGAAAGGAATTAAACCGAAACGAATACGAAGGGTAAATCTAAGAGAAGTACTCAGAATTGCGATATAAAAATAACGGATAAATAATTATGATGATGCATGTGAATGAATGATTAAGGAACCCCGTACTTAGTACCGGTTGACGGCGTGAGTCAGTGCTAATACGGGGATGTGTGGATTTAGAACCAGTGCCGGTTGACGAACTTGGAGTCAGCACTGGATG
>NW_010961916.1:0-229 GCF_000463585.1 Tarenaya hassleriana | reverse complement strand
AGAGTGCGTCGAAACATATCTAGAGTGCGTCGAACATGTTTAGACGAACTAGAATGCGTCCGAACACGTTTAGAGTGCATCCTAACATGTTTAGAGTGCGTTGAAGCATGTTTAGAATGCAACAAAATATGTTTAGTGTTTGTCAAAACAAGTTTAGAGTGTGTCAAGACATACTTAGAGTGCATCCAAACATGTTTAGAGTGCGTCGAAATATACTTAGAGAGCATTG
>NW_010961915.1:0-229 GCF_000463585.1 Tarenaya hassleriana | reverse complement strand
ATTTACCTTACACAAAAAACGGTACATTCGAGTTCAGTTGTGGTTCGAGCTCAAACTTACAAAGAAATATCATAAATGGTGCTAAAGATTAAACACGCAGATGACCTGAAGAAAGATTTGCTACCGATAATATATTACATGTATCTGGACCATGCATAAGCAAAAATAAATGATCGTATATTGCAAAGATATTTCTTTGTACACGCAAGTTTTGCATTACAAGTGCCGA
>NW_010961914.1:0-229 GCF_000463585.1 Tarenaya hassleriana | reverse complement strand
GTATGGCAGTGGTGGAGACTTGTACTCTACCTTTGGAGAAGGTGAGTAATAAGGTGGTGGTGGTGGTGGAGAACTGTAAACGTATGGAGGTGGAGGAGACTTATACTCAACCTTTGGCGATGGTGAGTAGTACGGCGGTGGTGGAGGAGATTTATAGACATATGGCGATGGTGGAGACTTGTACTCAACCTTGGGTGAAGGTGAGTAGTAAGGCGGTGGTGGTGGAGAA
>NW_010961913.1:0-229 GCF_000463585.1 Tarenaya hassleriana | reverse complement strand
TTTTGGAGCCGACATGGATGTTATTCCACCATCCATGAAACCTATGTAGAAGCCAGGTACGAATCCTATATGATGCTATAGAGAGCAAGCATATTGTGAGTTCGGGTTAGTTGCTTGAGTAGCAACTAAACTAGGACCTGTATGGTGATGAGTGACATACACTCCGTTAGGGAGAATCTCCACCATAGCATACATTTCATACTGTATGTGCTAGAGATATGACCAATCA
>NW_010961912.1:0-229 GCF_000463585.1 Tarenaya hassleriana | reverse complement strand
GAAGCGCGTGAGACTGCGATTCGGCCTTGTTCCATCCTCTCCGAGTCAAGGCGTGTATCACTGGACCAAGACCGATCGGTCTGGACCATTCTAGACCGAAAGGTCTGGACCGACGCAGACCCGAGGACCGAACCGCCTAGACCGATCAGTCTAGGCCTAGACCGATCAGTCTAGGACCTGACGCTTCACCAAAATTTGATTTTGCGTTTCGGGATCTGGTTTGAGCAAT
>NW_010961911.1:0-229 GCF_000463585.1 Tarenaya hassleriana | reverse complement strand
GTTCACTGAGTTCGACTGTGTGAAATAGACGACGTTCGTCTATAGTGCGGCCACACATTTTCTCGCTCACACGAGGGCACCAGCGATATCTTTCTCTTTTACGAGAGATACAAATCCCATCTTGATTATCTACAATCCAGCACATGATTCGTGTCGTACCTGATACAAACCTTTATAGTCCTCCTGTTACGCAGGACGTTTGACGCATTCAAAGTACGCAACTCCTCAT
>NW_010961910.1:0-229 GCF_000463585.1 Tarenaya hassleriana | reverse complement strand
CGCCGGACCGGGACTCGACAGATTTTCCAGCTCGCCATCTTGCGGTCTTGGGACGCGAGTTTCGCTTGAGTCCGCGAGCTGGCTGTCGTCCTGCTGCCTCCCACACATTGATAAGGTTGCAGGCTCGCCCATGAGCCTTGGAGGAAACCAATTCGCCCCCTATTCCAGAAGAAAACGAGCTCTCAATCCTCTCCCAAAACCATTTCGGGTGCAAGGTGAGGAAGAAGAG
>NW_010961909.1:0-229 GCF_000463585.1 Tarenaya hassleriana | reverse complement strand
TTTCTTTTTGTTTTTCTTTCTTTGGTTTTTGCGGATTCACTTGGTTTCGAGTTCTTCTTTTCCTTTGCATCTACAGGGTTCCAGTGCATGACAAGAAGCTCTACTCGGAGAGAAGATTTAGTCTACGATCCAGAGATTGAGCGTACTTTGAGAGGTATCCGAACTCAACAGAGAAGAGAAGCTATGTCGAGGTCAAGCAGTTCGCACGACCATGCGGTTCATGATGAGG
>NW_010961908.1:2256-4681 GCF_000463585.1 Tarenaya hassleriana | reverse complement strand
TAACCGTTGGAAAACACAAAAAAATAAATAAAAAAATAAAATAAATATTTAAAAATAAAATAAATATTTTTATTTATTTTATTTTTAAATATTTATTTTATTTTTTTATTTATTTTTTTGTGTTTTCCAACGGTTATTCCAACGGATCGCCGTTGGAAATAATTTTAAATTCCAACGGACGGCCGTTGTAAATACCGTTGTAACATTTCGACGGCGTTTCCAACGGATATTCTAACGGATATCCGTGGCAAATACCGTTGTAAATCCGTTGGAAAATTTCTAACGGATATTCTAACGGTCCCGTCGGAAAATAGCCACGGATGTCCGTTGGAATTTCCGTTGATATATCCCGACGAACAAATCCGTTGGAATTCCGTTGAAAATATACCACGGAAAAACCGTTGGAAATCCGTTGAAATATTCCAACGGATGAGGGCGTTGGAATTCCGTTTGGAATTTGCCACGGAATTCCAACGGACACCGATTTCTAACGACGATATTCCAACGGATAAATCCGTTGGAAATCCGTTGGAAAAGTTGAATTCCAACGGATTTTCGACCCTTTCCAACGGATTTGCCGGTTGGAATTTGAGGTTTTTTTTGTAGTGTAATAATTTGATCAGTCAACAATCGAACAACTCATCGGACATAACTCGTTATTTGGTTCGAATTGTTGACCATATGTCGATGGCTAGCGGTTCGAGTCAACTTCTGAGTCATCGGATCACTTACAGGACGATGGATATTAGTTTGGGTTGATTTTCAGATCATCGGATTATCCACCGAGAGATGGATGCCAATTTTTGTCGATATATAGGGACTAGATCAATGTGTTGTCTAAATATGCTCATAATTTTCAGCGAAGATATTAGATCTGCGCGATAATGGTGTCTATGCGTTCTTTAAAAAAACTTTCTAATGACATAAAGAAAGAATAATTTGGACACGTTTTGTGGAAGTTATGAGGTTAATAATTTGATCAGTCAACAATCGAACAACTCATCGGACATGACTCTATATTGGTTCGAATTATTGACCATATGTCGATGGCTAGCGATTCAAGTCAACTTCTGAGTCATCGGATCACTTACCGGACGATGGATATTAGTTTGGGGTTGATTTTCAGATCATCGGATTATCCACCGAGAGATGAATGCTGATTTTTGTCGATATGTAGGGACTAGATCAATGTGTTTTCTAAATATACTCTTAACTTTCAACGCATATATTAGATCTGCGCTATCAAGGGGTTTACATGTAGTTATTAAAAAAACTTTCTAATGACATAAAGAAAGAATAATTTGGACACGTTTTGTGGAAGTTATGAGGTTAATAATTTGATCAGTCAACAATCGAAAAACTCAACGGACATAACTCGTTATTTGGTTCAAATTGTTGACCATATGTCGATGGCTATCGGTTCGAGTCAAAGTCATCGAATCACTTACCGGACGATGGATATTAGTTTGGGTTGATTTTCAGATCATCGGATTATCCACCGAGAGATGGATGCCAATTTTTGTCGATATATAGGGACTAGATCAATGTGTTGTCTAAATATGCTCAAAATTTTCAGCGAATATATTAGATCTGCGCGATACTGGTGTCTATGCGTAGTCTTTAAAAAAACTTTCTAATGACATAAAGAAAGAATAATTTGGACACGTTTTGTGGAAGTTATGAGGTTAATAATTTGATGAGTCAATAATCGAACAACTCATCGGGCATGACTCGTTATTTGATTCGAATTGTTGACCATATGCCGATGGCTAGCGATTCGAGTCAACTTCTGAAACATCAGATCACTTATGGATCATGATATTAGTTTGAGTTGATTTTCAGATCATCGGATTATCCACCGAGAGACGGATACCGATTTTTGTCGATATGTAGGGACTAGATCAATGTGTTGTCTAAATATGCTCATAACTTTCAGCGAATATATTAGATCTGCGCTATCATAGTGTCTATGCGTAGTCTTTAAAAAAACGTTTCTAATGATATAAAGAAAGTATAATTTGGACACGTTTTGTGGAAGTTATGAAGTTAATAATTTGATCAGTCAACAATCGAACAACTCATCGGACATGACTCGTTATTCGGTTCGAATTGTTGACCATATGTCGATGGCTAGCGATTCGAGTCAACTTCTGAGTCATCGGATCACTTATCGGACGATGGATATTAGTTTGGGTTGATTTTCAGATCATCGGATTATCCACCGAGAGATGAATGCCGATTTTGGCGATATGTAGGGACTAGATCAATGTGTTTTCTAAATATGCTCTTAACTTTCAACGCATATATTAGATCTGCGCTATCAAGGGGTTTACATGTAGTTATTAAAAAAACTTTCTAATGACATAAAGAAAGAATAATTTGGACACGTTTTGTGGAAGTTATGAGGTTAATAATTTGATCAGTC
>NW_010961908.1:1255-1858 GCF_000463585.1 Tarenaya hassleriana | reverse complement strand
CTAGATCAATGTGTTGTCTAAATATGCTCATAATTTTCAGCGAATATATTAGATCTGCGCGATAATGGTGTCTATGCGTAGTCTTTAAAAAAACTTTCTAATGACATAAAGAAACAATAATTTGGACAAGTTTTGTGGAAGTTATGAGGTTAATAATTTGATGAGTCAACAATCGAATAACTCATCGTGCATGACTCGTTATTTGGTTCGAATTTTTGACCATATGCCGATGGCTAGATATTCGAGTCAACTTCTGAGTCATCAGATCACTTAGTGGACTATGGATATTAGTTTGAGTTGATTTTCAGATCATCGGATTATCCACCGAGAGATGGATACCGATTTTTGTCGATATGTAGGGACTAGATCAACGTGTTGTCTAAATGTGCTCATATCTTTCAGCGCATATATTAGATCTGCGCGAACATGGTGTCTATATGTAGTTATTAAAAAAAACTTTCTAATAACATAAAGAAAGAATATTTTGGACACGTTTTATGGAAGTTATGAGGTTAATAATTTGATCAGTCAACAATCGAACAACTCAACGGACATAACTCGTTATTTGGTTCGAATTGTTGACCATATGTCGATGGCTAGCGA
>NW_010961908.1:0-250 GCF_000463585.1 Tarenaya hassleriana | reverse complement strand
GAAGTTATGAAGTTAATAATTTGATCAGTCAACAATCGAACAACTCAACGGACATAACTCGTTATTTGGTTCGAATTGTTGACCATATGTCGATGGCTAGCGGTCCGAGTCAACTTCTGAGTCATTGAATCACTTACCGGACGATGGATATTAGTTTGGATTGATTTTCAGATCATCGGATTATCCACAGAGAGATGGATGCCAATTTTTGTCGATATATAGGGACTAGATCAATGTGTTATCTAAATAT
>NW_010961907.1:0-229 GCF_000463585.1 Tarenaya hassleriana | reverse complement strand
ATATTTATGTTTTTATTTGTATATACTATATAGATATGAATATATATGTATATATATATATATATATATTTTGCTATTTATTTATTTTATTTTTAATTAAAAAAAATCGATTTTTTCATATTTTTTCGGAATTTTTTTAAAATATCCGACGTGGCATGCTGATATGGCAAAAAATCCATGTGGCGTGCCACGTCAGCCGCCACGTGGCGTGCCACGTCAGCAGTTAACG
>NW_010961906.1:0-229 GCF_000463585.1 Tarenaya hassleriana | reverse complement strand
TATATATTTATATTTTTATTTGTATATAGATATGAATATATATGTATATATATATATATATATTTTTGCTGTTTATTTATTTTATTTTTAATTTAAAAAAAAAATCGATTTTTTCATATTTTTTCGGAATTTTTTTAAAATATCCGACGTGACATGCTGATATGGCAAAAAAAATCCATGTGGCGTGCCACGTCAGCCGCCACGTGGCGTGCCACGTCAGCAGTTAACG
>NW_010961905.1:0-229 GCF_000463585.1 Tarenaya hassleriana | reverse complement strand
TAATTCACATAGACATATGAGATTCTAACCTGAAACTAATTCAATAAATAGAACAGGTATCGCATTGGAAGATGGGTATTTGCCTAAGAATTATGATATCGTTCGTTCATGCATCCAGAGTTTTAGACTATTGAATTGGAAGATTGGTAGAATTAAACCTGGATAGTCAGATTAGACTTGGAAGAGTTAATCTCCACCTTAGAGCTTGAATTCCCTGAATTGGATAGAT
>NW_010961904.1:0-229 GCF_000463585.1 Tarenaya hassleriana | reverse complement strand
ACGTGATCTGATCACGTTCATGAACCCTAGACCGTCCGTTCTGGGTAAGCCAGACCGGACGATCCGGGGTGGCGGACTGAAGCTGCGGAACGGGAGGTTGAACCTCGAATTGCAGATCTGGACCGGACGGTCTGAGTGTCAGAACGTCCGTTCCAGTTGCTGTGGCTGGACCGTCCCGTTCTGTGGCTGGACCGGTCGTTCTGCGAAGTGCGGACCGTCCGTTCTGTCA
>NW_010961903.1:0-229 GCF_000463585.1 Tarenaya hassleriana | reverse complement strand
ATTATTATTATTTATATTTTAACATTTTTCATAATAATATTATAAATTAATATTTATAATTAATAAATGATTTTTTCTATTTTGTATTGGTCCCAAATATTTTTTAGATGGCTCTGTCTATGTTTAGTTTTTTAGTGTAATGTCTTCAAGAAAGTTATATGTATCATATTTTTTATTCATGTATATGTCATCGTAGAATATGAATATTTCATCAATTATTTGAGATATG
>NW_010961902.1:0-229 GCF_000463585.1 Tarenaya hassleriana | reverse complement strand
TGATTGACTTTAGCAACATCAAAGGCAGCAAATAACTGAAGATATGCATCTAAACAGGTCACGAATCTCAAACTTATATTGCTTACCTTAACTGAAGATACTCATGCTCAAGACATACCATACTTAGACCAGATTTTATTTCTTTCCTTTCTCTCTTGATTGTATAGCCGTTATGTACATTCTCTTCATGTTTTCTCCTCTATATAATCTATACAAAAGGCCACGAAAT
>NW_010961901.1:0-229 GCF_000463585.1 Tarenaya hassleriana | reverse complement strand
ATACGACCACCAGGTTAGATATTCGAAAGGTTAGTATTTTAATTGCTCTAATGTTTATTAAAAATTTAAAAATATTTGTTAATGATTATATATACAAAATGGGATTTCAAAATTTTCATATTAAAAAATGAGAAATAGATCTTAAATTTTTTTTAAAGCCAAACACATCCCCACCTTATAAGTTACAATCATTATCTTTTTCGAACTTAAAAAAGGAAAAAAAAAAAAA
>NW_010961900.1:0-229 GCF_000463585.1 Tarenaya hassleriana | reverse complement strand
TTTTCCATTCATTCCACATATTTCTACCATCACTTCCACTTCCTTGCTTTGATTTGGTTTCAATTAAGGTTTAGATTTAGCTATCGATCCTTGCGTTCGACCCCGTGTTACGACGATCCGTATCCTTGCGGCGAGTTATGAATCGGGTTATAAATTCTAGACTCGATACACACGTATCAAGTTAAAGTTTTTGGCGCCGTTGCCGGGGACTGGTTAGCCTATTTCTAGG
>NW_010961899.1:0-229 GCF_000463585.1 Tarenaya hassleriana | reverse complement strand
AATATTTTCGGGACAAATAATACTGATGGTACACGAGGTTAGTAATTAATAACTTATTATTGTAAATAAATTGTTTTGTACGCAATATTTTAAACACAATGTTTATATATAAAAATTTAATTACCTTAGAAAATGTGACCACAAACTTCGATCTATTAATGCAATTATGTAAAGTACAAAATGTACCATCTTTCTGGTGGACACATTTATACCATATATATATATATAT
>NW_010961898.1:0-229 GCF_000463585.1 Tarenaya hassleriana | reverse complement strand
CTTTCCCTTGAGTTTTCCTCCTTTCCGATCACAGAACTTGCCATTCTTATGCATCGAAGCTGATCTCTTCCTCCATTTCTTTTGCAGCTTAGTCAGCCTCCACAGAAGAAAACGAGAAGAAGAATACTCTGCGTGCTCTCTGTGCTGAACTAATGTGTATTCTCGTTCCAAAACCATTTCTGATTTCTCATACCTTTTATAGCAGATTTAGCAGGTAACAACTCTGAGA
>NW_010961897.1:3187-5218 GCF_000463585.1 Tarenaya hassleriana | reverse complement strand
ATTAAATTAAATTGAGAATTTTTGTAAAGTGTCAAGATAGGATGATATACTAAACGTGGATCGATCGATAATGGAAACTCGAAAGAGTCACCCAGATTCGAAACCATCTAACATAGATTGTGAATATCTTCTGTGTTTATATTTTTTTATAGGTTATAATATATAATTCTATTATAATAGCAAACGTATTAATCCACATGTTAATATTGTGAACATAGATTGATTAAAGTTACATATAGATTTTAAATAATTTAATTTTTAGTTTTAAATTTAAATATAATATATTTTATTTTTGAATTTATAATTCATATTTTTAAATCAAAATGGAGAAATTTATTTGAAAGAGTCTAGATAATATAATGTTATATTTTTTCGAAGGTGGATTGCAAACAATTTATATTTTTCTATTTTCGTGGTTTATAATCTAAAATTCATTTTTGGAATGTAGAACATTAGAGTAATATTTTTAGAATAAAAATTTTTCGAAAAACATTGAACTTAAAATTTTTTTAAACGTTAAAAGAGATAAAAAAAAAGTTTCATATTATTAAATCATTATTAAATCAAAATCGTTTGGTCACAAATTTTTGAAATTTGAAATAATAGAATCCGAATAAATCGTAACCAAATAAACTGAATTTAAATTAACCATATCCGGATATAACTATATGTAATTAGAAAAATTAACACTTTATCATTTTTTCTTCAAAATGTTCCAATATTTATTCCATTTATTAATATGACTGAATCGATTTTTTTGTTTTTATTTTGGCTATAATTTTAATTAGATATAATCGGATCGAACCGAATCGATTAAAATCAAATAACCTTTTGATTATGAGTTTTCAAAACGTAAAATAACCGAACCCGAATTCACCGTAAACGAATCATTCCCCCACCTGCTATATATCGGTGACGCTAACATTACAGATTTAGTGTCGTTACTAATCGGATTATGATGTGACAGATTCAGACCATTGAGGATTAGGAGATAGGAAAAAAAAATAATAAAAAAGAGAATCATATATATATTGCTTCAAATTCTTTGTACATTTCTCGTTTAGGACAACACTTTTTAGGCGATTTTTTGTAGTCTCACGGTGAGTTTTCTTTCTCTTTCTTTTTTTCTTCTCCTTGGGGATAGCAAATGGTGATGGACACTTTGGATAATAATGCAACGGACGATTTTTTTTTTTAAACGAAACTTACATTGTTGTATATATATGCGTGCTTTACATGGAATTAACAATATAATATTTTGATTGGATTAGGAAAATTTTCGAGTACAAATTGTAAGTTTTATTCCAAGTTATGATCCATTTTGTCAATTCCTGAATATAGTTTAGTATTTGGTTGGGCTATAAAATTTATAGATAAATAGAAATGGAGATTTAAAAAAAAAATGATGATAGCAGCTTAAGCACAATGCAAGTTTGTAAAGCGTAGAGCAAGTGGATCCGCGTCCCACATCGACAAAAAGAGGACGCGTAAACGAAGAAGCGTGTTATAAAAAGGAAGAGGTGGCGACGTTGCAAATCATACCTTTCTCGGCCTTTTGGCTAAGATCAAGTGTAGTATCTGTTCTTATCAGTTTAATATCTGATACGTGGGCCATCGGCCCACAACGATATTAACTCTATTTTTTATGGGGGTGGGCCCACCGCGGTAGCTTGCTGCCGAGGTTCACGCGCGTCGCCCACGCGTTGCACTACAGCGAGGGCCTGGCGCACCCCGTCCAATTCTTCAATTTGAACTTTGCAATTAATTTATAATAATTAATAATAATAAATAATTATTTGGCCAATTAATATTCTAATACCGTGATTTTTTAATTGTAAATTAGTTTTTGTATTGCAGATATTTTTATTTCAGCAAGTATTATTCCTTTTCGCATTTAGCATTCATCAAAGTAATTTAAAAAAGGATAATCGCATCGAAATACTTTACAAATTTACAAAAATCCCACATAAATACCTGAACTATCGAAATACCTGAACTTTTATAAAAATCCCACATAAATACCTGAACTAT
>NW_010961897.1:0-611 GCF_000463585.1 Tarenaya hassleriana | reverse complement strand
GAAGCCCAATGCTCCACCATTCGATCCCAATGATCTTTTTCGACCCAATAAGGAGGATCCATATAGGGTTCAGAAAACCATTTTTGTTTGAGTTTGTGAACTCTGGCTTTCACTAGACGAATTACAGCCTCCTTCCACTTGCGCCGAACAAGTGCGTCATGCTCAGGATCCCAACGCCATTGTTGCTATATAAATTTTTTTATAAAAAATTAAATAAATAATAAAATCAAATTTAATTTTATATGTATTTATAAATATAAAAAACTTACCACAAAACTTAACCACCACGAATCTTTGGTAGGTTGTGGGATCGTACTCCAATTAAGATAAGCACCTTTAAAATTCTGTTTGATGAATTTTGATAAATTGGTGGTTATCTCAACATCAACACCAAACCTAAAAAATATTAATAAATTTTAATTAAATTTTTATATTTAAATAAAATATTTAAAATAACAATATTGAACTTTAAATTACAATTTTGTTCCTGGATTTTTTATCAGATCCAGTTTCGATAACAAAATTCTTGCAGGATTATCTAATACCTCAACCACGTTATCAATTGTAACCTGCGTTGGTGGTTGCGGTTGAGATTCGGCCATATCAATTGA
>NW_010961896.1:0-229 GCF_000463585.1 Tarenaya hassleriana | reverse complement strand
TGTTTCTTGTCTGCTCTGAGCTGACCAAAGAGATGGAGCGCAGTCCAACTGGGTTTGGTCCAGGGAGGACCAAAGTTCACGCTGGTCAGCCTCGGACCAAAAGTTGGTCCGGCGGACCAAACGTGAACAACGCTGGTCCGAGACGAGGACTGGCGGACTGAACGAAAGAAGAGGACTGAGTTGGTCCGGACCAAGCCCAGTTGGACTGCGCTCCATCTCTTTGGTCAGC
>NW_010961895.1:0-229 GCF_000463585.1 Tarenaya hassleriana | reverse complement strand
TTTTTTTTAATAAATATTCTTTATTTTTAATTATGAATATAAAGAGTTTAATTATTACGTTTGCTATTTTTTTTCTTATTGTATTAAATTTTTTTGTTAGAATTATTGTACTAAAATTCTTTAAGCTCTCCATAATTCTTAATGATGGTTCAATTAAACTTGAATTTTCATACAATAAGTTATTAAATCCATGAAAAAAACATATTTACTTCTTTGTAAAGTTCTAAAA
>NW_010961894.1:0-229 GCF_000463585.1 Tarenaya hassleriana | reverse complement strand
GTAACAATATTTATATTTATATATATATACATGCTTAAATATATATACGTATACATAAAATATTGTTAATATATATAAATATATATAAATATATATATATATATATACAATCGATTTTTTAAAAAAAAAAGCATTGAAAAGTTCAATCGAATTTTCCAAGTAAAATTGTTCTAAATTTCGTAAAATATTTTAACCGATATCCGTTGAAAATTTCAACCGATTTTTTCAA
>NW_010961893.1:0-229 GCF_000463585.1 Tarenaya hassleriana | reverse complement strand
CTCGGGATGGATTCCAACGATTGGAACTTGTCTGCTAGGATCCGAATCTGCTATTCGGTATATCGCGTCGAGAAAACGAGACTTAGAACTCCTTGAACTCTTTTGATCTCACCAAAATCTCTCAAAGTTCTGCCAAAGACGGCTCAAAAAGTCTCTTGCTTAATTAGTGTTTTAATCTCCTTCTTATAAGGTGATTTAACCCTAATTTCGGTCTAATTTTTGAAAACCC
>NW_010961892.1:0-229 GCF_000463585.1 Tarenaya hassleriana | reverse complement strand
CCTTCGTCGAAGCATGAGGGTCATGTTAGGGATATGGGCATTAGATGTTTAGCAGTACATGTTTAGAGCAAGTGGGAGATTGCTGGTTTAGTGCTCTATAATGTACTGTTTGCGAGCTTTACTTGGATGCATTTGATGTTTTGACGCTTTCTATGATTTATGGATTAATGTTTTATTCATTACATGTTTTGCATACTTAAATATGTTATGAAATCCATGTATTGTTATG
>NW_010961891.1:0-229 GCF_000463585.1 Tarenaya hassleriana | reverse complement strand
GAGTGAGCCCTCAAATTCAACTAGAAACTTCTGTTTCAGAAAACACAGAAATAGAGAAGAACAAATTCAAGAATACTCAATAATCCCATTAAACTAGAAACGATTACATATACAGAAAAGTAGTAACTTAAGAACAAAAACAAAAATCAAATCAACCTCTAAATCTGTTAACCAAATCAATTCAAATAAACTATCCTAAAATCTTGCAAAGATAGAAAAGGAAAGATGA
>NW_010961890.1:0-229 GCF_000463585.1 Tarenaya hassleriana | reverse complement strand
TGAGCTCCCTCTCGCACGGATCAGAACACGATCTGACCAAAAATGAAGTCGTTGGTCCGGGGCTGACCAACTTTTGGTCCGTCGGACCAACTGACTTCAGTTTTGGTCCGCGACTTCGGACCAACAATCTAGTCCGTCTGATCCAAGACGTCTTGGTCCGGGGCAACAACTCTCAGACCACGGAAATTCTCGTTGGACCAAAGTTCTCGTCTGGTCCGCCGGACCAAGA
>NW_010961889.1:0-229 GCF_000463585.1 Tarenaya hassleriana | reverse complement strand
ATAATTAACAAATTAAAAGCTTTGGGAGAAAGCGTCAACGAAGGGTACGTTGTTAAAAAAATGCTTAGATCTGTTTCTACGAAATACATCCAATTGGCATCAACTATTGAGGAGTTTGGAAATTTGACGACCAAGTCTATCGAGGAAATTACCGGATCACTTAAGGCGCATGAGGAACGGTTAAGGGGTCGTGAATCGAGAGCTGATGAACACGTTCTCCTCGCTCAAG
>NW_010961888.1:0-229 GCF_000463585.1 Tarenaya hassleriana | reverse complement strand
ATCGAAGCTCTTTTGAAGAAGTATGGTGTGAAGCATAAGGTAGCTACCCCGTATCACCCTCGAACGAGCGGGCAAGTTGAAATCTCAAATAGGGAGATTAAGGCAATACTTGAGAAAACGGTGTCAAGGTCAAGGAAGGACTGGGCGATGAAGCTTGACGACGCCCTTTGGGCGTATAGGACAGCCTTCAAGACACCCATCGGTATGTCTCCCTTCCAACTTGTCTATG
>NW_010961887.1:0-229 GCF_000463585.1 Tarenaya hassleriana | reverse complement strand
TTTCGTCAGTCTTGAAGAATTTCATCCATGGAAGAACCTTTCGAAGATCTTGAAGAATTTCATGAGGTACCTACCACCAATCACTATTATCTCGGTTCGAGTGATCATACAAATGTCATTCTTGTTTCGGATAGATTTAATGGACTAGAGGAGTTCAGTTCTTGGTATTTTCAATGGCATTAGAAGGAAGAAACAAATTGTGTTTTGTCGATGGATCCTTACCTAGACC
>NW_010961886.1:1939-4916 GCF_000463585.1 Tarenaya hassleriana | reverse complement strand
ACTAAGTTCGGACCATGAAGAAAATGGAGGCCTTGATTGCTCTCTTGGGCCAAGACCCTAATTCTCCTATTGGGCCAATCTTCTAAGCTACAATCAAGGCCCATCTACTTCAGAATATGTCCGTTAGAAGACTTGGACGAGATCAGCCATAATTCCATCTCCTTTCCATTTCTAATTATGGCAATCCAATGTTGCCTTTTCTACCAAATGTAAATATCTTGTATTTTCCTTTCTCCTCAAGTCACGATCTTGTATATATCACATATGGTCTGATGTATTTTTCTCAAGAGGGAATAAAGTGAATTATTTTGCAGAATTCACCCCCTAGAACCCTAATCTCTTTTGATCTTCTTTGCATTCTCAGCCACTTTTGTTCTTCATAAACCGAGAGTGATTCATGTAGTGTGTAATCTTAACTTCGACATTCTAGTTTTCTACATAGAGTACATCCAAACATGTTTAGAGTGCATTCCAACATTTTTAGAGTGCGTCAAAACATACTTAGAGTGCATCCAAACATGTTTAGAGAGCATCAAAACATTTTTAGAGTGCGTCGAAACATGTTTAGAGTGCATCCAAACATACTTAGAGTGCATACAAACACGTTTAGAGTGCGTCCAAACACGTTTATTGTGCATCGAAACATACTTAGAGTGCAGCCAAACATGTTTAGAGTGAATTGAAACATTTTGAGTTCGTCGAAACATGTTTAGAGTGCATCGAAACATACTTAGAGTACAGCCAAACATGTTTAGAGTGCATTGAAACATTTTTAGAGTGCGTCGAAACATATTTAGAGTGTGTCTTAAACATTTTTAGACTGCGTTTAAACATCTTTAGAGCGTTTCAAAACACATTTAGAGTTCATCGAAACATAATTAGAGTGCATCCAAACATGTTTAGAGTGCGTGCTTAGAGTACATCCAAACATGTTTAGAGTGCGTTCAAACATTTTTAGAGTGCGTCAAAACATGCTTAGAGTGCATCCAAACATGTTTAGAGAGCATCGACACATTTTTAGAGTGCGTCGAAACATGTTTAGAGTGCAGCCAAACATATTTAAAGTGCATTCAAACACGTTTACAGTGCGTCCAAACACGTTTAGAGTGCATCGAAACATACTTAGAGTGCAGCCACACATGTTTAGAGTGAATTGAAACATTTTTAGAGTCCGTCGAAACATGTTTAGAGTGCATCGAAACATACTTAGAGTGCATCCAAACATGTTTAGAGATCATCAAAACATTTTTAGAGTGCGTCGGAACATGTTCAAAGTTTGTCTAAACATGTTTAGAGTGCTTCAAAACACGTTAAAAGTGCGTCGAAACATACTTAGAATGTATCCAAACATGTTTAGAGTGCGTCCAAACATGTTTAGAGCGCATCGAAACATACTTAGAGTGTAGCCAAACATGTTTAGAGTGCATTGAAAATTTTTCAGAGTGCATCCAAATATGTTTAGAGAGTATCGAAACATATTTAGAGTGCGAGGAAACATGTTTAGAGTGCATCCAAACATACTTAGAGTGCGTTCAAACATGTTTAGAGCGTACCGAAACATACTTAAAGTGCAACCAAACATGTTTAGAGTGCTTTGAAAAACATTTTTAGAGTTCGCCGAAACATGTTTAGAGTGCATCGAAACATACTTAGATTGCAGCCAAACATATTTAGAGTGCATTGAAACATTTTTAGAGTGCGTCGAAACATACTTAGAATGCATCCAAACATGTTTAGAGTGCAGCCAAACATGTTTAGAGTGCATTGAAACATTTTTAGAGTGCATCGAAACATATTTAGAGTGCGTCTAAACTTTTTTAGAGTGCTTCAAAACACGTTTACAGTGCGTCAAAACATGCTTAGAGTTCGTCGAAACATATTTAGAGTGTATCGAAACATACTTAGAGTGCAGCCAAACATGTTTAGAGTGCATTGAAAATTTTTCAGAGTGCATCCAAATATGTTTAGAGAGTATCGAAACATATTTAGAGTGCGACGAAACATGTTTAGAGTGCATCCAAACATACTTAGAGTGCGTTCAAACACGTTTAGAGCGTACCGAAACATACTTAGAGTGCAACCAAACATGTTTAGAGTGCTTTGAAAAAAATTTTAGAGTTCGTCGAAACATGTTTAGAGTGCATCGAAACATGTTTAGAGTGCATCGAAACATGTTTAGAGAGCATCGAAACATACTTAGAGTGCAGCCAAACATATTTAGAGTGCATTGAAACATTTTTAGAGTGCGTCGAAACATACTTAGAATGCATCCAAACATATTTAGAGTGCAGCCAAACATGTTTAGAGTGCAGCCAAACATTTTTAGAGTGCGTCTAAACTTTTTTAGAGTGCTTCAAAACACGTTTACAAGGCGTCAAAACATAATTAGAGTGCATCCAAACATGTTTAGAGATCATCAAAACATTTTTAGAGTGCGTCGGAACATGTTCAAAGTTTGTCTAAACATGTTTAGAGTGCTTCAAAACACGTTTAAAGTGCGTCGAAACATACTTAGAATGTATCCAAACATGTTTAGAGTGCGTCCAAACATGTTTAGAGCGCATCGAAACATACTTAGAGTGCAGCCAAACATGTTTAGAGTGAATTGAAACATTTTGAAGGCGTCGAAACATAATTAGAGTGCATCCAAACATGTTTAGAGTGCGTGCTTAGAGTACATCCAAACATGTTTAGAGTGCGTTCCAACATCTTTAGAGTGCGTCAAAACATACTTAGAGTGCATCCAAACATGTTTAGAGAGCATCGAAACATTTTTAGAGTGCGTCGAAACATGTTTAGACTGCATCCAAACATACTTAGAGTTCATCCAAACACGTTTAGAGTGCGTCCAACGTTTATTGTGCATCGAAACATATTTAGAGTGCAGCCAAACATGTTTAGAGTGAATTGAAACATTTTGAGTTCGTCGAAACATGTTTAGAGTGCATCGAAACAAACTTAGAGTACAGCCAAACAT
>NW_010961886.1:0-227 GCF_000463585.1 Tarenaya hassleriana | reverse complement strand
GGGCGTCGAAACATGTTTAGAGTGCGTCGAAACATGTTTAGAGTGCAAACGAAACATATTTAGAGTGCAACCAAACATGTTTAGAGTGCTTTGAAAAACATTTTTAGAGTTCGTCGAAACATGTTTAGAGTGCATCGAAACATACTTAGTGATACGAACCCGGATCGACGAATCTCAGAATTAGGTAAGAAGGATAGTAGATGGATGTTCAAAAACCCACTAACGAC
>NW_010961885.1:0-229 GCF_000463585.1 Tarenaya hassleriana | reverse complement strand
CTTACACAACCATTGAGCAACAATGGTTACGGTACGTTTAGAACAATCAAATAAAACTACGACAAAGAAAAAGTCAATTTTTGTGTCTACGGCTTTTTTTTGCCAATTTTTTAAAAATATAGATATTTTATTGTTAAATATAATAAATACATAGTTTAATATAATAATAAAAATATAGAGTTAAAATTGAGAGGAAAGAAAAGTACAGTATTTTTAATAGATTTTTTCC
>NW_010961884.1:0-229 GCF_000463585.1 Tarenaya hassleriana | reverse complement strand
TGGTCCAAATCGCGTCTGAGACCTGTAATCCTATAAAAACACAACCAAACCGAGTTTCGTGACCTAACACGCCTATAATGCCTACAAATGAATATGATCCTCGTCTAAATCCTACAAAAACGTCCTCGAAATATAGAGAGAATTAGGAGTTATCAAATCCCCCCATAATTAAACCTTTGCTCGTCCTCGAGTAAAGAACGAAGGAATAAAATCTGCAAAACGGAGAATG
>NW_010961883.1:0-229 GCF_000463585.1 Tarenaya hassleriana | reverse complement strand
TCTTTTCTACCACCTAATCACCATTAATGCACAAGGGTTGCATGTTGTTTAGCTTTTATTGTTTTGTTGTCTTCTCTTTCTACTTAAACTCCTACTATCCCTTGTAAACATTTTTCAACTTGGTTAATCAGAATTTTCAGCAGACTCTTGTCTCTTTCTCCACCTTTGTGTCGAGATTTCTTGTCTTGGTGAGTCCGAGACTCATTCACTCTTGGTGTGTCCAAGAGTC
>NW_010961882.1:0-229 GCF_000463585.1 Tarenaya hassleriana | reverse complement strand
AAAAAAGAGGGTCGTTGAGAAAGAAACCGTAGCGCTTACTGCCGAATGCAGCGCTTTGATCTAACACGAGCTTCCGCTTAAGCGGTCCGATCCAGGTAGTTTCTCAATCCCTTGTAATTTGGGTAATGTTTCCATCGATCGTGCACTCTGTGATATAGGAGCCGGCGTCAGTCTTCTTCCATTATCGATCTTCAAGAAGCTGAATGTGGGTCAGCTAAAACCCACTAGA
>NW_010961881.1:0-229 GCF_000463585.1 Tarenaya hassleriana | reverse complement strand
TGTTGTGGCGAATCGGTTGTTGCTGTTTTTGACAATGGTAATGGTCCAAGCGAGCGATTGGAGCGGACCGGATGTAACAAGGGGGTTCGCTCGAGAGACCTGAGACGCGCCTCTTATTTCCTTCTATTAATCCCTCTCTTTCACAAAGAGGACAAGGAAGTTCAGCAATGAAGCAAGGCAGTTTGGCTGTTTGATTCTTGCTCTTGAGCGGTTAATGGAAGGGAACGGG
>NW_010961880.1:0-229 GCF_000463585.1 Tarenaya hassleriana | reverse complement strand
CTGTTTTTTTTTAAATCGTTGCTGAATGAGGAGAAGAGTGGGGCGCTCGGATTATATAATCGGAAATTCCAACGGAATTTCAACGGATGCCCGTTGGAATTCTGTGCGCGCATTTAATTTCCTTTGACTTTTTCCAACGGATGCCCGTTAGAATAGACATTTTTAAAGGGCATCCGTTGGAAAATGTCTGGATTATCTCGATAGACGCCAGGAGCCACGAACGGATTTA
>NW_010961879.1:0-229 GCF_000463585.1 Tarenaya hassleriana | reverse complement strand
TTGAGCGGAACAAAGGCCGCATCTACGGTTTAGGAGGCCTCCAGAGAGATTTGCTGCAAGAGTTTGGATCGCCGGTTCATCCGCAAGTACAGATCGATACCGACCAACAATGTCGAATAGAACAACTTGAACGATCGCTCCAACATCAGAAGGAAGAGACGGAGCGGGAGATGGCGGAACAACAGGCGAAGATAACTAATCTCGAACACATGATCGAGCTGCTTAGAGG
>NW_010961878.1:0-229 GCF_000463585.1 Tarenaya hassleriana | reverse complement strand
AAGAATGTATGCAACCTATGTTTGGGGGAATACACAACCTTCAATATGAAAGGTCAACAAATATGGATTTCAACAAGCCTAGAATTGAAAATCTGAGCCAAAAGAAAAGAGTTGTACATGATCGTGGGCGTTATGAGTATGAATATGAGGAAGAAAAGATCATCCGAGGGCAGCGACATGTCCAACGACATCAAGGTAACAAACCTGAACTAAAACCTCATACATTTGC
>NW_010961877.1:0-229 GCF_000463585.1 Tarenaya hassleriana | reverse complement strand
TTGTCTTGACGAAACCAAGACGTGTACGCCGGGTTGGGGTTGATCACGTTGTCGACGGTGATCGTCGGCGAGACAGTGCTGTTGGCGTCTAGGAATGATTCAAGGTTGTATCCTTGAAGGAGTGATCGAACTTGGAGGCTCCAGGTGATGTAGTTGGCAGCGGAAAGCTTGGAGACGTTCGTCACGTTGATATTGATCAACGAAGACGCCGTGTTGTCGGGATCGTATG
>NW_010961876.1:0-229 GCF_000463585.1 Tarenaya hassleriana | reverse complement strand
ATATGGGAACTGACATGTTAAAATCTTGCACCTGTTCGTTTTGCCTGAAAGGTTTCTGATTCTTCTGCTTTTGATTGACTGTTTCACTTGATTCCGATTAAAGTTCATCTAATTTGATTGTGGCTATAACCAATTTCTTCAGCTGCATATATCTGGTCGGATCTTCATTACCAGGATATCAAAGGCAGGTTATCTGGTAATTCCCATGAGACCTTTTGACTCTGTGTTA
>NW_010961875.1:0-5219 GCF_000463585.1 Tarenaya hassleriana | reverse complement strand
ATTAACCAACTTTACAACTCATGGTCCAGGGCCCGACTTTAACCAACTTGTTTTTTTTTTTACATTTTTAATGTATTTTATATGTTTAATATTATAATAATCGCATCTTTTTTTTGAATATCTTAATTAACTTGTTTATATTCTTCTCTCATTTCTTGGAAATTTGATAAAAAAAATTCGAATTTTGACCCGTCTAATTATGTTAGTATGAAATAGTTATATAAAAACACAATATAGACAAATGGGATTTCAAATCGAAAATGTAGTACTTATTGGACATAGATTCGAATCGAATATATTATATAGTATAAAAAAGAACGAGTTACATTTTATCCGAGTTGAGGAGGAATCTGACTCAGCCGCCACTTTGGCTACTTCCATACAAATAATATATGAACCAATCGAAATTAAAAAACGTGTCAAACTGTGATGAAGGACATTATAGTATAAAATTTAGTATAAGCTTATTATTATTATTATTTCGTGCCAGTGCTCTGGTGGTGGACTTTACAGTCATCAGCCAGATATTATCTACTTAAATGCTTATTATATATTTCTTTTTATTTTTAATAATCGTTATCTAGAATGATTTCTGATGTTTTATTCGATTGCGTCAGCATATATCATCCTCTTCTATGTTTCGATATACATATACACACACACACACACACACACACACATCCACATTTCATCTCCCTAATGTATACACATGAATTTTATTTTAATGCTAATATTGTGAACACAGCACATAATGAAGTCCATGTTCTTGTAGTGGAATAATAATTCCTGAAATTTCCAAACATTTATTCCCGTCATAATCTTTTTGTAAATATTCTGATTCATATTCGTTTCTCAAATAAATATTCGGATAATTCTATCAATATATCAAAAAAATTCAACGATGTATTAAAACATGTGAAATTATAACATTTAGAGATTATATAACATCGTCACCCTTTAAGAGAAGGGGACATCTAAATTGCGGAAGTAAATGACGTATCCCCCCAAGTTTAGGTGAAAATGCAATTTGGAATGTTTTGGTCTCAAAATATAATAAGCACAAAATACAGGGTGCAAAATTTCGGGTATTAAATTTAATTCTCTCTCTCTCCCCCCGTCGCAAACCCACAGGCTCACGCAATGACGCAAAGATACAATTTTTCTCACATTCTTTCATGGCTTCGTCAAACCTTCCCGCTTTCTCAAAAGGACATTCAAACGTAAACTGGACGGAACGTATTTCTCCGGCGACGAATCTCTGGTCGATCCTTTGCTGTCAACTCTCGCCGTCACTACTCTGCGGCGGTTGACTCTCGCAGGCAAATCTCCTTTCGTTTGCTCAGGTAACTTTGGAATTTCGACACTTCAAATCGATCTGGGTGGAGCTTGAAACTCGAGTTTGGTTCGAATTTATTAGGGTTTGATCAAGGTATTTTCCTAAATTATCCGATCGATTGAGCTGGATTTTTCGATTAAGCTTAAGAACGAGAGGAATTTGGTTTGCGCACAAGAAGGATTGAAGCGATGACGAAAAAATCCAGCAATTGTAGTGTTTGCTACAATGTGTTCCGTGCCTCTATCTGCGCCTCTTGTGTTAATGACAGGTAGGTTTGCATATTGAAATCAGATTCTCACAAATTTGATATGAGAATAAGATCTTCGTGCATTGGTGAACGTTTCCTAGTGGTTCCTTTGTCTTGATCTTTTGTAGATTGGATAATGTCTTTCTTTCAGGCTGCTTGTATCACGATCTTTAGTTTAGCTATTTGGTGTTGTGTAATTGGTAACTAATCTCGCGGGGTTCGGCCCCTTAACAGGCTAAACAAATATAAACTTCTTTTGGACTCATCGAAGATCCGTCGGGAGTATTTATACTCGAGATTAAGCGACTTGCTTCTCATCAAGGTTCGGTTTTTATCTGCTCACAGATAAGTTTTGAAGTCTTTGATCTAGGGACATGTTCGTCCTGTGGATACTGGTTATCACTCTCAATGGTTGTGCTCTGAGCTGTTGATTAGGGTAAAGCAAATGCTCAGCAGAGTTGGAAGGATCTTAAGAATGAGAAGCTTTCTAGGTTGAGGGATAAGCTCCAGAATGAAATGGAGAAATTGCAGAAAAGTATGGAGATAACTCTTTATTTTTCTGTGGGATTGTTTTTACATTAGCAAGTCCAAGTGATTGATGTTAGAATGCAGGGAGAGCTACAGTTGAGAGACTGTCTCGCAATTTGAAAGAGAGATGTGGCATTGTTGAATCGGCTACTGTCATCGTAATACAAAGATCTTTTTCCGCTTTCATTAAAATTATCATTTTCTTACACAAGATGTTAAATTTTAATGATTTTTGCCCACAGCTTCGTATTAAAATTCTTCTGTCTCTTATTTATCTGCAGTTGGAGAAGAATCGTGAAGAGCAGTTGGAAAAAAACTACTCAGATACAATAGGCAATTACTACTTGGTCTATGTAAGATCTACAGTTCATCGTATTCTTTGCTATCATGCTTGATTTTGTGTTTTCGTTGAACTGATATAGTCAGCTTTTATGTGCCAAGTAAAATTCCTTGTTCATCAGATCTCGTAAATGTATCACACATCCAGCAATTTCTGTTTGCAGATCGAGGTTACTTCAGACCGGCTTTATAAACAGGCTTTGGTTATGAAGCAGATCTGCAAATTATTCCCTCTATCACGGGTATGGCGAGTCCTCAAGCAATATGATTATTTGAGGTTATTTTCTATAGAGTTTGTAAAACACTTCTCGTTTTTTTTTCTTGAGTTAACCTTCTAGCACAGACTTCTGCGATGCAAAACTTATCCTAAGATATTATCATTTTTCAATTCTCTCCAGGTAAAACTAGACCAAGATAGTAGAGATGGATGTAGTGATCATTATGATCGAATATGTAATGCATGCTTGCCACAAGGACTCAATCCGCTGTCTGTTCCACCAAAAGAGCTAGCAGCTTCTTTAGGGTATTAGTTTAACTTCTTTATACAATCCTCTCCAAAATTAGTTGAAGAACTTGGGAGGTCTGCTTCCTGCTAGAATATGGCTTTCTAATTCTCCATCCGTATTACGCATGATTGTCTTCTGGGTTTTGTAATTCTTTAATATCCTCTCGGTTTGTGGTTGAAACAGGTACATGGCACAGCTTCTGAATCTTGTTGTTAACAAGCTGGCAGTGCCTGCACTTCATAACTTGGGTTTTGGGGTAGACATTCACTCATCCTTGACTCGATTTTTATGCTAAACAGTTTGACTCGGTCTTGCAAGACTTGTATGCCAAATGCAGTTTTCTGCTCAGAAAAGTAAATTCTGGATAAAGGTTTTTGCATTTGTAATGTAATGTCTCAGGGTTCTTGCTCGAGAATATGGCAACAGGATTCCTATTGGAGTAGTCGCCCATCTTCCACAAAGTAAAGTTTCTTAGAAAGCGTGTCTTACATGACAGAGATTGCATCACTGTTAGACCAGGAGTCTGAAAATGCCTTCTCTTTTGCAGCAATGAGTATCCTCTTTTCATACCTATCCATGATTATAACTCCATGAACGTGAACAATTCATGGACCAGAAGGGGTTCGACCAATTTCGGCGTCACTTCAATTAGATCGGATGGAAGTCCAGAAACAGAGCCTTATGACCTCGATGTTTTCAGCTACTCATCTGCCTCCTCCCCTCGTTCTCTTGATGCACACAGAGATCTGCAGAAAGGAATTGCACTTCTCAAGCAAAGTGTGGCACATATATCTGCGTATGGCTACAGCTCCCTGCACCTGGAATTTCCTAATGCATCCTCGACTTATGCTACAGTCAGTCATTTCAGTTTCTGAAATCTCTTACTTTCTTTCCCTGGGTTTGTCGAGGTATATTCTCAGATGAGGCATACAATTTACTTATATCAAATGGGTATTGTGTATATATATGCATTGAGATAGCTAGACCTCCCCTGGCTTTTACAGGTCCATGAAGAAAGGGAAGCAGCAGAACAAATCCGTGTGGAACTCGAGCACTTCCAGTTCGAGCACCTTGCTAAACAGCGCTCACACAGAGCGCACATTGGTATCACTTTTGGCTCTTGACTTGGTTGTACTCTATCATGAATTTCCATTAAAATGATGAATAAATAACCTTAAAAAGGCGATATGTGTATTAGTATCTGGATTCTTGGTTTTGTCTCTTGTAGGTTATACTCGAGATTAAGCGACTTGCTTCTCATCAAGGTTCGGTTTTTATCTGCTCACAGATAAGTTTTGAAGTCTTTGATCTAGGGACATGTTCGTCCTGTGGATACTGGTTATCACTCTCAATGGTTGTGCTCTGCGCTGTTGATTAGGGTAAAGCAAATGCTCAGCAGAGTTGGAAGGATCTTAAGAATGAGAAGCTTTCTAGGTTGAGGGATAAGCTCCAGAATGAAATGGAGAAATTGCAGAAAAGTATGGAGATAACTCTTTATTTTTCTGTGGGATTGTTTTTACATTAGCAAGTCCAAGTGATTGATGTTAGAATGCAGGGAGAGCTACAGTTGAGAGACTGTCTCGCAATTTGAAAGAGAGATGTGGCATTGTTGAATCGGCTACTGTCATCGTAATACAAAGATCTTTTTCCGCTTTCATTAAAATTATTTTTTTTTCCTTTTCCAATTTGTTGGTAGAACCATTTCAATCAGTTCCCATAATGTTTAGGGGTATAAAACGAGTCGCGGATCGCGGGCCGACTCGTGAGTCGGCTAATATTTTTCCGAACTGGACTCAAAATATTTGAGCCCAGAAAAAACAGGGCCAAACGAGCCAGCCCATCACATTTCACTTTTTATTCAAGGAGGTGAGTCGTTTTTTCCCCCATGTATCCACATGTTTGGTTGGTAGCTGAGAAGGCTAAAATCTGCATTTCTTCTTCTGCTTCATTTCCATTCGTTGGAGGTTTTTGGGCTTCTGGTCATGCTCTGTTGCCTTAAAAGGTACAATCTTGGGGGGAGAGAGAGAACATGAAGAAAGTATAAAAAGTAGTTTTATTTTTTGGTTGGTGGTGGCTCGTTTGTGTTTCCCAACTTGGGTTTCAACTTTTTAGAGGTAAAGCTGGTGTTTTTGCTGTAAAAACTGCTGATGAAGTTATGCTCTTTATGATTGAATCAGTGACTAATGATGTGATTCTCGGACTAACTGTTTGGATCTATTGAAGGTGAGCAGAACGGTATCTTCCCTCTGCTATGCGTTCTTCT
>NW_010961874.1:0-229 GCF_000463585.1 Tarenaya hassleriana | reverse complement strand
ACCCACAAAACATGGAGAAGTTATATTATTCGGTATTACTCTAATGATGACGACGTGGCATGCTCCCGTGTACAAAGTAGTGCACGGACTTTTATCAAGTTTTATAGAGAAAATTTACCCAAAAAACGTTTTATAGAGAAACTGGTATATATATAGACCTCAAATTAGGTATATATATTTTTATAATATAACAATTTTTTATTAAATTATGGAGCATTATAATTTGACT
>NW_010961873.1:0-229 GCF_000463585.1 Tarenaya hassleriana | reverse complement strand
AGAGATATCGCTAGGCCCCTCGTGTGAGCGAGACTGTAGAAATATGTGGCCGCACTATAGATGAACGTCGTCTATTTCAGACAGTCGAACTCAGTGAAAGAGAAAGCAGTGGAATCCGATAAGGTGGCATGTCCATTCCTTATGTTCGACATATGATATCGTGATACAAAAAGGATCATCAACCGGAATAATCATAAACATTCGTATGATCACGAACAAACTCTATTCG
>NW_010961872.1:0-229 GCF_000463585.1 Tarenaya hassleriana | reverse complement strand
AGAAAACGAGACTTGGAACTCTTAGAACTCTTTGGATCTCACCAAAAGCTCTCCCAGTTCTATGCCAGGCGGCTCTAAAAGTCTCTTAACCATTAGGGTTTTTAATTTCCTTCTTATAAGGTGATTTAACCCTAATTCGGTTTAATTATGGAAAAACCCAAAAACCCGGAACGGACGATCCAGAAATACACGTGGACCGTCCGTTCCAGCAAGCCAGAACGGACGGTCT
>NW_010961871.1:0-229 GCF_000463585.1 Tarenaya hassleriana | reverse complement strand
TATATATATATATATATATATATATATTAAAGGCATAGATGTGTTGAATAAAAGCTTCGCTTTGGAGAATCCGGAAAGGGGGTTTGAATGTGGTGGAAACACGTAGACGAGGCGCCACATAACACTTTTAAAGTCATGGGAGTTGATATCTAAGACGGGTTGTTACCAATTCACGAGGGCGCACACGCACAAAAAGGGGAGGGGGGTCGGTTTCGTATCTCACGCGGCG
>NW_010961870.1:0-229 GCF_000463585.1 Tarenaya hassleriana | reverse complement strand
CTCGCACATGGGCGACCCATAACCCACTCAAAAGCCACCAACCCGACAAAGTGTGATCCTAGCTAGCCCCTAGGGTCAATAATTCGTCTTCTCTCTTCCCCTAGGCTCCATAATTGCCTCTCCAACTCTCTCACTCAGCCATTTTCGGATCCAGAAGCTGCAGAAGAGAAAGAAGAGAAAAGAGAGAGAGAGGGAGAGAAAGAAGAAGAGAGGAGAGAAGGAGAGCTTG
>NW_010961869.1:0-229 GCF_000463585.1 Tarenaya hassleriana | reverse complement strand
ACAGACGATCGAAGCCTTGACAAGTGTTCGAAAAATGGGCGGTATTAGCTTGAAATTATAATGAGCGATTTTTATCGTTATCAACAAGCAGCTTATTACTTTCGAGAAATGAGAAGCACAATTTCCCAATTTATGTCTCACTTAAATAATTCGGTATGCACAGCTTTTGCATGTCCCATACACGAATTACCAAGGTCTTGGCAAGAACTCTACTTGTAATAACTCTATT
>NW_010961868.1:0-229 GCF_000463585.1 Tarenaya hassleriana | reverse complement strand
GAAAACCCAACAGATCAGACAGAAGAACGATCCGAAGAAGGTAACGGACAACAATCCCGTCTGATATCTCCGCCATTAGGTTTTGCGTTTTAGAACTGTTTTCTCTACAAATTTCAGGAGGAAGACGAACCCCCTCGTTTATCGATAGAGAAAGAACATCAAGATCCCCGCACAGAGATTCAGAAGAAGAGAGAAGCCTTCCGGCTGTCGCTTGACAAGGTTTGATCAT
>NW_010961867.1:0-229 GCF_000463585.1 Tarenaya hassleriana | reverse complement strand
GCACTAGAAAAACTACTGTGCTCCCACTAACCTTCTTGTAAACACATGGCTCATCTTCGTTTTGTGAGAAACCAAACATTTTGATTGTCTCATCAAAACGAAGGTTCCAGATCCTCGAAGCCTGCTTCAGTCCATAAATGAACCTCTGAAGCTTGCACATCATCCTCAGGTTCCTTGGATCGACAAAACTTTCGGGTTGTGTCATGTACACATCCTCGGTCAAGTTCCC
>NW_010961866.1:0-229 GCF_000463585.1 Tarenaya hassleriana | reverse complement strand
TCTTTCCTTTTTATTCGTGTTTTTGTGTTCTTTTTCTTTTTCTTTCTTTCTCCCTTTTTTTTTCATATGATGCAATCACGGGCTTCTAGGACGTTGGAATTTGACGAGATCACTCTCTTTTTTTTTTTTTTTGTGTCCTTGTCCCACAACTTAGACCGGAGCCTTCGGTTTCGACGCACTCATGTCCCCGAATGATTTTCATTAACGAGTTGATGACAGAGGAGTGTCG
>NW_010961865.1:0-229 GCF_000463585.1 Tarenaya hassleriana | reverse complement strand
ACACTTCGATCGAATCGTGATGACATGTATATGAGCCAAGAGTTCTCTAACTATCTGGTTGATTGTGGTATTATATCACAATTAACTCCTCCTAGAACGCCACAGTGGAACGGCATGTATGAACAGAGGAACTGAACACTGTTAGACATGGTTCGGTCGATGATGAGTCAGACAGATTTTCCAAGTCCTTTTGGGGCTATACTTTAGAGACAGCTGCGTACCTGCTGAA
>NW_010961864.1:0-5222 GCF_000463585.1 Tarenaya hassleriana | reverse complement strand
AAAATTGCGTCACCCTTTTGCTGTTTTCTTGTAGTGGGATATCCGTTGGAAATTTCAACGGAAATCGTCAATCGTTGAAAACTGTTGGAAATTCGTTGGAAAATCCGTTGAAAATGAGTGATTTTTTTGTAGTGTAGGTATGTCTTGTTGTGTGACAGTCAGAGTGTCATTCATCTTGGCAAGAGTGTCATTCATCATACGTTTCATTCAAGATCGAAGCATATATTGATGTGAGGTACCATTGGATTAGAGATGTCGTTGATTCGAAGGAGATTGAACTCGAGAAGGTTCATACTGATGATAATGGTGTTGATATGATGACGAAGGTATTTTCTAGAGAGAAGTTAGATGTTTGTCGCAAGATTGTTGGGATGGTGATTTGTTCACATAGTCGAAAGGGGGAGAATTGTTGAAATTCCTCCCATGTGAACAAGGTTTGGAGGAGAAAATCTTGTTCTTCAAAGGTTAACACCTCTTTTGACATTAAACCACCATTTTTTAAGCCACCATCTTTGAAGCTATCTTGATTGAAATTTGCAGTCATTTTTGTTGAAGAAATTAGTGCAAAAACTCTTATAAATAGTGAATTTTGGGGTGCAAATGAATCACAGCAACAACAACGAGAAACACATGAAAGAAAGAGAGAAAGGGAGAAGGAGAGTGAAAAAATAGTTTTGGACGGTTTTAATCAAATGATCGATCGGATATTGATCTCTTATCCGATCGATCTGAAATTTTGTGGAGGGATTCTAACTCTTTGTTCTTGATTCTGAACGGTTGGATTTTGATTTAAACGGTTAGAATTGAAGAAACATAGGTTTTACCAAAGTTGTTTGTCCATGGGTTTTAAACCGCGGCAGGTTTGATTGTTGTGAAAATCAGACGATGGATTCTTCTCCGATCGAGGTGAAATTTGGTATGCTCGTTCTAGACCCTCTGTTCTTTGACTTTTACGGTGGGATTTAGCATTGGTTGTTGGAATCAGAATCTATGGGGTTGACTTGCTACCTAAGTTACAGTTTGTTAAGTTATGATCTCTTGGCATATTGAGGTTAGAATATTGACGTGTATATTCTATAAACTCGGGTGTGTTTCTTGTATACGGAGGTTGTTGTGTGGACGTTGTAATCTAATTATTGTGGATTTTTGGGTGGACTATTGTCCCGTGGTTTTTACTCTTCACACTGGGGGTTTCTACGTTAAAAATCGTTGTCTCGTTTGATTTTGATACCGTTGCACTAGATATTGTCATTCTCGCAGGTTTACATAAATACGGGGTTTGGTTATTGATTTTTAATATACGATCGAAAGTCACGTAAGATCTAACATTATATTCTTTGAAAAGCGTGGGAGAATCCCCGTCATAAGATATTTGTCTTCTTTCCTGATACTGAAGATCCAAAACCTAAGATGGGCAAGTGATAAACCATCATACTTTGCATGCATGGATGCTGGAATTGAACCAATGAGAGCAGGTGACACAGCCTAATTTAGCAAGCATGGAGGTAATGGAGATAATTTAGCAAGCATGCAAAAAAAATATCAATTTTCCCATATATATATATATATTCATATGACAATAGTGTGATCCACACCCTCTTCAAATCAAGACTCCCGTATCATATTTATATTTTTATAGAATGTGTAATGAATTCAATAACTCCATCCACTTAATTTTGTGTATTGGATTTTGTCCTCCATTTTCTCTCTATAATTAAAGGGAAAATTTTAAATCAATAGAATTTTAATTCGAAAACAATAGAATTTGGGAAATTTCGATTGAATCAGGCTTTTGGGCCACTTGAAGAATCTCTTCACTTTTCAAGAGAAAATGAAGAAAGAAAAAAAAAAAGCTAGAGGATGTTTTACACATGATATGCTCTACAGTGCTTTTCTAACTATTTTAGCTTCACTCATTCCGTTAGGCCTTCTTGACTTTTTCAACATTACAAGGTTTTTTTTTTTCTGTTCTGTTTAAAAAAGCAAATCCTTTATCTAAATTTTGCTTTTTCTTGTAAAGAAATATAAGAAAGTTTAAAAAAAAAAGGAAATTAAATTCGCCTAAAACTAAGACTAGAGCTGAAATTAAAATGCCCAAAAAGAGTAACATTCGGACAATCGAATAAACTGAAACGAACCAGAAAAATGAAATCATAGTATATGAAATGATGAACGTAAGCAAATTTTATTAGAAAAAAAAAGATGTAATTTATTTATTCTCATCGGAACTCTAATACTCGCGAAACTCCGACAAGCCATCGAACCCATGAGAGGAAGAAGAAGAAGAAGAGATCCTCATAGTGGGAATGGGAGCTAAGAACAACGGATCCATTTCGTAATTCCCCAACGATCCATCTGACGGGTTCGTCGACAAATACGCGCCGTAATTGATCCCCGGAGCCGACAACGCCACCGCATCCAACATCGCCGGCGACGGTGGAGGAATCGCCGCCAACGAGCAATACGATAAACTCACCTGCCCTTGTTCTCCGATGCTCTCCTCCGTCGTTATCACCGACGACGATTCTCTGTCATTTACGAAAATGCCCCTCCGATTGCCGGTGCACCTCTTGTTGCAGCCGTTGCCATTGCTGTTATTGTCGTATCCTTGATGATGATGATGATGATTAATGTCGCTGTTTTTGTTGTCCTCTCCGTGATCGGAGACGACCGTCTCCAGCGGTTTACTCCGGCGATCTATGCCAGCGGAATCGACGTCGGAAGGTGACATTCCGGTGAGTTTTTGGACGAGGGCCATGAAATCATTAGGGTTGGTGTGTATGACTTTCGGGGAGTGGGTGTAGATGATCACCGGATGACGTGGCTTCGCAACGGCAACGGCGGAAGAAGACGACGGAGACGGCGGTTTCTTGATGAAGTGAGAGTCTCTTCTGATCTTCAGCGACGTCGCCGGCGGTGAATGTAAGCCGCCGCAGCCGTTACCGGAGTTTCCGTAAGGCTCTCTCCTTGAGATTGCGTTCTCATTTTCTACGAATTTCGGTGAGCTCATTTAAAAAAATAATTAATAATAATAATTAGTAAAAAAGGAATAATCCATTGTGTTGAACTAAAATATAAGCAAGTACGGGTATACAAGTACGGAGAGAACTTTGAGGATCGATTCACACTTGTCAGATTCTGTAAGTTAGATTTTTCATATAATTATAAGTTAAACTGATTCTCCATTTTAAATTTTAACTAATATAAATAAATAAATAACCCAGTTTACTACTATTATACTACACAAATGGGTATATTTATACGTGGAATTTTAGATATCGATTTTCAAATTTAAATTGCAAGTATCAAGACGAGTATTTTTGTTTGCAAAGTCCGGAGAATCAAAACGACGCCGTATTTTTTGCTAATGTTGTTCCTGATTTGCCCCTGTTTTTTGTCCAATATTACATCCAAGACCTGTGTGAAGATATGTTTCTCATCCCCTGCCCTCATCGCGACGGAGAGTTGAAGGGTTTTGCGTGTTACTGTAAAACCCCCAATCCGAATTTTTGCCTCAGAAAGGAATTGTGCAGACCCGTAGAAGTTCGATCGGCCGAAGCTAAAAGGTGAAAGCTTTTTCTTTTCTCTGTGTTTCTCTCTTCTTCGAGTCTCTTGCGTTTTTCGTCAGACGAGTAGACATTTCTTGGGTGAAGACCACAAGCTTTGAGTTCCATGATGGAACCCAAGCTTCTGCTTTCTGCGCAGAAACCCTTGTTGGTCTCTTGCAACCGCTTATTTCTTGAGAAACCCTATTTCTCTGCCAATTCCTGTGTGCCCATGTCCGTGATTCGAGCTTCGAGGTCTGAGTTCATGGGTAGAGGCTTGGCTCTTGGGGACAAATATGGGTTCTTCTCGGGTGCTTCAAGGAAAACCCGTGTTGTGGTGGAGCCAGTGAGAGCTGCTGTGAAGAGAAGGAAGGAGCTTCCTTTTGACAACGTGATTCAGAGGGACAAGAAACTGAAGTTAGTGTTGAACATTAGGAAGATTCTTGTGAGTCAACCCGACCGAGTTATGTCTCTTAGGGGGCTGGGTAAGTATAGGAGAGATCTGGGTTTGCAGAAACGTCGCAGGTTTATAGCTCTTCTGAGAAAATTTCCTGCTGTTTTTGAGATTGTTGAAGAAGGGGCATACTCATTGAGATTCAAGTTGACTCCAGAGGCTGAAAGGCTGTATCTTGATGAAATAAAGATCAGAAATGAGCTGGAAGATGTGTTAGTTGTTAAGTTGAGGAAATTGTTGATGATGTCGATGGATAAGCGTATATTATTGGAGAAAATTGCCCATTTAAGGACAGATCTAGGCCTTCCTCTGGAGTTTCGTGACACGATCTGTGAGCGATATCCGCAGTATTTCCGGATAGTTCCTACTCCTAGAGGCCGAGCTTTAGAGTTAACTCATTGGGATCCTGAGCTTGCAGTTTCAGCAATTGAATTGTCTGCCGAGGAAAACAGGACAAGAGAACTTGAGAGGAAGAATTTGATCATTGACAGACCCCTTAAGTTCAATAGGGTTACACTTCCGAAAGGTTTGAACCTTTCCAAGAGCGAGATGAGGAAGATATGCAGATTCCGAGACATACCATATATATCCCCTTATAAGGATTTCTCCCACTTGAGATCGGGTACACTCGAGAAAGAGAAACACGCTAGTGGAGTTGTTCACGAGCTCCTAAGCCTAACCATCGAGAAGAGAACCCTAGTTGATCACCTGACCCATTTCCGTGAAGAGTTCAGATTCTCACAACAACTAAGAGGAATGCTTATACGACACCCTGATATGTTCTATGTGTCGCTGAAAGGGGACAGAGATTCGGTTTTCTTGAGAGAGGCTTACAAGAACTCTGAGTTAATAGATAAAGATCCTTTGACACTTGTGAAAGAGAGGATGCGTGCTCTTGTTGCTGTGCCGAGATTCCCAAGAAGGGGAGGAGTGCCCAGGAGAGAAGAAGAGAGAGTCGGAAGTGATGCAGAGGCTGAAGATGAGGAAAGTGATGGAGAATGGTCTGATGTTGATGGTTACTTGAATGATGGGGATGGCGAAGGCGATTGGACCGAAGGAGATGAAGAAGAAGAAGAAGAAGGACCTCCTGATTTTGATGATGAGAATGGTGATGAAGAAACCGTAAAGATCGGATTGAACGGAGCTTCGAGTAGTTCTTCCAGGAAGAAGGAAGAAGAGAAGGTTCTTACACTTGTGTTCCCGGACGGCACTCCTAGGGAAAG
>NW_010961863.1:0-229 GCF_000463585.1 Tarenaya hassleriana | reverse complement strand
GAGTGCCCTTTGGCCTGGATATCCTCTTGAAATCTAACCATAAGAATACCTTAGTGAGTCTCAAAGTGTCCCCTGGTTTCGAGCTTGTTGTATTCGTTGTCCAAAAAGGCAACATAAGACACGCACGTACAAACCGCATTTCATCGAAGGAAACGAGCGACACTTCCTTGGCTCCGTGCGTGTATCATATCCCGAGTAGACTGTAAGAGATAGATGATATTCATCTATA
>NW_010961862.1:0-229 GCF_000463585.1 Tarenaya hassleriana | reverse complement strand
TGTTGGAGAACGAAATACTGGATTGACCCGCATGAGATTGTCACATGGACTAGCGTCATGATTGAATCTCATGTGATGGTTCCATGAATGGATCCTGTGATCTGAGATGTCTACGGAATCCAATATGAGAAGTTGCGTACTTTGAACAGGAGGACTATAAAGGCATGCATCAGGTACGACACGAATCATGTGCTGGATTGTAGATAGTCAAGATGAGATTTGTACCTCT
>NW_010961861.1:0-229 GCF_000463585.1 Tarenaya hassleriana | reverse complement strand
CTTCCGAAGTCCTTTTGGGGCTATGCTTTAGAGACCGCTGCGTACCTACTGAACAGGAGTCTAACGAAGTCGACTGAAACGACGCCATATGAGATATGGACGGGAAAGCATCCCACGTTGTCGTTTGTCAAAATTTGTGGCTGCGACGCTTACGTGAAGCGTCAGATAACTGATAGGTTATCCTCCAAATCTGATAAGTGTTTATTTGTAGGCTACCCTAAGGAAACTA
>NW_010961860.1:0-229 GCF_000463585.1 Tarenaya hassleriana | reverse complement strand
GCCCAACGTCGAGCAAATGGTTGTTAGAGATGCGAAAGGTAGAGTACTGATGGGTAAGAGTCTGTTTTGAGGGTTGTATCTGACATTTGGGTTTTTTTCTAAGCTCTCAAGACTTGCATGGTTTTTTTTTGTCATTGATATAGATAATAGTTCGTTCCCATAAACATTTTGAATATTGTTTGTTTTTCTTTTCCTTTCTTCATATTAGGATTAATCCCTAAGCAGGTTC
>NW_010961859.1:0-229 GCF_000463585.1 Tarenaya hassleriana | reverse complement strand
ATGCGCTAGCTTGGTGGGATCGGGAAACCACCGAGCGACGACGAGCTCACATAGAGCAAGTCAGGACTTGGCGTGAGATGAAGGCTTTCATGCGCAAGAGATATGTTCCTCCGCATTTCCACCGAGAGCTTCAAAGGAAGTATCGGAAGTTAGCCCAAGGAGCTAGGCCAGTGGAAGAATATTTCGAGGAGTTCGAACATATTAGGAGTCGATTAGAGCTCGAGGAAGA
>NW_010961858.1:0-229 GCF_000463585.1 Tarenaya hassleriana | reverse complement strand
GTTCATCTTGTATCTTTTACGATTCAAGTTTTTCCGCCATTGTAGCTCAGAACGAGCTTGTGATACTCTCTCTCAAAAGCATATAGTGGATTCATCGGATAACTGATCTGGTCGAGACGTACCGTACTCTACACTGGAGACGAGAACTCGTTAAATCTTGTGTCGAATCTAGGGATGTCAAAACGAGCCGAGCTCGCGAGCCGGCTCGAGGTTGGCTCCTTTTTTACCG
>NW_010961857.1:0-229 GCF_000463585.1 Tarenaya hassleriana | reverse complement strand
TAGTCTAAACATGTTTAGAGTGTTTCAAAACACGTTCAGAATGCATCCAAACACATTTAGAGTGCATCGAAACATGTTTAGAGTTCGTCTAAAAATGTTTAGAGTGCACCAAAACACGTTTAGAGCATCAAAGCACACTTAGAGTGCATCCAAACATATTTAGAGTTCTTCGAAACATATTTATAGTGCGTCGAAACATATTTAGAGTGCGTCGAAACATATTTAGAGT
>NW_010961856.1:0-229 GCF_000463585.1 Tarenaya hassleriana | reverse complement strand
AGGAATAAACTTTTTTAGGTTTAGCTATACTAAAGTAAGTAGTCAGCCTAACCTTCGGTTCCCGTAACAAAGTTTTTCTTTCTTACTTTTTATGTACTTTAGACTTTTATACTTTTTTTGAAGTGTGGGGCAAAGGGCGCCCTCTACTTCTACTTTTAACTAAACGCGAACAGCCGGCATTGCAAGCAAATAGAGAGCCCCCGCCCGTTTGAGTCGTTGCGAGCCGGAA
>NW_010961855.1:0-229 GCF_000463585.1 Tarenaya hassleriana | reverse complement strand
CCTGACCGGTCGCTCATTTTTCCCAGTTTTGTTCATCAGAGAAAATGAGCTACCCGCTCATCTTCCTGACCGGTCGCTCATTTTCCGAGCTACCCGCTCATTTTCCTGAGCGGTCGCTCATTTTTTCCAGTTTTGTTTCATAGGAAAAAACGAGCTACCTTCAATATATTCCGACTAATCCTTAACACTTTACCAATTCACGACACGTCTTTTACAAGCATTTTACTCC
>NW_010961854.1:0-229 GCF_000463585.1 Tarenaya hassleriana | reverse complement strand
ATAGGCGGTCTCTAGCAAGAACTATGACTACCTATCTCGAATAGAGTTTGTTCGTGATCTTACGAACGTCACTGGTGATTCCGATTGATGATCCTTTTGTATCACGATATCTTTTTGTCGAACATAAGGAATGGACAGGCCACCTTATCTAATTCGACTGCTTTCTCGTTCACTGAGTTCGACTATTCGAAATAGACGACTTTCGTCTATAGTGCGGCCACACATTTCT
>NW_010961853.1:2531-5242 GCF_000463585.1 Tarenaya hassleriana | reverse complement strand
TGGTGATAGGGGTGTCAAACGAGTCGGTTCGAATGGTTTGAGGCTCGGCTCGTTTAGTTCGAATCGTTTTGGATTCAGTTCATTAGGCTCGTTTTCTAATAAGTCAGAAAAATCTCGGCTTAGATCGCTTGTCAGTTTTCCGATCTGAACGAGCCACCTCGTTGAGCAAATGATATATAATATTTTTTATTTATATTTATTCCAAATTTAACTATAAATTTAAATAAATCTATAAAAAATTAATAAAACTCCAATATCATACACTATATAAAAAAAGTATTGGTTGAAATTTCAAAAGATAAAAACCTGTACTTTTACAAAATCAATAAAAAATAATTTAAATAGATAATAACAACAAAATATATTTTAATAATATTTTGATATTTATACTCTAATTTTAATTTAATATTTACAATTATCACCATCATAATAATTAGGATATTTATAGTATCATATAAATGATATGAAAAAAATAAAATAAAATTATATTAGAGTTTTTTATATAAATTAATTTTTTTCAAAAGTTAGCTAAGAGCAGCTCGTCAGCTCGCCGAGTCAGACCATTGAACACGTGTTCAATGAGCCTCGCTCGTTAGGCTCGTTTTTTAATGAGTTAAAAAAATCATGGCTCAGATCGCTCATTTTTTGGAGAGGCATGAACCGGCTCGCGAGCCGAGCTCGTTTTGACACCCTTAGTTGGTGACAATGTTGTAAATTTTATTCTGATGGTTTTCGATAACTTTATGAAAACTCACCAAAACTGGATACGGTATTACATAATTCACACAAACTTAATAAGATAGTATATATCGTATATGAAATATACCTTGATCCATATTGCAGCGGAATGACTTTGAAAAACAAGTGGGTAAATAAGTTTTTCTCTCCTTTCACCCTTACTTTGATAGTTTTTCTGATGGATGAAAAATGTGAATCAAGATCCTATATTTATAGGATAAGGAGAGATAGATTACCATGAATACCTATGGACTTTCAAACTTAATTGACTCATATCCATCAATGAGTTCAAACTAATATGAAGTCCAAACCCAAAATTCCATGGGCCATTTTAATGTTTATATTTCCAACATTCTCCCACTTGGCCCATGCGATGATTTGATGATCTACAATCTTTAAAACGTGTAATTTTATATTGTATTCATCTATCACCAATAACTTTTATTTGAACAACAAACAATTGAATCTTGGGGGTCACACATCATTTTATTTGAATATGATTCCTTCCAAGTATCACAATCGTTTGTCATCCAAAACCTCTTTTATATCCAGGAATAATTGTAAAACAATAATGCATATTATCTCCATCAACTTCATGTGTACACAAATAATTTAATGATAATATGACTTTTATTGAATTCAAAATATCATATATATAATGAGCAATTATTTAAATTACAGTAATGACTTATCTATAATGCCCATACAGTCAACATCAACCTTAAAAGTCTTAGACGACAATCTCTTAGTTAATGGATCTGCTATCATAAAATCAGTACTAATATGCTCAAATGATACTCTTTGTTTCTGCACTTCTTCTTTGACAGATAAGTATTTTATCTCCATATGCTTAGCACCTTTTGAATACTTATCATTTTTCGAGAAGAAGATAACTACGGAATTATCACAATAAATTCTCAGCGACCTAGCTATAATGTCGACAATCCTAAACCTTGAGATAAAGTTTTGAATCCATAAACTGTGAACGGTAGCTTCAAAACATGCTATAAACTCAGCTTCCATGGTGGAAGCAGCGATGACAGACTGATTTCCATTCCTCCATGATATTGTTCCTCCGACAAGTAGAAACAAATATCCAAAAGTCGATTTTTTGGTATCAACACATCACTACAAAAAAAACCCCAAATTCCAACCGGCGAATCCATTGGAAAATACCGAAAATCCGTTGGAAATCGACATTTCCAACGGATAAATCCGTTGGAAAAACGTCGTTGGAAAATCGATTTCGTTGGAAATCCGTGGCAATTTCCAAATGGAATTCCAATGCAACAATCCGTTGAAATATTTCAATGGGTTTCCAACGGATAATTCCGTGGTATATTTCCAACGGATTTCCAACGGCCAATCCGTGATAAATTTCCCATGGACATACGTTAGAATATTCGTTAGAAAATTTCTAACGGATTTACAATGGCATTTGCACGGATATCCGTTGGAAATGTCGTTGGAATAATCGTCGGAATGTTACAATGGTATTTACAATGGCTATCCGTTGGAAAAATATAACGGATATCCGTTGGAAACGTGCGTTGGACATTTGCAACGCTGTTTGTGATGGACATCCGTTGGAATTTATAGGAGGTTCCAACGGATATCCGTTGGAATTCCCGTTGGAAAAGGAAAAAAATTAATAAAAAAATAAAATAAATATTTAAAAATAAAATAAATTATTATTTTATTTTTAAATATTTATTTTATTTTTTATTAATATTATATATATTTATTATTATTTTATTTTTAAATATTTATTTTATTTTTTATTAATATTATATATATTTATATATATTATATATATTAATTAATATATATAATAAAACAAATTAAAATTAAAATATTAAAATAAAAAAAATTGTTCAAATATTACAGAAAATTTAAATATTTCAGAAAATTTAAATTAATTGGCACTACGGGTTTCTTCGTCTTCACTGGTCCCGAGATTACGTGCCGTCGTT
>NW_010961853.1:0-1982 GCF_000463585.1 Tarenaya hassleriana | reverse complement strand
ATATATATATATACATATTATTTTTTAATATATATTGTATATATATTAGTTATAATTACTTTTATTTTAATATGCATATTAGTTATATATATATATATTACATGTATAACTAATATATATACATATACATATTATTTTTAATAGATACATTATATGTGTATGTGTTAGTTATAATTATTTTTATTGTAATATGTATATGTATTAGTTATAATATACATATATTTTATCAAAAAAAAATATACATATATATTGTATTGTAGTTATGTGTGTAATATATTGTAGTTATACATATAACATATACATATATAACTAATACACATATTACAATAAAAATAATTATAACTAACATATACACATATAATATATCTATTAAAAATAATATGTATATGTATATGTATTAGTTATACATGTAACATATATATATACAACTAATATGCATATTAAAAGAAAAGTAATTATAACTAATATATACACTATATATTAAAAAAATAATATATATACAATATATATTAACAAATAATATGTATATATATATATTATTTTTAATGTAATTTATAATATATATATATATATGTGAATTTATATGTATATAAATTAATTTAAATAATTATGTAATTTATTTTTGTTTGTAATGGTGATGTGTGATAATTTTGATGATGTGTACATAACTTGGAAACCAAGTTATTGCCACATCATCATTTTTATTTGAGTTGGCAGGCGCGGGGGGTTTTCGGTGAATTATTAACAAGTTTGGGGTTTTATTGGTTAATCATACCAAGTATAAGGTTTAATTGGTAAACAAAAAAGTACAGGATTTTTTCGTTGACCTGGAAAGAGTACAGGGTTTTTATGGCGATATCCCCTAAATATTAAATTTAAAAAAATAAAAATTATATTACCATTTTGTGTTTTTTAATTTTTTTTGGCTGTTTTTTTTTTGCGATTTTGAGTGAGGAGAAAAAATGGGGTCTCGGTTTATATAATCGAAAATTCCAACGGATTTTCAACGGGTATCCGTTGGAATTCTGTGCGACCATTTAATGTCCTCTAACATTTTCCAACAGATGCCCGTTAGAATATTGATTTGCAACGGGAATCCATTGGAAAATTTGAAACAATAAATTCGTTCGACGCACCTGGCGCCTATCGCGACAATCCAAACAAATTCCAACAGATGCCCATTGGAAATCAATATTCTAAAGGACATCCGTTGGAATATTCGAACGAATTTAATGTTTCACCAATTTCCAACAGACACCCGTTGTAATATTGGTGACCATTCGATTGCTGCGCTTCAATTCCAACGAGCATCTGTTGGGTTTCCTAGGATCTCCTGTTGGGTTTTCTGGGATCTCATGAGCGAATCTAATTCCTAAGAGATCGATTCTAGGGTTGTGCAGCGGAAGTAAAACAAAATTTTTATAAAACCCTAGAACCATGCTGCTATTGAAAACGTAGAAACGTTAGAACGCTTACCTCAATCGATCCGGGGCCTGTATCAACTGAAGAATTCGTCCGATCACTTAGGGAGGAAGATTACCTCGCCCTCTACACGTATCCACACCTCGGGATGGATTCCAACGATTGGAACTTGTCTGCTAGGACTCGAATCTCTATTCGGTTTTTCGCACTTCGAGAAAAACGAGACTTAGAACTTGTTGAGCCTTTTTTGGATCTCACCAAAAACTCTCCAAGAACACCAAAAGTCGGCTGCTCAAAAGTCTCTACTGAATTAGGGTTCTAATCTCTTTCTTATAAAGTGATTTAACCCTAATTTCGGTTTAATTTTCGGAAAACCGGAACCTGGAACGGACGGTCCAGAATTGCACGTGGACCGTCCGTTCCAGTAAGGCAGAACGGACGGTCTACGTTTAGTGCGGACCGTCCGTTCTATCCTCATAGAACGGACGGTCTGCGTGTTGTTCTGGGAAGCAGAACGGACGGACCACGCATCCGGACCGTCGGGTCTCGACCCGTCCGAC
>NW_010961852.1:0-229 GCF_000463585.1 Tarenaya hassleriana | reverse complement strand
ATTGTGATTCGCATCCAATGCATATGATCATCACCATCATCAATCACATCTCATGCTGGTCGTAATTCATCATTGTTCCCACAATGACAACTGACCAGGGAATTTAGAATCATCATCAATGATTCAAGGATATCTATCGAAACATAACAAACATGCCAATCATATAACCGGAAAAGTAATGCATTCATAAACCAATGAATCAATACATAGTCAAAATATCATATCACGG
>NW_010961851.1:0-229 GCF_000463585.1 Tarenaya hassleriana | reverse complement strand
GAGATGACTGTAGTAAAGAAGCTCACTCCTGGAGCATAAACACCACCACTGGTATTTTGAGATGCTCCTTCAACAAGTAATGAGCTGAGAGTCGGAGGCAACTATGACTGTGAGATTCATGTTGAGTGCGACATTTACAACAACTGCAACGATAATGATGAGAACAGTGACATTAACAGTGAGCTGAAATTGGATAAATCTTTGAATGTTTGTGTATACAGACATTAGT
>NW_010961850.1:0-229 GCF_000463585.1 Tarenaya hassleriana | reverse complement strand
CTATATATTCAATCAACGGTCCAAATTCTGTACAACTGTCGTAATAGAAAAATGTTCTTTTCCTATTCTCGATTGTGCAGTGAATGAATCCCCTTACCCTTTTATGCATCTTTATTAATTTCCTCACGTTCAAAGAGAGTCGAGGGGTCGGGTTAAAGCTCCAGTATGGAAGACGTGATAGTGTTCAACATCCAACTTGAACTCGTGTATTTAAGGATTACTTTTGTAT
>NW_010961849.1:0-229 GCF_000463585.1 Tarenaya hassleriana | reverse complement strand
TTATCGATCAGAAATCCAAGTACACTTGGATTACACTCCTTAAACACAAGAGTGATGTTTTTGGAGCTTTTAAAAACTTCCTTGCGTATGTCTCTAACCAATTTGGTGTCAAAGTCAAAACATTTCGCACAGATAACGGCGGTGAGTATATGAGTAACAGATTTCGCGACTATCTTCTTCAAGAAGGTATAGTTCACCAACGAAGCTGTGCACATACACCACAACAAAA
>NW_010961848.1:0-229 GCF_000463585.1 Tarenaya hassleriana | reverse complement strand
CTCATAAATAAATGGGCGGTAGCTCGGAAAAACCGGGAGGGCAGCCTGTTTTTTCTGAGCAGTTCGGAAATAACGAAAAATCGCGACCGTTCGGAAATAACTTCCGATTTCTTCACACCTTTCGACATTTGGAGTGTTTATAAACATCCCTAGACATCCTAACACGATATAGAACAGATCTAATTCGTTTTTTGAGAGATTTGAGAGCACTTTTGTGGTTGTTCTTGCA
>NW_010961847.1:0-229 GCF_000463585.1 Tarenaya hassleriana | reverse complement strand
GCCGGACCAGCAGACAGATCAGATTCCGGACCGCGTGTTTGGTCAGGAGGACCAAAGTTCTTGTTGGTCAGCCCCAGACCAAAAGTTGGTCTGGCGGACCAAGCGAGAACAACATGTCCAAGACGAAGACCGGCGGACTGACCAAGGAAACAGACTGAGTTGGTCCGAAGCTGACCAAGTTTGGTCAGCCCCGGACCAAGCCCAGTTGGTCTGCGCTCCGATTCTAGGT
>NW_010961846.1:0-229 GCF_000463585.1 Tarenaya hassleriana | reverse complement strand
CATCGAATGTATCTGAACAAAGCTCATAATCAGTACATCATAGAGCACTAAACCAACAGTCACAATACAGAGCAATGGGGCTATCAGCACTAGGAATGACACCCAATTCTCCAACAAACTTCCTGATCCAAACAGCTTCCTTTGCTGCGCCCGACGCTGCAATATACCCAGCTTCTGTAGTAAAATCTGCAACGGTCGCCTGCTTGGAACTCTTCCAGCTAACAGCGCC
>NW_010961845.1:0-230 GCF_000463585.1 Tarenaya hassleriana | reverse complement strand
TAACAACTCATTCTTATGTGAAATATGGATCTTAGTCCCATATAGAAAATTATTATAGGATAAGTTGACCAGCGTCTTGAAGCATCAGACTGACGATATTGAGGGGAAGCATGGACATCTCATGTTGGGAAGCATGGCCCCGAATCTGCAGAGGCAATTTGAGGAGAATAGCGTGTTTGATATGATCAACCAGCTCAAGACCATGTTTGAGGAGCTAGCGCGTACTGAAA
>NW_010961844.1:0-230 GCF_000463585.1 Tarenaya hassleriana | reverse complement strand
AATAGCATGACAGAAATAACACTCTTCCTTCTTGGGTTTGGGCTTAGGCTTAGTGACAACATTTATCAATTTCCTTTTGCCCTTACCTTTGGAACGCTTCCTTTTGCTGGAACTTTTTCCTACAACCACCATATCATTCTTTCCTTGGCTCCTAGCTTTCTCTTGGAACGACATATTCAACTGACCAACCATCAATGAATTGTCCATGTCATCTAATTGCTCACGCAATT
>NW_010961843.1:0-230 GCF_000463585.1 Tarenaya hassleriana | reverse complement strand
CTTGATTAAGTTGCATGCATTCATTCACTATGGACCATCCAAACGAATGAATCATGCTATTCTGAATCACAGTTGATCGGGTTAAGTAACTATTGCTCAAACCTGATCCCGAAACGAAAAACCAAAAATTTTGGTGAAGCCTCAGGACGTGGACCGACCGGTCCAGAGCCTGGACCGGTCGGTCTACACAGTCCAGAACGGTCCAGACCTTTCGGTCTGTCCGTCCAGAC
>NW_010961842.1:0-1596 GCF_000463585.1 Tarenaya hassleriana | reverse complement strand
ATATAGATGATCATAGGTATTGGATACGATCACAATCGTAGGTATTCATTGGAGAACGGAATACTGGAATGACCCGCATGAGATTGTCATATGGACTAGCTGTGTTGGGTTTCGCTACGGGTTCCTAGCATGCGATCATATCGATCTAGGGTTTGGTTTATTAGGTTTCATGCAGCGGAAGAATAATCTAAACCTAGTCAAACGTCACACGCAACCAAAATCATCCGTAAAACCCCGACAGATCGTGTATATCACCGTAGGAATCGAATACTTACCTCTTTCCTGAAGATCTGAAAGTAGCGATCGATCCAGGGCCTGTTTTAATCACCAAGAGCTGAAAGTACAGCTCCTCTACACGTATCCACACCGACGGGAAGGATTCCAAACGCTTTTGGAACTGATCTGCTAGGATCTGTGAAGTATATGAAGTGGGATCTAATCCCGAGAGCTAGAACTATGAAATAAACGATTTCTTCTGAGTTTTTGCTCTGTTTTAGGGTTCTTTTCGTCTGTCTTCGGTTGAGGACGGCGTCCAATACCCTTCTTATAAGATAGGAACCCTAATCCTTGTGAAAAGAGACTTTTTCCGAGTATTTTGACTCGGTCCGAGTCAGAACTCTGACTCGGTCGAGTCAGAACGAATCAGCCCAAGCCCATTGTCAACTCTTGACTCGGCCCATTTAGTATTGACTCGGTCCGAGTCAAAACTTTGACTCGACCGAGTCAAAGTATCAGCCAAGCCCAAAACACTTTCTGGGCTTCGACTCGCATGGAACTGACTCGGTCCGAGTCAAATACTGACTCGGTCCGAGTCAGAAGGCTGAAAACGTCCCGACACTCTGATTTGATCCGAAAACGATTTTCCGACCAAATCCAAGTCTTCCTTTCTGAAACCGTAGTGCCAGAAGCCTCGAGAACCTTTCCCGATCTACAAGTCATGGTTAGCCCCTAGCAAGACCCTATGACCACCCACGTTGAATTGAGTTAGAGGTGATCTAACCAAGGCAATAACAGCTCGAGTTCTGATCCTTTATCTCACGATATCATATGTTGAACAAGGGCATGGTTTGAGCCACCCTTCAAGTTCAACCGCTTTCTCGTCTTGGCAAATCGACTAATAAAATAGATGCAACTTCATCTATAGCGTGGCCACGCATTTTCATAGTCCGACTTCCACGAGAGGGCCCAGCGATATCTCTCCTATTAAATATATGCAACTTCATCTATAGCGTGGCCACGCATTTTCATAGTCCGACTTCCACGAGAGGGCCCAGCGATATCTCTCCTATTGAGGAGGTGATAAGTCCCATATTGCATGTCTATTATCTCCATATGATTCGTGAACGTATCTGATCAACGCCGTTATAATCATCCGGTTAAAGACGACGTTTGACGCAGTCAAGACACGCCACTCCTCATATCAGATACTCTAGACATCTCAGGTCTGAGGATTCAAGAACGAACCGCTGTATGAGATTCAAGTCATGACTCTGTCCATGTGACAATCTCATGCGGGTCATCCAGTCACTCGTTCTTAACGAGTACCCATGATTGTGATATGCATCCAATGCATCAATCACACCTCATGCTAGTCTT
>NW_010961841.1:331186-331427 GCF_000463585.1 Tarenaya hassleriana | reverse complement strand
ATGTCAGACAACCAAGTATGGACTCTGGTTGATGCATCTGAATGGGTAAAACCCATCGGATGCAAGTGGATCTTCAAGAAGAAGACCGGCATGAATGGCAACGTGCACACGTATAAAGCACGACTTGTGGCGAAAGGATTCCGTCGAATTCATGGTATTGACTATGATGAGACCTTTTCGCCCGTAGTTATGCTGAAGTCCATCAGGATCCTACTTGCCATAGCCGCATATTATGACTATG
>NW_010961841.1:327428-327644 GCF_000463585.1 Tarenaya hassleriana | reverse complement strand
GTTTCTGTGCAACGATTGTATATATCAAGGATCAATAATTATTCCTTGATCAGATGTATTACATAATCCGAATAGACCACCCATTCGATTATGTAATCCCAATCTCGAAGCTCCCATTCAATCAAGCATATCCAATATTTTGATTAAGTCACATGCATTCTTTCACTATGGACCATCCATAAGAATAAATCATGTTATTTGAGTCACAGTTGATCA
>NW_010961841.1:325780-326721 GCF_000463585.1 Tarenaya hassleriana | reverse complement strand
GAACTCCTGCACTCTATGCAACATGAAACATGCAATCTACACTAGATTCAATCATCAAACATGCATAGAAATCAAAGCAAACATGGATTCAAACAATTCAAATCCTAAAACGTGCGTGATCGGGTTCTACGAAATCAAAACAGAGCAACCAGGCTCTGATACCACTGTTGGGTTTCCTGGGATCTCTAGAGCGAATCCTATTCCTAAGAGGTCGATTCTAGGGTTTGCGCAGCGGATATAAAACAAAAATTTAATAAACCCTAGAACCATGCTTCTATGAATCGTAGAAACGTTAGAACGCTTACCTCAATCGATCCGGGGCCTGTATATCAATTGAAGAACACGTCTGATCATGAAAAGCAGGAAGAATACCTCGCCCTCTACACGTATCCACACTTCGGGATGGATTCCAACGGTTGGAACTTGTCTGCTAGGACTCGAATCTCTATTCGATTTTGTGCTTCAAGAAAACGAGACTCTTCGGTTTTCGAACTCTTTGGATCTCACCCAAAAGCTCTCTCAAACCTTTAAAAGTCGGCACCCCAAAAGTCTCTCACGAATTAGGGTTCTCATCTCTTTCTTATAAAGTGATTTAACCCTAATTTCGGTTTAATTTTCGGAAAACCGGAACCTGGAACGGACGGTCTACGTTTAGTGCGGACCATCCGTTCTATCATCATAGAACGGACGGTCTGCGTGTTGTCGTGGACCGTCCGTTCTGCTTCCCAGAACGGACAGACCACGCATCCGGACCGTTGGGTCTCGACCCGTCCGACTCGGTTTTCCGTCGCTTTCTCTCGTGCATTTGTCCTTCCCTGCGTGTGTGACCCTGTAGGCTCATTCGATATAGCAGTATAATCCGAAATCTCTATTCCAGATATACAAGTCATAGGCGGTCTCTAGCAAGACACTATGACTACCTATCTCGAATAGAGTTTGTT
>NW_010961841.1:316519-325758 GCF_000463585.1 Tarenaya hassleriana | reverse complement strand
CTCACACGAGGGGCCCAGCGATATCTCTCTCTTTTACGAGAGGTACAAATCCCATCTTGACTGTCTACAATCCATTACATGATTCGTTTCGTACCTGATACACGCCTTTATAGTTCTCCTGTTACGCAGAACGTTTGATGTATTCAAAGCACGCAACTCCTCATGTTGGATTCCGTAGATATCTCAGGTCTCAGGATCCAATCATGGAACCGCCATATGAGATTCAAGTCATGACGCTAGTCCATGTGACAATCTCATGCGGGTCAATCCAGTATTCCGTTCTCCAACGAATACCTATGATTGTGATCGTATCCAATACCTATGATCATCTATATGATCATCAATCACACATTATACTAGTCTTATTATGTCGTTATTCCCATAATGACACAAGACTAGGGAGTTTAGTATCATTCATAATGATACACGGATTTCATAACAGATTTAGTATGCTAGAACATGTAATGAATCAAATACTCTCATATAAACCATAGAAAGTATCAATACATCGAATGTATCTTAACAAAGCTCATAAACAGTACATCATAGAGCACTAAACCAACACAAAACGCACGAGAAAACGATGGAAAAACCAAGACGGAAGGGTCTAGAACGGAAGGACCAGAAGTACGGAACGGACGGTCTGCCAGGTCCAGACCCGACGGTCCAGAAGGTCCACTAATGGCAGACCGTCCGTTCTACGTACTGGAACGGACGATCCACGTGCATTTCTGGACCGTCCGTTCTGGGCTTCGTGTTTTTCTGAAATTAAACCAAAATTAGGGTTAAATCACTTTATAAGAAGGAGATTAAACCCTAATGAAGGAGGACCGACTTAAGAACACTTTTGACAGACTTTTGGTGAGATCCAAGAGGTTGAGAGTGTGATCGAAGTCCCGTTTTCTCGAAGCTTAAAACCGAATATCGGATTTGGGTCCTAGCAGAAACGTTCCAACCGTTGGAATCCATCCCGAGGTGTGGATACGTGTAGAGGGCGAGGTAATCTTCCTCCCTTTCGTGATCGGACGAGTTCTTCAATTGATACAGGCCCCGGATCGATTGAGGTAAGCGTTCTAACGTGTCTACGATTCATAGCAGCATGGTTCTAGGGTTTTAATAATTTTTGTTTTACATCCGCTATGCAAACCCTATAATCGATCTCTTAAGAATAGGATTCGCTCTAGAGATCCCAGGATTCCCATCACCTAGGTTATGAGAAGTCTCGGACGCAAGCGTGGTCGTTGGGAGAGATTCGGTGGCCTTGGCTAAGCCTTGGGGAATGAGGAGAGGTCCGAGAGGAAGAAAGGGAACGCCGACGGTACGGCATGAGTTTTATTAATCAAGGAAAGACGTACGAGGGGTGACGTATGACCTGTTACAAAGGACTTGGTCTCCGGCGGTGGTTTGTGAGCCAAACGACGGAGAACTAAGGAAGAAGGCAGGCCGACGAAGCAACTAGGGTTTTGGGACTCAAAGTGAGAGAAATGGGGTTGCAAGAGATGCCTTCCCTCTTTCGGCCAGTCTTGGTTTTATTGAGATTTGGCTTAACAACCGAAAAAGGAAAGTTCACATATTTCGGTCCCCTATTCTTCCTTATTGTCCCTACTTGCCTAAATTGAAAAAGAACGCATCCTACTTGCCTAAAACCTATCCTAGAACCTTCTGGAATAAATAAATGGGCTTTGGCCCGAGCCCAAACCACAAGACTTAGTCGGACACGCCCAAGAACTTGTCTTGGGCCATATTGCGACCAAGAAGATAAGTCTCGTGTCAAAGTAGGCCTTCGGTCTAGTCCGGCCATGAGCTGGGCTGATCCTGGGTTGAGGGGAGAGTGTCCTGGAGTCGGGGCCTGGTCGTCCGAAGTCGTCTGTGGTCCGTGACCCGCTTGGAAGCTTGAGAGGGGTTCTCGGCATTGTCTTGGCCATTGACTCGTCCGTGACTGTACCTGCAAAATCCGATGGACGAGGAAAATGGACAGGGGTAAAAGTGCAAAAAAATTACCCATTTGCCCCTCACACTGGATCGCCGTCAAGAACATCCTGAAGTACTTGAGAAGAACTAAAGATGTGTTCTTAGTATACGGTGGGTTGGAAAACGAGCTCGCTGTAAAGAGTTACACCGATACTACTTTTCAGTCAGATCCGGATGACTACAAAATCGCAAACTGAGTATGTTTTCTGCTTGAACGGAGGCGTTGTTAGCTGGAAGAGTTCTAAGCAAGCGACCGTTGCAGATTCTACTACAGAAGCTGAGTAGATTGTAGCGTCGGACGCAGCAAAAGAAGTTGTTTGGATCAGAAAGTTTATTGGCGACTTGGGTGTCATTCCTAGTGTTGATAACCCCATTGCTTTGTATTGTAACAACAATGGAGCAATCCTACAAGCGAAAGAACCTAGGTCCCATCAACCATCCAAACACATACTCCGACAATTTCACCTTATCAGGGAGATCATAGACAGAGGAGACGGGCACATTTGCAGAGTGTCGACAGATGACAACATTGTCGATCCGTTGACGAAGCCTCTCCCTTCGTCGAAGCATGAGGTCATGTTAGGGATATGGGAATTAGATGTTTAGCAGTCCATGATTAGAGCAAGTGGGAGATTGTTGGTTTAGTGCTCTATGATGTTATGTTTTGCGAGCTTTATTTTGATACATTTGATGTATTGATATTTTCTATGTTTTATAGATGAGTGTTTGATTGATTACGTATTGTGCATACTTTAATATTATATGAAATCCATGTATTGTTATGAACAATACTAAATTCCCTAGTCATATGTCATTGTGGGAATAATGATATACTAAGACTAGTATGATGTGTGATTAATGATAATAGAGATGATTATATGTATTGGATACGATCACAATCATGGGTATTCGTTGGAGAACGGAATACTGGTCGTATGAGATTGTCACATGGACTAGCGTCATGACTTGAATCTCATATGACGGTTCTATGATTGGATCCTAAGACCTGAGATATCTACGAAATCCAACATGATGAGTTGCGTACTTTGAATATGTCAAACGTCCTGCATAACAAGAGAACTATAAAGGCGTGTATCAGGTATGAAACGAATCATGTGCTGGATTGTATGTTGGGATTCCTGGGATCTCTAGAGCGAATCTAATTCCTAAGAGATCGGTTCTAGGGTTTGCGCAGCGGATGTAAAACAAAAATTTTTCTAAGAAAACCTGAAACCATGCATGTATGATCTTGTAGAAACGTTAGAACACTTACCTCAATCGATCCGGGGCATGTTTCAATTGAAGAATTCGTCTGATCACTTAAGGGAGGAAGAATACCTCACCCTCTACACGTATCGACACGGCGGAAAGGATTCCAACGCTTGGAACTTGTCTGCTAGGACTGAAGAACCCCTTCTTCTTTGTGCAAGAGTTTCAGGGATTAAAACCTTGTGTTTCTCTCTCTCAAAACCTCTGGAAAAGGTCTGAAAAACGAGCTCACAAAGTTGGGTGGTGGCTCCTTAGGTTTCAATACACTTAAAACACTATTTTGAGTGAAACAAGGAAATCCCGACACCTAGACCGATCGGTCTAGGTCTAGATCGATCGGTCTAGCTCATGCTGGACCGACCCCATGAACATAACGTAGACCGTTCGGTCTAGACAGTCTAGACCGATCGGTCTAGGCTGGACCGATCGGTCTAGACTTTCTAGACCGAACGGTCTGGCTTCGGCTCCGAAATTTTCTCGTCTTTTCTCGCGCGTTTGTCCTTTCCTGTGTGTATGACCCTGTAGGTTCATCTGATATAGCAGTATAACCCGAAATCTCTATTTCGGTTACACAAGTCATAGGCGGTCTCTAGTAAGACACTATGACTACCTATCTCGAATAAAGTTTGTTTGTGATCATACGAACGCTTGTGATGATTCCGATTGATGATCCTTTTGTATCACGATATCATATGTTGAACATAAGGCATGGACAAGCCACCTTATCTGATTCGACTGCTTTCTCGTTCACTGAGTTCGACTGTCTGAAATAGACTACGCTCGTCTATAGTGCGGCCACACATTTCTACAGTCTCGCTCACACGAGGGGCCCAGCAATATCTCTCTCTTTCACGAGAGGTACAAATCCCATCTTAATTATCTACAATCCAACACATGATTCGTTTCGTACATGATACACGCCTTTATAGTCCTCCTGTTACGCAGGACGTTTGACGTATTCAAAGTACGCAACTCCTCATGTTGGATTCCGTAGATATCTCAGGTCTTAGGATCCAATCATGGAACCGACATATGAGATTCAAGTCATGACGCTTAGTCCATGTGACAATCTCATGCGGGTCAAATCTAGTATTCTGTTCTCCAACGAATACCTATGATTGTGATCTATCTAATACCTACGATCATCTGTATGATCATCAATCACACATCATACTAGTCTTAGCATATCATTATTCCCATAATGATAAATGACTAGGGAGTTTAGTATTGTTCATAACAATACATGGATTTCATAACATCTCAAGTATGCACAATATGTAATGAATAAAACACTCATCCATCCATAAATAAATAGAAGGTATTAATACATCAAATGTATCTAAACAAGGCTCGCATAACAGTACATCATAGAGCACTAAACCAACAATCTCCCACTTGCTCTAATCATGGACTGCTAAACATCTAATGCTCATATCCCTAACATGACCCTCATGCTTTGACGAAGGGAGAGGCTTCGTCAACGGATCGACAATGTTGTCATCTGTCGACACTCTGCAAATGTGCACGTCTCCTCTGTCTATGATCTCCCTGATAAGGTGAAACCGTCTGAGTATGTGTTTGGATCGTTGATGGGATCTGGGTTCTTTCGCTTGTGTGATCGCTCATTTGTTGTCACAATACAGAGCAATGGCGCTATCAGCACTAGGAATGACACCCAAGTCACCAACAAACTTCCTGATCCAAACATCTTCTTTTGCTGCGTCCGACGGTGCAATATACTCGTCTTCTGTAGTAGAATCTGCAACGGTCGCCTGTTTGGAACTGTTCTAGCTAACAACGCCTCCGTTCAAGCAGAAAACATAGCCAGACTGCGATCTGTAGTCATCCGGGTCTGACTGGAAACTAGCACCGGTGTAACCCTTTATAGCGAGCTCGTCTTCCGACCCACCGTATACCAAGAACACATCCTTAGTTCTTCTCAAGTACTTCAGGATGTTCTTGATGGCGATCTAGTGTGATTCACCTAGATCTGACTGGTATCTACTCGTAATGCTTAACGCATAAGATGCATCTGGTCGAGTACAAAGCATGGCATACATGATCGATCCAATTGTCGTAGCATATGGAATACGATCCATGTGTTCTCGCTCATCAAGTGTCGTAGGACACTGACTGTTGCAGAGAACTGTGCCACTGCTCATCAGTAAGGTGTTGGTTGTAATGCTCTAGGATGATCTGTGGTATGACATTTGACTTTGTATTGATTCATTGATTTATGAATGCATTACTTTTCCCGTTATGCGATTAGCATGTTTGTTGTATTTCGGCATCCTTGAATCATTAGAGAATGATTCTAAACTCCCTAGTCAGTTATCGTTGTGGCAACAATGATGAATTAACACTAGCATGAGGTGTGATCAATGCATTGGATGCAGATCACAATCATGGGTACTCGTTGTGAACGAGTGACTGGATGAACCGCATGAGATTGTCACATGGACAGAGTCATGACTTGAATCTCATACAGCGGTTCGTTCATGGATCCTCATACCTGAGATGTCTAGAGTATCTGATATGAGGAGTGGTGTGTCTTGACTACGTCAAACATTATCTTTAACCGGATGATTATAACGGCGTTGATCAGATACGTTCACGAATCATATGGAGATAGTAGACATGCAATATGGGACTTGGCCTTCTCGTAGAAGTCGGACTATGAAAAATGCGTGGCCACGCTATAGATGAAGTTGCATCTATTTTATTAGTCGATTTGCCAAGACGAGAAAGCGGTTGAACTTGAAGGGTGGCTCAAACCATGGCCTTGTACAACTTATGATATCCTGAGACAAAGGGTGGCTCAAACCATGCCCAAGTTTGGTCAGCCCCGGACCAAGTTGGTCAACTCACGCGGTCCGGAAGTTAGTCAGAAGGTCATCTGTCCAGGTCTGATCCGGCTGACCAGGAGTTGGTCAGCCCCGGACCAGACGCTGGGTCAGGCGGACCGAGGAGCTGGCACGTTGGAATGAACTGACCAAGAAGGGTCTTGGTCCGGAGTTGACCACGCTTGGTCCGCCGGACCAAGCCTTCAGGTCAGGCGGTCTGCGAGCCTCGGACTAAGCCTGGTTGAGGAGTGGCGTGTCTTGACTGCGTCAAACGTCGTCTTTAACCGGATGATTATAACGGCGTTGATCAGATACGTTCACGAATCATATGGAGATAGTAGACATGCAATATGGGACTTGGCCTTCTCGTAGAAGTCGGACTATGAAAAATGCGTGGCCACGCTATAGATGAAGTTGCATCTATTTTATTAGTCGATTTGCCAAGACGAGAAAGCGGTTGAACTTGAAGGGTGGCTCAAACCATGGCCTTGTACAACTTATGATATCCTGAGACAAAGGGTGGCTCAAACCATGCCCAAGTTTGGTCAGCCCCGGACCAAGTTGGTCAACTCACGCGGTCCGGAAGTTAGTCAGAAGGTCATCTGTCCAGGTCTGATCCGGCTGACCAGGAGTTGGTCAGCCCCGGACCAGACGCTGGGTCAGGCGGACCGAGGAGCTGGCACGTTGGAATGAACTGACCAAGAAGGGTCTTGGTCCGGAGTTGACCACGCTTGGTCCGCCGGACCAAGCCTTCAGGTCAGGCGGTCTGCGAGCCTCGGACTAAGCCTGGTCCGCCGGACCAAGCTCCTGGTCCGGCGGTCCGGGATCTAGAATTTTCCTAAAAGTCAGATTTAGGGTTTTCTAAACTTATTTAAGTTTAGAATTTCGTATAAACTTAATTAAGGCCGCCCTAAAACTCAGAGAAACATCCTAGAACCCTAGAGAACCTGTTCTCTTCGATTTTTATTGTTCCGGGATAGGATCTCGTCTATTGAGTTACCCTTTTCTTCACTAATCTTAGCAGATTCGTTCCAAATCGTTTGGAATCTTTTCCATTGGTGTGGATACGTGTAGAGGGACTGTAACTTCAGTCCTAGGTGATTTAGAGCCTAAAACTCAGAGAAACATCCTAGAACCCTAGAGAACCTGTTCTCTTCGATTTTTATTGTTCCGGGATAGGATCTCGTCTATTGAGTTACCCTTTTCTTCACTAATCTTAGCAGATTCGTTCCAAATCGTTTGGAATCTTTTCCATTGGTGTGGATACGTGTAGAGGGACTGTAACTTCAGTCCTAGGTGATTTAGAGCAGGCCCCGGATCGAAATTAACTTCAAGTTTCATCGAGAACGAGGTAAGTAATGATTCCCTCGGTGATATACACGATCTTTTGGGTTTTGCAAGTTTGGTTGCGTGTGACGTTTGACTAGGTTTAGATCTTTCTTCCGTTGCATGAAACCTAGTAAACCAAGCCCTAGACCGATATGAGCGCATGCTAGGAACCTGTAGATTTCCCTACAGTGTGACCCTAGCGGACCGAGAAAAGGTGAGTTGGACTGAGCTGACAAACCCTACAGTGGTATCAGAGTCTGGTTCTCTGTATATCGCTGTGCTTGTTGTATGATTGCATGATTTAATCGTTAAATTGCATGTAATCATTGAATCTATGCATGTTTAATGATATTTGTGATTGTTGAATGATGCATGGATGGTATGGAGTCTGGGACGGGTTAACGGTGCATCGAAACCGGTGCGAAACCCTAATTTTCAAAGCCCGAAAAATCTGTTCCGAATAGGATCTGTCCGCGGTCAGCCGGACCAAGAGTTGGTCAGCCGGACCAGCAGACAGATCAGACTCTGGACCGCGTGTTTGGTCAGGAGGACCAAAGTTCTCGCTGATCAGCCCCGGACCAAAAGTTGGTCCGGCGGACTAGGCGAGAACAACGCAGGTCCGAGACGACGAAGGCGGACTGACCGAGGAAACGAACTGAGTTGGTCCGGAGCTGACCAAGTTTGGTCAGCCCTAGACCAAGCCCAGTTGGTCTGCGCTCCGCTTCCTCTGGTCAGCTCGGAGTTGAAAGGAACGGACCAAGCTCAGTTTTGAACTGCGGTCCGTCTTCTTGGTCAGTCTGAGCAGGAGAAATCGGACTGAGTTGGTCAGGGGCTGACCAAGCTCAGAATTTCTTCGAAAAATGATAGAACGACGGACCAGAGAAGCTGACTGAGGTGAATCCGGCGGACCAGACCTCAGACACTTCTCAAGTCCGAAATTTTGTCCTTTTCCTCATTAATAATCTCAAGCTATTACCGCCCATTAGTAGAGCAACTGTCAAGGCCTCGATCGTTATGGTAACGGGTCATGCCCTAGCTGAGCGTGCCTAACTATCTTGGTAAGGCAGTATGGAGAAATCGTGATTCTCATAGCTCGAATATGGTTGAGCTTGAATCGGGTTATCAAGTCGGACTTGGACCTAAAGGTAAGGATGGGATGAGGAACATGCAGTGATAGCGTATCACTATCCCATACTCATCTAGGAATCGCATAGGATGTGATTGACAATGTGTTGTCTACCTAAATAGCATGTTTTGAGCGTCATGCCCTAGCTGACTCAAAAGCATGTGAAATATGGATCCTAGCTCACTTAGAAACTCATTGAGGGTGTTTTTCTTAGTGGGAGGCTGTCATATTGCATCTATTATCTGTGTTAGTAAGTGTACTAAGCGACTTGCATATTTTCTGTCTGTTTGTTTGTCATTTTCTGTAGTACATATCTGTTGCAGGAATCTGGTTAATCTCACCATGCGATCTATCCTTATGAAGGATAAGCCTCTGACCACGGCTTCTGGATCGATCATTGATGCTTATTGGAAGCATGAGGATGATGATCTGGACGTGTCCAGCTTGATGCTTGAAAAGATGTCTTCGGAATTGCGTGACCAATTAGATGACATGGACAATTCATTGATGGTTAATCAGTTGAATATGTCATTCCAAGAGAAAGCTGAGAGCCAATGGAAGAATGATATGGTGGTTGTTGGAAAGAGTTACAACAAAAGGAAGCGTTCCAAAGGTAAGGGCAAAAGAAAATTGACAAGTGTTGTCACTAAGCCTAAGCCCAAACTCAAGAAGGAAGAGTGTTATTTCTGTCATGCCATCGG
>NW_010961841.1:312809-314373 GCF_000463585.1 Tarenaya hassleriana | reverse complement strand
AAGAAGAAAACTGACATGGATGGCATCGTGCATACCTACAAGGCACAACTCGTCGCAAAAGGGTTTCGGTAGATTCATGGTATAGACTATGATGAAACCTTTTCACTAGTCGTGATGCTTAAAACCATACGGATTCTGCTAGCCATAGCTGCGTATTATGACTACGAGATATGGCAGATGGACGTCAAGACTGCATTCCTTAACGGAAATCTGCTCGAGGATGTGTACATGACACAACCCGAGGGCTTTGTCGATCCTAAGTGTCTGAGGAAGGTATGCAAGCTTCAGAGCTCCATTTATGGACTGAAGCAGGCTTCGAGGAGCTGGAATCTTCGATTTGATGAGGCAGTCAAAACGCTTGGCTTCCTGCAAAACGAAGATGAGCCATGTGTTTACAAGAAGGTCAGTGGGAGCGCAGTGGTCTTCCTTGTACTTTATGTGGATGATATATTGCTCATCGGAAATGACGTTCCTACTTTGCAAGGAGTAAAATCCTGGCTAGGATCAGTCTTTTCGATGAAGGACTTAGGAGAAGGCGCCGATATTCTAGGAATCAAGATCTATAGAGATAGATCGAGAAGGCTTCTTGGTCTAAGTCAGAGTACATACATTGACAAGGTCTTGAATCGGTTCAAGATGCAAGACTCCAAGAGGGGTGCCTTGCCAATGGGACATGACATTTCTCTTAGCAAGACTCAGTGTCCAAAGACACAGAATGAGTAAGAGCGCATGAGTAGGATTCCATATGCCTTGGCAATTGGATCCATCATGTACGCCATGTTGTGTACTCGTCCGGATGTATTATATGCATTGAGCATGACTATTAGATATCAGTCTACACCAGGTGAGACTCACTGGATTGCGGTCAAGAACATCCTTAAGTACTTGAGAAGGACTAAGGATTTGTTCTTGGTGTATGGCGGATTGGAAGTCGAGCTCGCTATAAGTGGTTATACCGATGCTAGTTTCTAAACCGATAGAGATGACTTCAGATCGCAGTCAGGTTACGTTTTCTGCCTGAACGGTGGGGCTATCAGTTGGAAGAGTTCCAAACAGCCAACCGTTGCAGATTCGACTACAGAAGCCGAGTACATAGCAGCATCGGATGCATCTAAGGAAGCAGTTTGGATCAATAAATTCGTGGGAGGAGACCTGGGCGTAATTCCTAGCATTGCAGATCCCATTGAGCTGTACTGTGACAACAATGGTGCGATTGCGCAAGCTAAGGAACCCCGGTCACACCAGAGATCCAAACACATACTCAGGCAATTTCACTTGATCAGAGAAATCATCGACAAAGGAGACGTGAAGATAAGCAGAGTGTCGACAGATGATAATATTGCCGACCCATTGACGAAGCCTCTCCCTTCGTCAAAACATGATGGTCATGTTAAGGGTATGGGGATTAGATGCTTGTAGGATAGATCATAGAGCATAGTGGGAGATTGTTGGTTGTAATGCTCTAGGATAATCCGTAATATGACATTTTGACTTTGTATTGATTAATTGATTTATGAATACATTACATTCCCGTTATATGATTGGCATATTTGTTATATTTCGG
>NW_010961841.1:306555-312772 GCF_000463585.1 Tarenaya hassleriana | reverse complement strand
TCTGTTATACGATTAGCATGTTTGTTGTATTTCGGCATCCTTGAATCATTAGAGAATGATTCTAAACTCCCTAGTCAGTCATCATTGTGGGAACAATGATGAATTAAGACTAGCATGAGGTGTGATCAATGCATTGGATGCAGCTCACAATCATGGGTACTCGTTGTGAAGGAGTGACTGGATGACCCGCATGAGATTGTCACATGGACAAAGTCATGACTTGAATCTCATACAGCGGTTCGTTGCGTCAAACGTCGTCTTTAACCGGATGATTATAACGACGTTGATCAGATACGTTCACGAATCATATGGAGATAGTAGACATGCAATATGGGACTTGTCACCTCCTTAACAGGAGAGATATCGCTGGGCCCTCTCGTGGAAGTCGGACTATGAAAAATGCGTGACCACGCTATAGATGAAGTTGCATCTATTTTATTAGTCGATATGCCAAGACGATAAAGCGGTTAAACTTGAAGGGTGGCTCAAACCATGCCCTTGTTCAACTTATGATATCGTGAGACAAAGGATAAGAATTCGAGTTGTTAATGCCTTGGTTAGATCACCTCTAACACAATTCTAAGTGGGTGGTCATGGCGTCTTGCTAGAGGCTAACTATGACTAGTGGTTCGGAAAGGTTCCGAAGTCACTACCACTTAGAATGGGTCTACAGGGTCACACACTACTAGGGATGGACTTATATGTGAAGAATCCGAACAATGGAAACGAGATTTGACCGAAACGAGCATGAAAAGGAGTTTTCAGCATGTTGGTCAGCTCACGCGGTCCGGAAGTTAGTCAGGAGGTCATCTGTCCAGGTCTGGTCCGGCTGACCAAGAGTTGGTCAGCCCCGGACCAGACGCTGGGTCAGGCGGACCGAGGAGCTGGCACGTCGGACTGAACTGACCAAGAAGGGTCTTGGTCCGGAGCTGACCACGCGTGGTCCGCCGGACCAAGCCTTCAGGTCAGGCGGTCCGCGAGCCTCGGACTAAGCCTGGTCCCTCGGACCAAGCTCCTGGTCCGGCGGACCGGGATCTAGAATTTTCCTAAAAATCGGATTTAGGGTTTTCTAAGCTTATTTAAGTTTGGGATTTCGTCCAAACTTAATTAAGGCCACCCTAAAACTCAGAGAAACATCCTAGAACCCTAGAGAACCTAATCTCTTTGATTTCTATTGTTCTGGGATTGGATCTCGTCTTTTGAGTTACCATTTTCTTCACTAATCCTAGCAAATTCGTTCCAAATTGTTTGGAATGCTTCCCGTCGGCTTACAGCGAGCTCGTCTTCCGACCCACCGTATACCAAGAACACATCCTTAGTCCTTCTCAAGTACTTCAGGATGTTCTTGACGGCGATCCAGTGCGACTCACCTGGATCTGACTGGTATCTACTCGTAATGCTCAACGCGTAGGATACATCCGGTCGAGTACAAAGCATGGCATACATGATGGATCCAATTGCCGAAGCATATGGAATCCGATCCATGCGTTCTCGCTCATCAGGTGTCGTAGGACACTGACTCTTGCAGAGAACTGTGCCACTGCTCATTGGTAAGGTTCCTTTCTTGGAATCTTGCATCTTGAACCGTTTCAAGACCTTATCGATGTAAGTACTCTGACACAATCCTAGAAATCGCCTCGATCTATCTCTATAGATCTTAATGCCTAAAATATAGGCCGCTTCTCCTATGTCCTTCATAGAAAACTGCGTTGCTAGCCAATACTTTACGTCTTGCAAGGTAGGAACGTCATTCCCTATTAGGAGAATGTTATCCATGTACAACACTAGAAATACAACTGTGCTCCCACTGACCTTCTTCTAAACACATGGCTCGTCTTCGTTCTATGAGAAACCAAACCTTTTGATTGTCTCATCAAAACGAAGGTTCCAGCTTCTTGAAGCCTGCTTCAGTTTATAAATGGATCTCTGAAGCTTGCACACCTTCCCCGGGTTCCTTGGATCGACAAAACCTTCGGGTTGTGTCATGTACACATCCTCGGTCAAGTTTCCGTTAAGGAATGTGGTCTTGACATCCATTTGCCATATCTCATAGTCGTAATATGCGGCTATGGCAAGTAGGATCCTGATGGACTTCAGCATAACTACGGGCAAAAATGTCTCATCATAGTCAATACCATGAATCTGACGGAATCCTTTCGCCACAAGTCGTGCCTTATACGTGTGCGCGTTGCCATCCATGTCGGTCTTCTTCTTGAAGATCCACTTGCATCCGATGGGTTTTATCCCTTCAGATGCATCAACCAGAGTCCATACTTGGTTGTCTGACATAGATTGCATCTCATACTTCATAGCCTCGTGCCATTTCTCGGAATCGGGACTCACCATAGCTTCTGGATATGTGGTAGGCTTATCATGTTCTAATAACATGAGCACCTCATTCCCAGTCACGAGAAATCCGTATCTCACAGGCTCTTGGCGAATCCTGCCTTATCTCCGAGGTTCACTAGTCGAATGTTGAGTTACAACCGGCAGTGAAACAGGTTGAACATCTTCAACTTGTTCACTCGGCTCTGCGTCTACTTGTTGCTCTTGAACTTCCTCAAGTTCGATCCTACTCCCACTGGCTCTTTTGGAGACGAACTCTCGCTCCATAAAAGTCGCATTCCTTGCAATGAACACCTTGTTCTCTGCCGGAATGTAGAAGTAGTAACCCTTAGTTTCTTTAGGGTAACCTACAAATAAACACTTATCAGACTTGGAAGATAACTTATCAGTCATCTGACGCTTCACATAAGCGTCACAACCCCAAATTCTGACAAACGATAACGCGAGACGCTTCCCCGTCCATATCTGATATGGCGTCGTTTCAGCTGACTTAGTTGGACTTCTGTTCAGCAGATACGCAGCGGTCTCTAAAGCATAGCCCCAAAAGGACTTCGGAAGATCTATCTGATTCATCATTGACCGACCATGTCTAACAGTGTTCGGTTCCTCCGTTCAGACACGCCATTCCACTGTGGCGTTCCAGGAGGAGTTAATTGTGATACAATACCACAATCAACCAGATAGTCAGAGAGGTCTTGGCGCATATACTCGCCACCACGATCTGATCGAAGTGGCTTGATCGTCTTGCCAAGCTGGTTCTACACTTCGTTTCTGAAAGCCTTGAACATTTCAAGTGTTTCAGATTTATGTCTCATCAAATAGACATAAACGTATCGACTGAAATCATCAGTGAACGTAACGAAATACACATAACCTCCTCTAGCTGGACAGCTCATTGGTCCGCATACATCACTATGTATGAGAGCCAATAACTCTGTCGCTCTCTGTCCTTTCCCCTTGAAAGGATGCTTTGTCTGTTGGTTGTAATGCTCTAGGATGATCCGTGATATGACATTTGACTTTGTATTGGTTTCGGTATCCTTGAATCATTAGAGAATGATTCTAAACTCCCTAATCAGTTATTGTTGTGGGAACAATGATGAATTAAGACTAGCATGAGGTATGATCAATGCATTAGATGCAGATCACAATCATGGGTACTCGTTGTGAACAAGTGACTGGATGACCCGCATGAGATTTTCACATGGACAGAGTCATGACTTGAATCTCATACAGCGGTTCATTCTTAGATCCTCATACCTGAGATGTCTAGAGTATCTGATATGAGGAGTGGCGTGTCTTGACTGCGTCAAACGTCGTCTTTAACCGGATGATTATAACGGCGTTGATCAAATACGTTCACTAATCATATGGAGATAATAGACATGCAATATGGGACTTGTCACCTCCTTAACAGGAGAGATATCGTTGGGCCCTCTCGTGGAAGTCGGACTATGAAAAATGCGTGGTCACGCTATAGATGAAGTTGCATCTATTTTATTAGTCGATTTGTCAAGACGAGAAAGCGGTTGAACTTGAAGGGTGGCTCAAACCATGCCCTTGTTCAACTTATGATATCGTGAGACAAAGGATCAGAATTCGAGCTGTTAATGCCTTGGTTAGATCACCTCTAACTCAATTCTAAGTGGGTGGTCATAACTCTTGCTAGAGGCTAACCATGACTTGTGGTTCGGGAAAGGTTCCCAAAAGTCATTACCACTTAGAATGGGCCTACAGGGTCACACACCACTAGGGATGGACTTATACGTGAAGAATATGAAGAATGGAAAGGAGATTTGACCGAAACGAGCATGGAAAGGAGTTTTTAGTGTGTTGGTCCGGAGCTGACCAAGTTTGGTCAACCCCGGACCAAGTTGGTCAGATCAGGTGGTCCGGAAGCTCAGTCCGAGGTCATCTGTACAGGTCTGGTCCGGCTGACCAAGAGTTGGTCAGTCCCGGATCAAACGTTGGGTCAGGCGGACCGAGGAGCGAACAGGCGGACCGAAACAAGACCAGGAGACTTGGTCCGGAGCTGACCAAAACTTGGTCAACCGGAACAAGGATCCATGTCAGACGGTCCGAAGGCAGCTGAGTAAGCCTGGTCCGCCGGACCAAGCTCCTGGTTCGATTTCTGTTGTCACGGGATTGGATCTCATCTCTTGAGTTACCCTTTTCTTCACTAATCCTAGCAGATTCGTTCCAAATCATTTGGAATCCTTCCCGTCAGTGTGGATACGTGTAGAGGGACTGTATCTTCAGTCCTAGATGATTAAGAACAGGCCCCGGATCGAAATTAACTTCAAGTTACATCGAGAACATGGTAAGTAACGATTCCTTCGGTGATATACACGATCATTTGATTTTATCAAGTTTGGTTGCGTGTGACGTTTGACTAGGTTTAGATCTTTCTTCCCTTGCATTAAACCTAGTAAACCAAACCCTAGATCGATATGATCGCATGCTAGGAACCATAGATAAACCCTACAGTGGTAACAGAGCCTGGTTCTCTGTATATCGTAGTGCTTGTTGTATGATTGCATGATGTAATCGTTAAATTACATGTAATCATTGAATCTATGCATGTTTAATGATACTTGTGATTGTTGAATGATGCATGGATGGTATGGAGTCTGGGACGGATTAACGGTGCGACGAAACCGGGGTGAAACCCTAATTTTTGAAACCCGAAAATTATGTCCCGAATCTGATCTGTTCGCGGTCAGCCGGACCAAAGTATTAGTCAGCCGGACTAGCAGGCAGATTAGATTCCGGACCGAGTGTTTGGTCAGGAGGACCGAAGTTCACCTGGTCAGCTCCGGACCAAAAGTTGGTCCAGCGGACCAAACATGAACAACACTGGTCCGAGACGAGGACTGGCGGACTGACCAAAAGAAGCGGACTGAGTTGGTCCGGAGCTGACCAAGTTTAGTCAGCCCCGGACCAAGCCCAGTTGGACTGCGCTCCGTCTCTTTGGTCAGCTCGGAGCAGACAGGAAACGGACTGACTTGGTCCGGAGCTGACCAAGTTTGGTCAGTCCCGGACCAAGCTCAGTTTTCAAACTGAGTCCGATTCCAGGTCAGGTCGGAGGAGGAGAAGAAGACTCAGTTGGTCCGGAGCTGAGCAAGAGTTTGTCAGCCCCGGACCAAGCTCAGAATTTTTCTCAAAAACGGACAGATCGGCGGACCAGAGAAGCTGACCAAGGTCAGTCCGGCAGACCAGACTCTGGTCAGCTCCGGACAGGACCTCAGACACTTCTCAAGTCCGAAATTTTGGCCTTTTCCTCATGATCATTCCCTATAAGGAGAATGTCATCCACGTATAGCACTAGAAATACAACTGTGCTCCCACTGACCTTCTTGTAAACACATGCCTCGTCTTCGTTCTGTGAGAAACCAAACCTTTTGATTGTCTCATCAAATCGAAGGTTCCAGCTCCTCGAAGCCTGCTTCAGTCCATAAATAGACCTCTGAAGCTTGCACACCATCCTCGGGTTCCTTGGATCGACAAAACCTTCGGGTTGTGTCATGTACACATCCTCGGTCAAGTTCCCGTTAAGGAACGCAGTCTTGACATCCATCTGCCATATCTCATAGTCATAATATGCGGCTATGGCAAGTAGGATCCTGATGGACTTCAGCATAACTACGGGCGAAAACGTCTCATCATAGTCAATACCATGAATCTGACGGAATCCTTTCGCCACAAGTCGTGCCTTATACATGTGCACGTTGCCATCCATGTCTGTCTTCTTCTTGAAGATCCATTTGCATCCGATGGGTTTTATCCCTTCAGATGCACCAACCAGAGTCCATACTTGGTTGTCTGACATGGATTGCATCTCAGACTTCATAGCCTCGCGCCATTTCTCAGA
>NW_010961841.1:296451-305443 GCF_000463585.1 Tarenaya hassleriana | reverse complement strand
ATAATGTTTCTGCTAATCGCAAGAACATAGTAACAATTACTAAGCTCTAAAACAAGTCCAGAAGGAAGATGCAAATCGTAAACGCCAACACACGATGCAGCAACTCTTGCTCCATTTCTGATGCGTAGATCTGCTTCTCCCTTAGCTAGCATCCTACTTCTTCTTAGTCCCTGCACATTTTCACAAATGTGTGAGGCACTTCCGGTATCTAATAACCATGAAGATATAGTACAGATGTTAGCCTCTATAACGTGGATACCTAAGGCAGAAGCTTCGCCAAGCTTCTTGTCCTTCAGATCCTCCAAGTAAAGGTGACAATTACGCTTCCAGTGTCCAGACACTCCGCAGTAATGACAGTCACCCTTATCGGGCTTAGGCTTGGGCGTAGAGGCAACTTTTGCCTTTTTCGCCACCTTCTTTTTGGCTTTACCCCGCCGCTTCTTGCTGGAGTTGTTCTCAACAGGAAGCACAGTCTTGGGCATCACAATATCCTGCTCGGCCGATTTCAGCATCCTATGCAGTTCGGCTAAGCTCTTAGTCATCCCATGCATATGATACTGCATCACGAACTGATTATAGTCCTCAGACAATGACATAAGGATCAGGTCTGCAACCAAGTCAGCATCGAGTGTCACTCCCATGCGCTCAAGTTCCTCAACATGAGCTCGCATGTTGAGGACGTGGGTGTTGACAGAGCTGGGTGTTGACAGAGCCGCCTCTCGGCATCTCCGTCTTCACTAAAGCTTTTAGCGTCTTGTACTTTTTAGTACGCGCTAGCTCCTGAAACATGGTCTTGAACTGTTCGATCATATTAAACACGTTCTTCCCTTCAAACTGCCTCTGCAGATTCGGGGCCATGCTTCCCAACATGAGACATGAAATCTCGATGTCATCAGTCTGATGCTTCAACCAAGCATCCTTGACGGCTCTCGTGGCATTGGCTGCAAGCTCTGGTGGTAGAGCCCCTTCCAGGACGTAAAACTTATTATCGTGCTTGAGAACAATTCTCAAGTTCCGATACCAGTCTAAGAAGTTCGCCCCGGTAAGCTTATCCTTCTCAAGGATATATCGCATTGTCAAATTCGGTACGCTACCGGTTCACGCCATGTCCTACAAAAAAGACAAACAGAACAGGCATTGGCTGCAAGCTCTGGTGGTAGAGCCCCTTCCAGGACGTAAAACTTATTATCGTGCTTGAGAACAATTCTCAAGTTCCGATACCAGTCTAAGAAGTTCGCCCCGGTAAGCTTATCCTTCTCAAGGATATATCGCATTGTCAAATTCGGTACGCTACCGGTTCACGCCATGTCCTACAAAAAAGACAAACAGAACATACAAAACAAATGCAGAATCAATTAATGATCAACTACCAGCTAGCCCATCATCAATCAGTGTCTACATATCTATGAACCACTACCAACTAGTCCATCATCAAACAATGACAACATAGATGCAAAAACGAGCTATATTCCCATACAGAAAAATAACCCTATCATAATTCTCTATATGGGACTAAGATTCGTATTTCACACAAGAATGAGTTGTTACACTCAGCCTTACGCTATTTAGGTAGACATCTGATGTCAATCACATCCAATGTGACTCTCAGATCCTTTTATGAGACTATGATATCAAATATCATTGCATACTCGTCTCATCTGTACCGTTAAGTCTCAAGTCAAAACTTGATAACTCAACCTAAGGTAAACCACGTTCAAGCTGTGGGAACCACGATTTCCCACCCTGCCTCACAAAGATAATCCGGCACGCTCAGCTTTGGCATGACCCGTGTTACGGACGATCGATGCCTTGACAGGCGCTCTAGTAATGGGAGGTACACACTTAGCATTACATAAATAAGGGATTTTCGAAACCACACTTAGATCAAGCATCTACTTTCAAGCTATGAGAACCACCATTTCTCCATCTTGCCTCACCAAGATAATACGGCACACCCAGCTTTGGCATGGCCCATGACACGTACGATCGAGGCCTTGACAAGTACTTTACTTGTAGAGCTCCTAGATCTAACAGGTTTCTGTGCAACGATTGATCATAATCCGAGTGGATAATCCAATCGATTATGCAATCCCAATCCCGAAGCTCCCACTCAATCAAACATATATAATATCTTGATTAAGTTACATACATTCATTCACTATGGACCATCCGTAAGAAAGAATCATGTTATTCTGAATCACAGTTGATCGGTTTTAAGCAACGATTGCTCAAACCAGATCCCGAAACGCAAAATCTAATTTTGGTGAAGCGTCGGTCTAGGCGGTTCTGTCTTCGGATCATCTTTGGTCCGTTCGGTCTGGAATGGTCAGTCCATTCGGACTGACTCTTCAGTCCGTTCGGTCCGACTCTCCAGACCGTTGATGATCATATAGATGATCGGTATTGGATACGATCACTGTCATAGGTATTCGTTGGAGAACGGAATGCTGGATTGACCCGCATGAGATTGTCACATGGACTAGCGTCATGACTGGAATCTCATATGGCGGTTCCATGATTGGATCTTAAGACCTGAGATATCTATGGAATCCAACATGAGGAGTTACGTGCTTTGATTACGTCAAACTCCTGCGTAACAGGAGGACTATAAAGGCACGAAACGAATCATGTGCTAGATTGTAGATAGTTAAGACGTGATTTGTACCTCTCGTAAAAGAGAGAGATATCGCTGGGCCCCTCATATGAGCGAGACTGTAGAAATGTGTGGCCGCACTATAGACGAACGTCGTCTATTTCAGACAGTCGAACTCAGTGAACGAGAAAGCAGTCGAATCAGATAAGGTGGCTTGTCCATGCCTTATATTCGACATATGATATCGTGATACAAAAGGATCATCAACCAGAATCATCACTGGCGTTCGTAAGATCACGAACAAACTCTATTCGAGATAGGTAGTCATAGTGTCTTGCTAGAGACCGCCTATGACTTGTATATCCATAATAGAGATTTCAGGTTATACTGCTATATCGAATGAGCCTACATGGTCACACACGCAGGGAAGGACAAATGCACGAGAAAACGTCGAGAAATCTGGACTGAGGTGCGGACCGTCCGGTCTAGGAGTAGACTGAACGGACCGGAGCATCTAGTCCGAACGAACCAAATTGTTGGACCGAACGGACTAGAGAGTCCAGTCCGAACGGACCAAGTATTGGACTGAACGGACTGAACCGTCGGACCGAACGGACCAAGTTGTAAGACTAGTTCGAATGGACCAAGTGTCCAGACCGAACGGACTACTAAGCAGTCCGTTCGGTATGGGTTTCGGATTTAATTTTAAAAGTCTGGATCTAGGGTTAATCACTTGAATAAGAGGAGATTAATAACCCTAACACTCATGAGCCGAAAAAGAGAACTTCTTTAGACCTTTTTGGAGAGTCTAGAGGGTTGAAGAAGTGATCTAAATCTCGTTTTCTCAAAGCACATCATCGAATAGAAGATTCGAGTCCTAGCAGACAAGTTCCAAAGGTTTGAATCCATCCCGAGGTGTGGATACGTGTAGAGGGCAAGGTATTCTTCCTGCCTATAGTGATCGGACGAACACATCAATTGAAACAGGCCCCGGATCGATTGAGGTAAGCGTTCTAACGTTTCTACAAGATCATGCATGATAGGTTTTAGGGTTTCATCAAAATTTTTGTTTTTCATCCACTGCACAAACCCTAGAACTGATCTCTTAGGAATTAGATTCGCTCTTGAGATCCCAGGAAAACCCAACAATAAGGACTTGACCGAGCTACATGGGATGTTGCGATGGGCCGAGCAGAACATCAAAGTCGAGAAGAATGTCCTAGTAGTTGGAAAGAGTTATAACAAAAGGAAGCGTTCCAAGATCAAGAAAGGCAAGGGCAAGACGGCAATTGTTGCCGCCGAGCCTAAGTCTAAGGCTGAGAAGGGAGAGTGCCATTTCTGCCATGCTATTGGGCATTGGCCCAGAAACTGCAAACTCTACCTGGAAGATCTGAAGAAGAAGAAGCTTGCAGAAGCTTCATCTTCAGGTATCTTCGTTATAGAGGCTAATTTGTTCACTTCTACATCATGGGTATTAGATATCGGATGTGCCTCACACATTTGTGGAAATGTGCAGGGCCTGAGAAGAAGCAGGCAGCTAGCGAAAGGAGAAGTGGATCTACGCGTCGGGAATGGAGCAAGAGTTGCTGCGTTGACCGTCGGGACTTATGATCTTACTTTATCTTCTGGACTTGTGTTAGAATTACATGATTGTTATTTTGTACCTGCCATTAGCAGGAATATTATTTCGATTTCATGTTTGGATTCTGATGGTTTTCGTTTTGTCATAGAGAACAAAACTTTATCTATTTATAGAGGCGCTTTATTTTATGGTAATGGTTACCTCTTTAATGGCCTTTATATTTTAGATGATAAACCGTCAGATCTATAATGTTAGTACCAAGCGGTTTAAGCCGAACGACTTAAATCCGACCTATCTCTGGCATTGTCGACCTGGACACATCAACGAGAAACGCATTGCGAAGCTTCATTCTGATGGACTTCTTGATTCTTTTGATTATGAATCAATCGAATCGTGCGATTCTTGTTTGATGGGCAAGATGACGAAATCTCCTTTTACTAGAAAAGGAGAACGGGCTACAGAGTTGCTAGAACTCATACATAGTGATGTATGCGGTCCTATGAGCTCTCCCGCTAGAGGAGGTTATCTGTACTTTGTTACGTTTACTGATGATTTCAGTAGGTACGGTTATGTCTACTTGATGAGACATAAATCTGAAACACTTGAATTGTTCAAGATTTTCAGAAATGAGGTACAGAACCAACTTGGCAAGACGATCAAGTTGCTTCGATCTGATCGAGGTGGCGAGTATATGAGCCAAGAGTTCACTGACTATCTGGCAGATTGTGGGATTGTCTCACAGCTGACTCCATCTGGAACGCCACAGTGGAATGGCGTGTCCGAGAGGAGAAACCGGATCTTATTAGATATGGTACGGTCTATGATGAGTCAGGTTGATCTTCCTAAATCTTTCTAGGGCTATGCTCTAGAAACGGCTGCGCTTATACTGAATAACTGTCCAACAAAGTCGGTTCAGAAGACACCATATGAGATATGGACTTGGAAGCGTCCCAGGTTAGCGTTTATGAAGATTTGGGGATGTAACGTTTATGTGAAACGTCTGGCTTCTGATAAGCTATCCACCAAATATGATAAATGCATATTTGTGGGTTAGCCTAAGGAAACAAAAGGGTACTGGTTCTACAATCCATCCGAGAACAAAGTGTTTGTTGCTCGGAATGGATCTTTCTTGGAGAGAGAGTTCATCTCCAAGAGAGTTAGTGGGAGTAGAATAGATCTCGAAGAAGTTCGAGAACCACAAATAGTCGAAGAACCGGGTGAATAGGTCGAAACAGCTCAACCTGTATCACAAGTTGTTGAGACAGCACCTTCTAGTAGACCTCGGAGATCTGGTAGAATTCGCCAAGAGCCTACAAGATACGGTTTTCTTGTGACTGAAAAAGACGAACTCATGTTGTTAGAACATGACGAGCTGATGTAAGCACAGCGATGGATGGTTAGAAACAGTCCTTAACGCGATCGCGATCACCCGCACTTCGGATCGAAGGCACTCGAACTCACGCAAGGAAATGAAGGATGGTTTTTGGTGGTTAAAGGGGATGGCTTTACACTACAAAAATACAATGCATATGCGATGAAAATATCCGTCGTACAGCGAACATATATCCGTCGCAACAACTTCATTGCGACGGATCACGACGGGGACAAATCTGTCGGTACGGAGCTGTCGTAAATTTGTTTCGGTCGGTTAACCGTCGCACAAATACGACGGAAAACAGTAGTCGTTATCCGTCGTTAATTTACCGACGGATAAGAAGTTTGTCGTAGACCGTCGCTTTTCTGTTTGTCGCACATTGCGACGGCCTGATCCGTAGTAAACTTTACCGACGGAATATATCCGTCGTGTATGCGTCGCTTTCTTGATTTTTGAACGTAACGATGGATTACGGTCCATCGCACTGAACTGCGACGGATTACAGTCCGTCGCACTGAACTGCGACGGATTGCGACCGATTAAATCCGTCGCAAACGTTGTAAAAGTAATTAAAAAAAGTCAAATAAATTTATATTTAATTTAAGTATTATAAAAATTAATTTTAAAAAGAAATTCATAAATTAGAAACAAAACGAATTAATTAAAAACAAAACAAGATTCATAATTCAGAAAAAAGTATAATACAATAATTTAGAAAGAGTTATAATACAATTTAAAAAAAAATATCTATGGATCAACCAGTGTATCATTGCCGAGATTGGCGGGTGCGTCCTCGGGATCGTCCTCGGGATCATCTGGCTGCCCAGATATCGTCGGAAAGCCGTACTGGTCGAATATAGGCGGCATGAACGGTGTGAGGCGCTGCATCATCTCCTCGAAGTGTACGATCCTCGCTTCGGTCTCGGAGAGCTTCTGTAGCTTCTCCCGATGTTGCTTGAACTCCTCGATCTTCGCCCGGGCCTCTGCCAGTTCTGCAGTCGTCTGCTCTTGGGAGCGTTTCAACTCTTCCACTTCACGCGTTAGCGCGATATGGTGAGTAATCTCTGGAGCAGAAGTTTCTCCCCCGCCCAGTTGGGATGCCAAGGTGCCGACACCATAGATACGACCCTTGGCATCTAGATGGACAACCTATACAATAAACCAAAAATTAGCATACAATCATGTATTTTTAAAATTCAAAACTATTAATTTTATAAATATTTACCTCAAGATATAAGTTATTAACTTCGGTTGTCGAGAGTTGTGTAGAAACAGTACTCTCGTCCATCTGGGAGAATCTATCGTCGATCTTGGACTGCACCAACTCCTCGACGGTGTGTGTCCTGAAGAACTCGTAGAACCGATGGTTCTACACCTTCTTTTTGAGCCTAAAAACAAAATAATTATAATTACAAATAATTTTAAATAAATATAATTATTAATATAAAAGTTACTTACTATATCCATTGCGACTCTGGCGAAAGATCTTCTACCCGCGGTATGAGTTGGTGGTGCGCGGTTCCCCATAGATCGAGACCGTCGGTTGGCTGAGGCGATCTGACTCTTCTCTGCTGCATCATCTGAGTCCCAGTGAGCCAGGAGAGGTTCCAAACACCCTCACTCATCCACAACGGCTTGTTTCGACCTTGACCCGACCGATAGATCGCATCCCGGAGTCGGTTGGCCAACACTTCCTTCCAACCGGCATAAACCATGTCGTGGTGGCACTCCTCCCAATAAAAAGCTTGCTGCAATAAAAAATTGATGTTAATAAAACAATAAATGAAATTAAAAGAATAGTTTGAATTTGAAAACTTACCGCAAATGCACAAAACCAACGCTCCAGAGTCGCTGGAGGGACACGAGTGATACTGAGCCAAGGACCCTGAAAATCACTCTGGAAGGTGCTCACAATTGTCTTCCGTATCTGGGGATGACGACCGAACCTATGCGAGTATATAAATATACTTAGTTATATAACTGTAAACGTTAATATAAAAAATGGAAATGAATTGTTACAATGTTCCTTACCATAAAGTACCGTTGGTTCGCTCTGGGCTAAGGTGCGGTCTCGTCGTACGACGATCCTCGGATGCGAGTATTTCTCGTAGTGATACTGATGAATCACGCGAACAACCTTCATGTGAAGGTTGCTGCGTGGATTGACCCGTGAAAGGTTGATCCAAACGAGGTGTGGGTACTGGGGGCTGCTGAGAAGTAGGGGTAGAAGGACTAGAAACACCGGATCCTCGTCCGCGAGATCGGACTCCGCTACCCGATCTACTCCCGGAACGTGACTGACTCATCTACATATTGAAACCCTAAACCTTTTAAACCGTAAATCGTAACATCTAACTTGATAATTGAAACCCTATAAAAGAGAATTGAAACCCTAAACCCGAATTGAAACCCTAAACCCTAAATTGAGAACCCTAACTCCAAACGAAACACTAAAACCCAAACGAAACCCTAAAAATGAAACCCTAAACCACAAACGAAACCCTAAAACCTAAACCCTAAACTCCAAATGAAACCCTAAACCCCAAACGAAACCCTAAACCCCAAACAAAACCCTAAATCTGAAACCCTAAAAATAAAACCCTAAACCCCAAACGAAACCCTAAATCTGAAACCCTAAAAATGAAACCTTAAACCCCAAACGAAACCCTAAATCTGAAATCCTAAAAATGAAACCCTAAACCCCAAACGAAACCATAATCCCTAAATTGATAATTGAAACCCTAATACCGAATTGAAACCCTAATACCGAAACCATTAATTAGAAACCCTAAATCAGAAACCCTAAACCCCAAACGAAACCCTAAATCCCAAACGAAACCCTAAATCTGAAACCCTAAAAAAAACCCATCAAATCTCTATCCTAAACGATGAAACAGAGTTCGAAACACCAAAAACAATCCAAAACCAGACAAAATCACTCCATAATTCGCCGAAAATTATCCACAAAGGCCAAAAATTTTCGGATCTTAGGATTTTCGCACAAATCTCATCGAAACCCTAAAGGAAAAGCTTCAGCGAATCATCACCAAGGGAGAGAAGGAGAGAGGAAAGGCTTACCTCGCACGGTGTCGGACAGGTTGTCTTGGACGGTGGGTGGCCGGAAATCGCAGCGATTACCGGAAATCGCAGGGAGAGAAGTTATCGCGTCGAGGCGGAGAAGAAAGAGGAGGAATCCCGATATGTATTACAAGTTGCGACGGAACTTAATCGTCGGCATCCGTCGCTAATGTTTGAACACGTGGCCATTAGCGACGGATTATCTTATTTAACGACTAACTCTGTCCGTCGCACATGGGTTTTAAATTTTTCAAAAAATTTGCAAAAATTTCAGAAATAAAGGGCGGAAAAATACCGACAGATACGGACGGATAATATCCGTCGCAAAATAGAAAAATAATTAAAAAAATAAATTAAAAAAAAT
>NW_010961841.1:291274-295687 GCF_000463585.1 Tarenaya hassleriana | reverse complement strand
CTTTTTTGTCCCTTCCTTCATCAAAATGTAGTTCTTGCAAACAATCAACAAAATCTAAACAAACAAATTCATTAATGTAGTATGTGCACCTCTTGATATCTCCATAGAGGTAATCCTTTTTGCATATTTGCAATTTATGCTCAAGCTTCATAACACAGTCGTCACAATCATATACAAGAACAAAAGTAGGAACGAAGTTACCGGGTTTTGCTTCAAGTTTTTGACTTATGATCCATGTGTGGTTGTTAAAGGTGTCAATTGTCCTTGTCGAAGTTTTGCTCTTCCCTATGCGATATTATTTAATTTACTTATTCGATTTACGTACAAATTCTTTTAACCAGATTGCGAATCTGTTCTCTTTAATCTGCTTAATTGATCATCATTCACATCACCGTACGTATTGAATACCTGATAATCAAAAATCCTACAAAAAACCACAATACAAATTATATAAGTTTAAATGACCATTCAATTAAAAATTAAATACGTACGTATATACGCACCTTTCGAACGGTAGAACTTCTTCACAGTTCAACAAAACATACGTGTGGACGACATGGTAATCTTTGTCCGATAAATGTGCATCGAATTCTCGACCACCACATCGTCCTTTTCTATAGAAACATTGTGGGATATCCATGACAACATTTCCGTACTCCGGTCCATCTACGGTGTGAAATGATCTGTTTGGTTGTTTTCTTTTTTTGCACTTGATCTTCAAAATAATACGAGGTGAAGAATGATATTTCTTCGTTTATATATTGCTCTGCAATGCTTCCTTCAACAAACGCCTTTTGTTTCGCTTTTTGCTTCAAGTGGTACATAAACCGCTCAAACGGGTACATCCATCTACAACAATTGCACAATAAATCTACCTATCCATTCATATACATAATTCAAATCATATAGACAATATTAATGTATATACGTACCTAAATTGAACCGGACCGCCGAGTTCCGCTTCTCGTGGCAGATGAATTGGCAGATGTTCCATCACATCAAAAAAAGATGGTGGGAATATCTTCTCTAAATTGCACAAAATTAGAACAATATTTTGCTTCATCAAGTGGACGTCTCCATTTTTCAATGTCCGACTACAGATTTCCCGGAAAAAGTAACTAATTCCTACGGTTCAAAAACATGAGGGTATAAATACAATATCAACATATAACTAAAGCACACGTGTAAAGATCTTAAGTACTATTAAAATCGCTACGACGAAACAAAACATACCTGATATAGCTTGGTTGACATGTTCTGGAAGTATCTCTGCAAATGCAATAGGTAACAATCGTTGCATGAAGACGTGACAATCATGACTCTTCATACCTGTTAACTTTTTTCGTCCGAGGTCAACACATCGTGAAATATTTGACGAGTAACCATCAGGAAATTTCACATCTTCCTGTAACCATCTAAAAAAGTTCATCTTCGCTTCTCCAAACACACGGAAAATTGGTACCGGCGCCTTTCCATCAGGTGTAAGTTCCAAATCCTTCCTCGAACAAATCAACTCTATATCCTTCCTTGAGTTGATATTGTCTTTTGTTTTCTGAGCAACGTTCAACACTGTATTAATGATGTTATCGAAAAAATTCTTTTCGATATGCATAACATCAAGATTGTGTCGTAATTTATGATGTCTCCAATATGGCAATTCCCAAAATATACTCTTCTTATGCCAGTTGTGATAATCACCATATCCTTCAATCGGTAAATGACCGTTACCACCAACCACTGATGTAGTAGATAATCCATGTGACCGAACACATTCTTCGATTCGTTCAAGTAAAATTTCATCCCCGGTATGTTCAAGTGGCGCAAAATCAACAACAACTATATTTCTTCGAAAATTCTTCTTGTTGCGTCGTAACACGTGATTTCTTGGTAGAAAACACCGATGGCTATCAAACCAACTCATTTTTCGTCCGTGCTGCAACCAAAATGCATCAGTTTCATCCATACAATATGGACACGCTAGACGACCATGTGTTGTCCAACCTGACAACATAGAGTAAGCTGGAAAATCACTAATCGTCCATAAAAGAACTGCTCGAAGCAAAAAATTCTGCCTCACCGACACATCGTATGCAGTTACACCTACACTCCACAACTCATTCAACTCTTCTATCAACGGTGGAAGAAACACGTCTAAACTTCTTCTAGGATGTGTAGGTCCTGGAACCAGTACTGAGAGGAACAAAAACTCTCTACTCATGCACATTTCGGGTGGTAGGTTGTACGGTGTTAGAATCACCGGCCACAAAGAGTAGTTCCGACCCGACATTCCAAATGGATTAAACCCATCTGTGCATAACGCTAGATAAACATTTCTAGGCTCTTGAGCAGAATCAGGAAATACCTGTTGGAAATGTTTCCATGCTAACCCGTCTGATGGATGATGCATTTCCCCTTCTGGAGTACAATGTTCGCCGTGCCACCTCATATGTGATGCGGTTTTCTCAGACTGATATAATCTCTTCAATCGATCTGTAATAGGCATATAAAACATTCTTTTCAATGGAATCAACTTGCCTTTTTTGGATGCTTTTCATCGTGGCCAATACCGATCCTTCCCACAGAACCGACATTGCATCAATCCTTCGTCGTCCTTCCAAAAAATCATGCAGTTGTTTTCGCAAACATCAATCTTTTTATACGGTAGTCCCAACTTCCGCATCAGACTCTTCGTCTCATAATACGATTCTTTGCAGTATTACCTTCTGGTAGATATTGTTTGAACATCTGACTAAACCCGTCCATACATTTCTCAGGAATATTGTAATCAGTCTTCATCAATTGTGACGACAACGACAATCTCGATAGACCTTCAATGCATCCTTCATATATTGGAGTGCTCGATGTATTAAGGATCTCGTAGAACCTTTTAGCCTCGAAATTTGGCTCTTCTTCCTCCCCGTAAGACGGTTGACCGACATTGGGAAACGCATCAATCACCATTTCTGAATACGGATTTCTTTCTCCTTGTTGAAATTAGTTTGGCTGCTCATCGATAATGACTTGATTAACTACATCATATGAAGACAACATTGGGAAACGCATCAATCACCATTTCTGAATACGGATTTCTTTCTCCTTGTTGAAATTAGTTTGGCTGCTCATCGATAATGACTTGATTAACTACATCATATGAAGACATCGTGTCCAATGTTTCTCCGTGAGCTAGCCAAACAAAATAATTGGACATGAACCCTCTTCGGTATAGATGATTCCAGACTTGCTGAATACACTGCCATTTCGTATTTTCACACTTCACACACGGACATGGAAGTTTCAACCCTTCGATATATGACGGTTGAGATGTAACAAACGTCATAAACGCTTGCAACCCTTCTTCAAAATCTTTGCATATTTGATTTATGTATGGATCTATTCTTTCATACATCCATCTTCTTGCATTAAAAGACATTTTTTTGGTGTTTTTTTCGTTTTTTGGGTGTTTTTTTCGTTTGCTGTATGGTGATCTAAACGCGCGACGGGGTAATATTGTTGCGAATTGCGACGGAATTGCAACGGAATTGCGACGGACGTCGGCATTCGCATTTAACACGTTTTTCACCTACCATGCGATGGATACCGACGGACAACCAAACCAACGACGGAATACGACCGTTTGCGACGGACATTCTGAGTAAAAAAAAACACGTTTCTTACCTAACTATACGACGGAGACGGTGCGTCGGATATCCGTCGCTAAAAACGACGGACTGCGTCGAACTTTTCCGTCGTAACACTTGCGACGGATAATACGGTCGGTATCCGTAGCCAATAGTTACGACGGAAGGTCCGTCGTATAATTCTGTCGGAAGTCCCTCGTTTTCGGTCGTAAAGAGTTTGCGACAGAATAGTCCGTCAAATTCCGTCGTCTTATGTTGCGACGGAAACCTACAGATTACGTCGGATTGTTTTCCGTCTGTATTCCGTCGTTAGTCGTCATTAATTTTAGTGCGACGGACATATCCATCGCAATATCCGTCGTCTTTTACCGCTTTTTTTGTAGTGTTAGGATCAATCACAGGCCTAGATTGGCACTCGAACTCAATCCTAAAGTGGAGGAATGGATGGAAAATCGAAGGATAGGGTCTCGGACAGACCAAGACAGGATTGTCGGACAAACCGAGCACGAAATCGGACAACCCGAGAAGGAGTGATTAAACTCGACAAAGAGAAACTTTCATTCAACAAATCTGATCTCAAATGAGTTCTTACAACATATTTATAGAGGACTAGGTAGGTAGCAACAACTAGAATTACATTAATGAAAGTCTACATGCAAGAGGGGTAGGAGCCTTAGCATTAAATAAGGTGGTTGGGAAGAAACTAGCTGTTGGAAAATGCCTTGCTGTCCAAGAAGCTTCCTCTGCTTGAATGACTTGAGAATGAAGTAACTTA
>NW_010961841.1:284298-288272 GCF_000463585.1 Tarenaya hassleriana | reverse complement strand
GTAAGACGGTTGACCGACATTGGGAAACGCATCAAACACCATTTCTGAATACGGATTTCTTTCTCCTTGTTGAAATTCGTTTGGCTGCTCATCGATAATGACTTGATTAACTACACCATATGAAGACGTCGTGTCCAATGTTTCTCCGTGAGCTAGCCAAACAAAATAATTGGACATGAACCCTCTTCGGTATAGATGATTCCAGACTTGCTGAATACACTGCCATTTCGTATTTTCACACTTCACACACGGACATGGAAGTTTCAACCCTTCGATATATGACGGTTGAGATGTAACAAACGTCATAAACGCTTGCAACCCTTCTTCAAAATCTTTGCATATTTGATTTATGTATGGATCTATTCTTTCATACATCCATCTTCTTGCATTAAAAGACATTTTTTTGGTGTTTTTTTCGTTTTTTGGGTGTTTTTTTCGTTTGCTGTATGGTGATCTAAACGCGCGACGGGGTAATATTGTTGCGAATTGCGACGGAATTGCAACGGAATTGCGACGGACGTCGGCATTCGCATTTAACACGTTTTTCACCTACCATGCGATGGATACCGACGGACAACCAAACCAACGACGGAATACGACCGTTTGCGACGGACATTCTGAGTAAAAAAAAACACGTTTCTTACCTAACTATACGACGGAGACGGTGCGTCGGATATCCGTCGCTAAAAACGACGGACTGCGTCGAACTTTTCCGTCGTAACACTTGCGACGGATAATACGGTCGGTATCCGTAGCCAATAGTTACGACGGAAGGTCCGTCGTATAATTCTGTCGGAAGTCCCTCGTTTTCGGTCGTAAAGAGTTTGCGACAGAATAGTCCGTCAAATTCCGTCGTCTTATGTTGCGACGGAAACCTACAGATTACGTCGGATTGTTTTCCGTCTGTATTCCGTCGTTAGTCGTCATTAATTTTAGTGCGACGGACATATCCATCGCAATATCCGTCGTCTTTTACCGCTTTTTTTGTAGTGTTAGGATCAATCACAGGCCTAGATTGGCACTCGAACTCAATCCTAAAGTGGAGGAATGGATGGAAAATCGAAGGATAGGGTCTCGGACAGACCAAGACAGGATTGTCGGACAAACCGAGCACGAAATCGGACAACCCGAGAAGGAGTGATTAAACTCGACAAAGAGAAACTTTCATTCAACAAATCTGATCTCAAATGAGTTCTTACAACATATTTATAGAGGACTAGGTAGGTAGCAACAACTAGAATTACATTAATGAAAGTCTACATGCAAGAGGGGTAGGAGCCTTAGCATTAAATAAGGTGGTTGGGAAGAAACTAGCTGTTGGAAAATGCCTTGCTGTCCAAGAAGCTTCCTCTGCTTGAATGACTTGAGAATGAAGTAACTTAGGCTTGTAATATGGGGATATTTCGTGCCTTGCTTGATCCGAGAAACGAGATATAGGTTTCTTCGTTCCGTAGACTGCATAATGATCGATTGATGGTAGCGATGAGAGTTAGACGAAGGGCTAGAACTTTAGCACGAGTAAGGAATGGCTTGGGCCGAGAATAGAAGTGTGCATCCTTCGGATTTTGTACAGCCATTTGTGACTCATCTCGGATGATGATCTCCTTGTGATCGGGTGGGATGTCATTCTCAGGTTGAGCTCCTAGCTCCATGCGATCCGGTCGAGCTCCAAGTTTCGTACGTTCCAAGCTTTCGTCCATGCTCCCGCTCCAAGCTATCATTAGCTCCATGCGTTCTTTTATCTCCAAGATATAGTTTGATGCATCGTTCGGGATTCCAAGGTCCTCATCATTCCCTCCCTCTTCTGGAGGTTTCGTCCTCAAAACTGTTTTGCCTACATCAAACGGGGCCAAGTCAGCATTAGTGAAAATATAAGTTATGTCATACTCACCTTGGTCTTGGCGTGCTTCGAAAATTCCAAGCACTTTCTTTCGAGCCTTTCCCCGTTCGAAGGGTTTATCCTTTGTGAGGCCGTGGTTGTCGTATCGAACCTTTTCCCGTTCAAAAGGTTTATCCCTATTTATATCCATGAGTCTGTGGTTAGGACTAGACATTTCATGCGACCTTTGCGCTGGTAGGATACTCGTGTTTTCTGTCTTTTTCTCCATGCAAACGTTCTCCTCCCGAGTTTGGAACACCTGCAAATCAAAGACATAACCTAGGGCAGCAAATATATTAGTGCAACAAGTGTTCTTCCCGAGATGTTTGTAAAAAATTTCAATTGCAAAACCCCTTTTTCGGATTCAAATCGGGCAATGACGTCATTAAGACAAGAATCATAAACAAGAATATAAAGAGGAACGAAATTAACGGGGTCGCCTCCTGGCGAATAACCTATGAGACTTATATGGTTATTTGTAGCATCGGGTACCATGTAGTCCTCATAACCATTGATCTTGATCATACGTTCTTGGGCGCTTGTTCCGAGATGTGGAGAGCCAGCTATTGGAAGCACTGTGTAGTCCTTGCAGATTTTTTCCAATATCGTCTTGGACTTTTCAAGTATGTTTTCCATTGGCATCTCATCCATGTTCTCTTTGGCATCTTGGACAGTCTCGTCCACACCATTCTCCACTTCTTGAATTTCTTCTCCACGTATGATCTCTTTCTTCTCATTCGTACATTTCCCTTGTTCGAATGGTTCGTCCTTTAGACATAGCTTTTGAGATTGGTCAATGGACGTGGCTCCCTCTTCTTGCACTTTTTTGTCCCTTCCTTCATCAAAATGTAGTTCTTGCAAACAATCAACAAAATCTAAACAAACAAATTCATTAATGTAGTATGTGCACCTAATGAGAAGAAAGAGATCATACGTGGAGAAGAAATTCAAGAAGTGGAGAATGGTGTGGACGAGACTGTCCAAGATGCCAAAGAGAACATGGATGAGATGCCAATGGAAAACATACTTGAAAAGTCCAAGACGATATTGGAAAAAATCTGCAAGGACTACACAGTGCTTCCAATAGCTGGCTCTCCACATCTCGGAACAAGCGCCCAAGAACGTATGATCAAGATCAATGGTTATGAGGACTACATGGTACCCGATGCTACAAATAACCATATAAGTCTCATAGGTTATTCGCCAGGAGGCGACCCCGTTAATTTCGTTCCTCTTTATATTCTTGTTTATGATTCTTGTCTTAATGACGTCATTGCCCGATTTGAATCCGAAAAAGGGGTTTTGCAATTGAAATTTTTTACAAACATCTCGGGAAGAACACTTGTTGCACTAATATATTTGCTGCCCTAGGTTATGTCTTTGATTTGCAGGTGTTCCAAACTCGGGAGGAGAACGTTTGCATGGAGAAAAAGACAGAAAACACGAGTATCCTACCAGCGCAAAGGTCGCATGAAATGTCTAGTCCTAACCACAGACTCATGGATATAAATAGGGATAAACCTTTTGAACGGGAAAAGGTTCGATACGACAACCACGGCCTCACAAAGGATAAACCCTTCGAACGGGGAAAGGCTCGAAAGAAAGTGCTTGGAATTTTCGAAGCACGCCAAGACCAAGGTGAGTATGACATAACTTATATTTTCACTAATGCTGACTTGGCCCCGTTTGATGTAGGCAAAACAGTTTTGAGGACGAAACCTCCAGAAGAGGGAGGGAATGATGAGGACCTTGGAATCCCGAACGATGCATCAAACTATATCTTGGAGATAAAAGAACGCATGGAGCTAATGATAGCTTGGAGCGGGAGCATGGACGAAAGCTTGGAACGTACGAAACTTGGAGCTCGACCGGATCGCATGGAGCTAGGAGCTCAACCTGAGAATGACATCCCACCCGATCACAAGGAGATCATCATCCGAGATGAGTCACAAATGGCTGTACAAAATCCGAAGGATGCACACTTCTATTCTCGGCCCAAGCTGTGACACCCATAACCCGTGTACAGTATACGGGCTGTGCCACATGGACAATAGTAATAAAATAATAATAATGCGGAAGCAAAAATACGAAATCC
>NW_010961841.1:275564-280859 GCF_000463585.1 Tarenaya hassleriana | reverse complement strand
TTTCGACGAGTGTGTTATGAAACTTGAGCATAAATTGCAAATATGCCAAAAGGATTACCTCTATGGAGATATCAAGAGGTGCACATACTACATTAATGAGTTTGTTTGTTTAGATTTTGTTGATTGTTTGCAAGAACTACATTTTGATGAAGGAAGGGACAAAAAAGTGCAAGAAGAGGGAGCCACGTCCATTGACCAATCTCAAAAGCTATGTCTAAAGGACGAACCATTCGAACAAGGGAAATGTACGAATGAGAAGAAAGAGATCATACGTGGAGAAGAAATTCAAGAAGTGGAGAATGGTGTGGACGAGACTGTCCAAGACACCATTCTCCACTTCTTGAATTTCTTCTCCACGTATGATCTCTTTCTTCTCATTCGTACATTTCCCTTGTTCGAATGGTTCGTCCTTTAGACATAGCTTTTGAGATTGGTCAATGAACGTGGCTCCCTCTTCTTGCACTTTTTTGTCCCTTCCTTCCTCAAAATGTAGTTCTTGCAAACAATCAATAAAATCTAAACAAACAAACTCATTAATGTAGTATGTGCACCTCTTGATATCTCCATAGAGGTAATCCTTTTTGCATATTTGCAATTTATGCTCAAGCTTCATAACACAGTCGTCACAATCATATACAAGAACAAAAGTAGGAACGAAGTTACCGGGTTTTGCTTCAAGTTTTTGACTTATGATCCATGTGTGGTTGTTAGAGGTGTCAATTGTCCTTGTCGAAGTTTTGCTCAGAATTTTGAAATCCTCATTTCGTGCAACAACTTCTAAAGCATCGTTCTTGACGTCATGCGGCTCTTCATTCGCATGTATTAAACTTTTGGGTACTCTTTCGATCACACGGTAGAGATCCTCGATCGTTTCCTTCTCTTTGGTCATGTACTCGGTTACCTTCTTGGATATAACATCAGATTTCTCTTCAAGATTTACCACATCCAAAGCTATAGACTCGTATGTTTTGTCATCCTTGATGGTTACCTCTCGAAGAATGGGACATTCGCATGTCATATGTCCTTGTTTCCTACACTTGTAACACGTGATCTTGCTAATATGATTAGAGCATGAATAAAAGGTTTTGTTACCTAGTTGGATGACTTCTTTTGAGGTTATGATCATTTCTTCCTTTTCTCGAGCATCATGATCTTTCACCTTGTCTTTGTCTTTGGTTTTGGCAAGGTTTTGGCGTATAAGCGTTTGTGCTTGTACGCACCTATTCTTCGTCGGCTTCTTGTTCATTTGTTGCTCAACTTGAATTGCCATATGCACAAGATCCTGCAAGTTATGATATACCTTTGGTCTTACCTTTCTAGCGATTCGATCTTGCAAGTCATCTAGAAAGTGTGCCATGACATCCTCCTCATCTTCGTTTATGTTCAAATGGTTGCGAAGGTATTCAAACTCATCGAAATATTCCTCGACCGTCTTGCTTCCCTGCACTATGTTACGAAATCTATAATGCAATTCACTAAGACAACGTCGAGGTACATACCTTTTTCGCATGAGGATTTTCATCTCCTTCCAAGTGGAAACCGGATCATAATGTGCACGTCGTCGATTGCTTTCTTCTTGTTCCCACCATGTGAGAGCATCCTCCGCGAGTTGGGCTGCCGCGTATTGAACCTTTCTAAGCTCCGAACCTTTATAGCTTTCAAAAATTTTTTCCATCCGCTTCTCCCATTTGAGGTAAGCTTCCGGATTAGTTGTCCCCATAAATAAAAGAGATCTCGGATCAGATTTGTTACCTTCATACCTTTGGACGTGTTGCTTTTGTAATTTCCTTTCTTCCTCATATTGAACTTTACAACGTCCACGGTCATGGATGACTCGTTGGTTTTCGTTCGGCCGTGGAAGACTTTTACCACATTCTCGGTGGGGTTGAGTCGCTTGATGTTGTTTTTGAACGCTTTCAAGGCGAGCAAGTCGTCCTTCAATGTCTTGAAGTATGTCAATATCGCACTCTTGCTCGACTCGATGTTTGCTCCCTCACTAGACATGATGACGGGTTGTTCAACTTAGGATTGGATACAACAAATGCACTCAAAGAAACAAAATACGAGCACAAATGGAGGAAACCGGAAACTGTTTTTGTGTTTTGATTTTCGAAAACGTTTTGCAATAAAATGAAAACGAAATAACAAAGTAAAGGAAAGATATCACCGTGCTTTCGACGTCCGTTGGAGCGTTGGCTCTGATACCAAAATGATGTAAGCACAACGATGGATGGTTAGAAACAGTCCTTAACGCGATCACCCGCACTTCGGATCGAAGGCACTCGAACTCACGCAAGGAAATGAAGGATGGTTTTCGGTGGTTAAAGGGGATGGCTTTAGGATCAATCACAGGCCTAGATTGGCACTCGAACTCAATCCAAAAGTGGAGGAATGGATGGAAAATCGAAGGGTAGGGTCTCGGACAGACCAAGACAGGATTGTCGGACAAACCGAGCACGAAATCGGACAAACCGAGAAAGAGTGATTAAACTCGACAAAGAGAAACTTTCATCCAACAAATCTGATCTCAAATGAGTTCTTACAACATATTTATAGAGGACTAGGTAGGTAGCAATAACTAGAATTACATTAATGCAAGTCTACATGCAAGAGGGGTAGGAGCCTTAGCATTAAATAAGGTGGTTGGGAAGAAACTAGCTGTTGGAAAATGCCTTGCTGTCCAAGAAGCTTCCTCTGCTTGAATGACTTGAGAATGAAGTAACTTAAGCTTGTAATATGGGGATATTTCGTGTCTTGCTTGATTCGAGAAACGAGATATAGGTTTCTTCGTTCCGTAGACCGCATAATGATCGATTGATGGTAGCAAATGAGAGTGAGACGAAGGGCTAGAACTTTAGCACGAGTAAGGAATGGCTTGTGTAATACCCCGAAACCCGATTTGAATATTTAATTATTAAAAATGAATATAATTAAATAGAGATATCACGAAAACACCAAAAGTGATGATACAATATCGGGGAGAGGCACGAGGATCGTCACGTGCGGAAAGGACCGAGAAAGAATGAAGGAAAAGGAAAAAAAAAAAAAAAAACAGGGCTGGTCCGCCGGACCAGGAATGGTCCGTGGCGGACCAACCGCTCAGCCGGAGTGGGGACTGGACAGCGGGACTGGGAGAAGTTTTCGAAAAAAAAAAATAAACTGACCCCGGTCCGGCGGACCAGGAAGTTGGTCCGGCGGACCGGGAATAACAGATTGCAACTCGCAAACTTGCGGTCTTGGGACGCGGAATTCGCCGGATTCCGGGGCCCACTCGCCGTCCAGTCGCCTCCCACGCCTCGAGGGTGTTGCGGGCTCGCCTATGGGCCTGGGCTCGAGCCCACTTGACCCCTCTCGCAGAGCCTGACCAGACTTGACCGTGGACAAACCAACCCCCACCAGAGGACAAGACTTCGCGATTGGGATCAATCGAATCGAGTTTTCGCCAGAATATTGCGTAGCGTAGTGAGATGTGGAAGCTAAGGAACATCAAGTTTGGAAGGAAGCAATGCAAGACGAAATTTCAGCTCTTAACAAAAATGATACTTGGGATATCGTTACACTTCCAGAGAATAAAAAGGCTGTAGGATGCAAATGGGTGTACAAAATCAAATTTAAGAGCAATGGAGAGATCGAAAGACATAAAGCTCGACTTGTGGCAAAGGGTTTTACGCAAACCTATGGAGAAGACTTCACTGAAACATTTGCCCCTGTCGCCAAACTATCCACGGTACGTGTGTTGCTTTCTATTGCTACTAACCTCGATTGGAACCTATGGCAGATGGATGTAAAGAATGCATTTCTACAAGGAGATCTTGAAGAAGAAATCTACATGAAACTTCCTCCAGGAATACATGAATCAGTTGAGAACGAAAAAGTGTGCAAGTTAAAAAAGGCCATTTATGGTCTAAAGCAATCACCCCGAGCTTGGTACCATAAACTTCACAGAGCTCTTACCTCTAATGGATTTTCAATGAGTCCTTCCGATCATTCGCTTTTTACAATTCAGGGGGAAGAAGGTATTGTTGTTCTCCTAATTTATGTCGATGACATCATTATTTCAGGAAGCAACACCAAAGGTATTGAAGATACAAAAAACTTACTTAAAAGTACTTTTGATATAAAGGACCTTGGTGAATTAAGATACTTTCTTGGTATCGAAGTTACTCGATCTAATGAAGGACTGTTTTTATCGCAAAGAAAGTATACTCTTGATCTTCTCAATATTGCAGGAAAGCTTGGTTCAAAACCAGCACCAACACCTATTGAAGAAGGATTCAAATATCATCAAGAGGGGGAACCTTTCTCCGACATAGATCAATACCGTCGAATTGTGGGTAAACTCATTTACTTAACCATAACAAGGCCTGACTTATGCTTTGCCGTGCAGAAAGTGAGTGAATACATGCACAACCCTTCTACTCAAAGCTGGAAAATGGTGGAAAGGATCTTGAAGTATCTAAAAGGATCACCAGGCAAAGGAATATGGATGAACCGCAATTGTCACACCGAGCTCATAGGGTATTGTGACGCTGATTGGGCTGGTGACCAACGTGATAGGAAGTCAACTTCAGGATATTGTACCTTTGTCGGGGGCAATTTGGTCACATGGAAAAGTAAAAAACAAACAGTGGTTGCAAGATCCAGTGCTGAAGCTGAATACCGTGCTATGGCTAAAATCACGTGTGAGCTGGTATGGTTGAAAAGCCTTCTGCACGATCTTGGTATTCCTACATCCTCGCCAATCAATTTGCATTGCGACAACCAGGCAGCTCTTCATATCGCTCGAAATCCGGTTTTCCATGAAAGAACCAAGCACATTGAAGTTGATTGCCACTACATTCGGGAAAAAGTTCTCGACGGGACCATATGTACTTCCTTTACAAGAAGCAACGATCAACTTGCGGATATATTCACTAAAGCAACAAATTGCCAAACATTGTGCAAAGTTGTCCAGCCCCGGACCAGCCTGCTTCTTCTCTCTCGGTCAGCTCCTTCTGGTCCGTCTGAGCGTCTTCACTCCGACACGTCTGGTCCGGCGGACCAGGATTTGTCAGCCCCGGACCAGGCGTGTCCTTCTTGGTCCGTTCGCTTCTTCCTGGCTCGGCGGACCGTGAGAATTCGGAACACGTCTGGTCCGGCGGACCAGAACTGGTCAGCCCCAGACCAGACGTGTTTTTTCTCCGGTCCGCCTCCTTTCTTCTGGTTCGGCGGTGCGCGTGTTCTGTTCCAGTCCTGGTCCGGAGCTGACCACGCGTGGTCCGGCGGACCGGGACTGGAACCTTCTTCTTCCTCGCG
>NW_010961841.1:274412-274665 GCF_000463585.1 Tarenaya hassleriana | reverse complement strand
GGGCGTGGATTCGCCCCTGGTCATGGACTTGACCAGGGTATACGGCTAAGCCTTATGGTGGATTCCATACGGGCGTGTTTGTGTTTGCTATTGATGTGCTTACTGTGTGTTACTTATTGCATGTGTTTTCATGGAAATGTCGACTGTACCGTTCTCGTTGGGAACGGGATTTCCGGGTTCAACCCGGGCTACTCACTAAGCAGTTGTGCTTAGCCCTCGTGGTTTACATTTTTCAGATCACGAGGATTACGCC
>NW_010961841.1:269745-273940 GCF_000463585.1 Tarenaya hassleriana | reverse complement strand
AGCTATCATTAGCTCCATGCGTTCTTTTATCTCCAAGATATAGTTTGATGCATCGTTCGGGATTCCAAGGTCCTCATCACGAGCCTATGTCGTATTTAGAGGCTGTGGCGAGTTCCGATTGCGAGAAATGGCACCAGGCCATGGAGTCTGAGATGCAATCCATGTACGACAACAAAGTATGGACTTTGGTCGACTCATTCGATGGTATTAAGACCATTGGATGTAAGTGGGTTTTCAAGAAGAAAACCGACATGGATGGCATCGTGCATACCTATAAGGCACGACTCGTCGCGAAAGGGTTTCGGCAGATTCATGGTATAGACTATGATGAAACCTTTTCACCAGTTGTGATGCTTAAATCCATACGGATTCTGCTGGCCATAGCTGCGTATTATGACTACGAGATATGGCAAATGGACGTCAAGACCGCATTCCTTTACGGGAATTTGCTCGAGGATGTGTACATGACACAACCCGAGGGTTTTGTTGATCCTGAGAGTCCGAGGAAGGTGTGCAAGCTTCAGAGATCCATTTATGGATTGAAGCAGGCTTCGAGGAGCTGGAATCTTCGATTTGACGAGGCAGTCAAAACGTTTGGCTTCCTGCAAAACGAAGATGAGCCATGTGTTTACAAGAAGGTTAGTGGGAGCGCAGTGGTCTTCCTTGTACTTTATGTGGATGATATATTGCTTATCGGAAATGACATTCCTACCTTGCAAGGAGTAAAATCCTGGCTAGGATCGGTCTTTTCGATGAAAGACTTAGGAGAAGTCGCCTATATTCTAGGAATCAAGATCTATAGAGATAGATCGAGAAGGCTTCTTGGTCTAAGTCAGAGTACTTACATTGACAAGGTCTTGAATCGGTTCAAGATGCAGGACTCCAAGAGGGGTGCCTTGCCAATGGGACATGATGTGGCTCTTAGCAAGAGTCAGTGTCCAAAGATACAGGATGAGCAAGAGCGCATGAGTAGGTTTCCATATGCCTCGGCAATTGGATCCATCATGTATGCCATGTTGTGTACTCGTCCGGATGTATCATATGCATTGAGCATGACTAGTAGATATCAATCTACACCAGGTGAGGCTCACTGGATTGCGGTCAAGAATATCCTTAAATACTTGAGAAGGACTAAGGATTTGTTCTTGGTGTATGGCGGATTGAAAGACGAGTTCGCTATAAGCGGTTATACCGATGCTAGTTTCCAAACCGACAGAGATGACTTCAGATCGCAGTCAGGTTACGTTTTATGTCTGAATGGTGGGGCTATCAGTTGGAAGAGTTCCAAACAGCCAACCGTGGCAGATTCAACTACAGAAGCCGAGTACATAGCAGCATCGGATGCAGCTAAGGAAGCTGTTTGGATCAGAAAATTCGTGGGAGACCTGCGCGTTATTCCTAGCATTGCATATCCTATTGAGTTGTACTATGACAAAAATGGTGCGATTGCGCAAGCTAAGGAACCCCGGTCACACCAGAGATCCAAACACACACTCAGGCGATTTCACTTGATCAGAGAAATCATCGACAGAGGAGACGTGAAGATAAGGAGAGTGTCGACAGATGATAATATTGCCGACCCATTGACGAAGCCTCTTCCTTCGTCAAAACATGATGGTCATGTTAAGGGTATGGGGATTAGATGCTTGTAGGATAGATCATAGAGCATAGTGGGAGATTGTTGGTTGTAATGCTCTAGGATGATCCGTGATATGACATTTGACTTTGTATTGATTCATTGGTGTATGAATGCATTACTTTTCCCGTTATATGATTGGCATGTTTGTTATATTTCGGTATCCTTGAATCATTAGAGAATGACACCAAGTATCGCATTTCGCTACATTCTTCATCGATGCGAGAGCCGAGATATCCGTTGCCGAGAGTCGTTTTAGACTTATGATCGCAACAACACACACGTATACGAACCTAAAAGGCTGCATTCAGGGTGAACTGTTTCGTTGAATGGTCCTTGACGCTTTCTGCGTCGGGGTTTTGTGAATTTCCGACAGAACCACGTACAGCCTAATGAGTGTGCACTCATTTGATTGCACATGACCTTACGGACTAGGCGAGCGTGACAACCGATTAAAGTCCCCATGCACCGCATGTGTGACTAAACTCCCTAGTCAGTTATCGTTGTGGGAACAATGATGAATTAAGACTAGCATGAGGTGTGATAAATGCATTGGATGCAGATAATAATCATGGGTACTCGTTGTGAACAAGTGACTGGATGACGCGCATGAGATTGTCACATGGACAGAGTCATGACTTGAATCTCATACAGCGGTTCGTTCTTGGATCCTCATACCCGAGATGTCTAGAGTATCTGATATGAGGAGTGGCGTGTCTTGAAACTGCGTCAAACATCGTCTTTAACCAGATGATTATAACGGCGTTGATCAGATACGTTCACAATCATATGGAGATAATAGACATGCAATATGGGACTTGTCACCTCCTTAATAGGAGAGATATCGCTGGGCCCTCTCGTGGAAGTCGGACTATGAAAAATGCGTGGCCACGCTATAGATGAAGTTGCATCTATTTTATTAGTCGATTTGTCAAGACGAGAAAGCGGTTGAACTTGAAGGGTGGCTCAAACCATGCCCTTGTTCAACTTATGATATCGTGAGACAAAGGATCAGAATTCGAGTTGTTAATGCCTTGGTTAGATCACCTCTAACTCAATTCTAAGTGGGTGGTCATGGCGTCTTGCTAGAGGCTAACCATGACTTGTGGTTCGGGAAAGGTTCCCAAAAGTCATTACCACTTAGAATGGGCCTACAGGGTCACACACCACTAGGGATGGACTTATACGTGAAGAATCCGAAGAATGGAAAGGAGATTTGACCGAAACGTGCATGAAAAGGAGTTTTTAGTGTGTTGGTCCGGAGCTGACCAAGTTTGGTCAGCCCCGGACCAAGTTGGTCAGATCAGGCGATCCGGAAGCTCAGTCTGAGGTCATCTGTCCAGGTCTGGTCCGGCTGACCAAGAGTTGGTTAGTCCCGGACCAGACGCTGGGTCAGGCGGACCGAGGAGCGAACAGGCGGACCGAAAGAAGACCAGGAGACTTGGTCCGGAGCTGACCAAAACTTGGCAGCCGGACCAAGGCTCCAGGTCAGACAGTCCGAAGGCAGCTGAGTAAGCCAGGTCCGCCGGACCAAGCTCCTGGTCCGGCGGACCGGGATCTAGAATTTTCCTAAAAATCGGATTTAGGGTTTTCTAAGCTTATTTAAGTTTGGGATTTCGTCCAAACTTAATTGAGGCCGCCCTAAAACTTAGAGAAACATCTTAGAACCCTAGAGAACTTGTTCTCTTCGATTTCTGTTGTCCCGGGATTGGATCTCATCTCTTGAGTTACCCTTTTCTTCACTAATCCTAGCATATTCGTTCCAAATCGTTTGGAATCCTTCCCGTCGGTGTGGATACGTGTAGAGGGACTTATCTTCAGTCCTAGGTGATTAAGAACTGGTCCCGGATCGAAATTAACTTCAAGTTACATCGAGAACAAGGTAAGTAACGATTCCTTCGGTGATATACACGATCATTCGGGTTTTATCAAGTTTGGTTGCGTGTGACGTTTGACTAGGTTTAGATCTTTCTTCCGCTGCATTGAACCTAGTAAACCAAACCCTAGATCGATATGATCGCATGCTAGGAACCATAGATAAAACCCAACAGAAGCGATTGCTTGTGATCGTATCCAAATACCTATGATCATCTATATGATCATCAATCACACATCATACTAGTCTTATTATATCATCATTCCCATAATGACACAAGACTCACTACAAAAAAATCCTCGAATTCCAACGGATTTTCCAACGGATTTTCAATGGTTTTCAACGGCGTTTCAACGACGATTTCCGTTGAAATTCCGTTGAAAATTTCCAACGGTTATCCGTTGGAAACACCCGTTGGAATTTTTTAACGGAATTTTCAACGTATTCAATTGAAAAATTGGGTTGGAAATTTCCAACGGTATTTCCAACGGATATCCGTTGGAAATTTTCAACGGATTAACGTTGGAAAAATCGGTTGCAAATTTTTTAACGGAGTTCCAACGGATGTTTGTTAGAAAACAATTCCAACGGATGCCGGTTGGAAATTTTTTTGAAAATTTTTAAAAAAAATTCCAACGGAATTCCAACGGATGCCGGTTGGAAATTTTTTTGGAAATTTTTTA
>NW_010961841.1:260303-269301 GCF_000463585.1 Tarenaya hassleriana | reverse complement strand
TATATATATATATATATGAATTTGAATATGTATATATATTAATGTTATATGATATCAGAAGTTTAACTTGGAGGAGTTGGAAGAGTTCTAATTAGAACTCTAGGGTTAAGGAGGATTGAGCTGGAGCAGTGGAAGGATGGGTGACCTACTGGGAAGTGAGTTTCGGGATCGTGATTTGGTTGGATCGGGTTGGTGTTGATGTCGGTGTCGGGTCGGTGTCGGGATCGGGATCGGGATCGGGGTCGGGGTCGGGGTCGGGTCGGGTCGGGAATATGTTTCGAATTTTTCGTTGGAAAAATCCAACGGAATGCGGTTGAAAATTCCGTTGGAAAATTCCAACGGATATCGGTTGGAAATTCCGTTGGAAAATTCCAACGGATTGCGGTTGGAAATTCCGTTGGAATTTTCCAACGGATGCCGGTTGGAAAAATTCGTTGCAATTCCGTTGAAAATTCCAACGGTTTTCCAACGGACACCGATTTCTAACGACGAAATTCCAACGGATAAATCCGTTGGAAATCCGTTGGAAACGTTAATTTCCAACGGAAATTTGGCCATTTCCAACGGATTTACCCGTTGGAAATGACCATTTTTTTTGTAGTGAACCCTACATTGTCATCTTGCCCATCAAACAAGACTCGTAATTTTCAAGAGACTCAGAGTCAAATGAATCCAGAAGACCATCATGATGAAGCTTCTGAATGTGTTTCTCGTTTATATGTCCTAGACGACAATGCCAGAGGAAGGTCGGGCTTAAGTCGTTCGGTTTAAACCGTTTATTACTTACGCTATAGATTGACCTGTATGTAGACGGTTCGTCATCCAAAACATAAAAAGACCATTAATATGGTAACCTTTACCATAATATAAATCACCTCTATAAATGGATAGACATTTGTTCTCAATAACAAATATCTGAAACCATCTGAGTCTAAGCATGAAATCGATATAATGTTCTTGTTGATAGCAGGAACAAAATAACAATCATGCAACTCCAATACAAGTCCAGAAGGTAAAGTCAGATCATAAGTCTCGATGGCTAATGCAGCAACTTTTGCTCCATTCCCAACGCAACCCTTGCATATTTCCACAAATGTGCGAGGCACTTCCGCTACCTAATACCCATGATGTAGAAGTAAGCAAATTAGCCTCTATAACGAAGACACCAGAAGTCGAAGCTTCTTTAAGCTTTTTCTTCTCTTGATCTTCCAGGTAGAGTCTACAATTTCTGTACCAATGCTCAACGGCATGACAGAAATAACACTCTTCCTTTTTGGACTTAGGCTTAGGTTCAATGACAACGCTTGTCACTTTCCTCTTGCCCTTGCTCTTGGAACGCTTCCTTTTGTTGGAACTCTTTCCAACAACTACCATATCACTCTTTTCGTGGCTATAAACTTTCTTTTGGAATGACGCATTCAACTGATCAACTATAAAAGAATCGTCCATGTCCTCTAATCGCTTACGCAATTCCGAAGTCATGTTTCCAAAATTCAAGCTAGACTTGTCCCGATCATCATCCACATGCTTCCAATAAGCATCAATGATCGATCTAGAAGCCGTGGTTAGAGGCTTATCCTTCATAAGGATAAATCGCATCGTCAACTTCGGTATAATACCGATCGACGCTATGTCCTATAGAAAAAGACAAAAACAGAACGAAAGCAAAACAATATGCATATTCTATTAATGATCTACTACCAGCTAGTCCATCATCAATCAACGACAATACATTAATGATCTACTACCAGCTATTCCATCATCAATCAATGACAACATACACGCATATACAAGCTATATTCCCATACAAAAAAATAACCCTACAATAATTTTCTATATGGGACTAAGATCCGTATTTCACATAAGACTAAGTTGTTACACTCAGTCTTATGCTATTTAGGTAGACATCTAATGTCAATCATATCGACTCTTAGATCCTTTATGAGATTATGATATCAAATATCATTGCATAATCGTCTCATCTGTACCATTAAGTCTCAAGTCAAACTTGACAACTTAACCTAAGGTAAACCATATTCAAGCTGTGGAAACCACGATTTTCCACCCTGTCTCACAAAGATGATCCGACACGCTCAGCTTTGGCATGACCCGTGTTACGGACGATCGATGCCTTGACAAGCTATGAGAACCACCATTTCTCTATCTTGCCTCACCAAGATAGCACGACACACCCAACTTTGACATGGCCCATGCCACGTACGATCGAGGCCTTGACAAGTGCTTTACTCATAGAGCTTCTAGATCTAACCGGTTTCTGTGCAACGATTGTACATAATCCGAATAAACCATCCATTCCATTATGTAATCCCAGTCCCAAAGCTCCCACTCAATCAAGATATCCAATATCTTGATCAAGTTACATGCATTTATTCACTATGGACCATCCATACGAATAAATCATGCTATTCTGAATCACAGTCGATTGGGTTAAGCAACGATTGCTCAAACCAGATCCCGAAACGAAAAACCAAAATTTTGGTGAAGCCTCGGGACCTAGACGGATCGGTCTAGGGTTAGACCGATCAGTCTACGTGGTTCGGTCTTCATGTCAAGGTCGGTCCAGACCTTTCAGTCCAGAACGGTCTAGACCGATCGGTCTAGGTTCAGACCAATCGGTCTACGTTTGCGGACCGTTCACCTGGACCTGTCGGTCCAACCAACTCGCGAAACCCTAGACCGATCGGTCTAGGCTGGACCGATCTGTCTAGACTTTCTAGACCGAACGGTCTGGCTTCGGCTCTTCCGGAATTTTCTCGTCTTTTCTCGTGCATTTGTCTTTTTCTGTGTGTGTGACCCTGTAGGCTCATCCGATATACCAGTATAACCCGAAATCTCTATTTCGGTTACACAAGTCATAGGCGGTCTCTAGCAAGACACTATGACTACCTATCTCGAATAGAGTTTGTTCGTGATCATACGAACGCCTGTGATGATTCCGGTTGATAATCATTTTGTATCACGATATCATATGTCGAACATAAGGCATGGACAAACCACCTTATCTGATTCGACTGCTTTCTCGTTCACTGAGTTCGATTGTCTGAAATAGACGACGTTTGTCTAAAGTGCGGCCACACTTTCTACAGTCTTGCTCACATGAGGGGCCCAACGATATCTCTCTCTTTCACGAGAGGTACAAATCTCATCTTGATTATCTACAATCCAGCACATGATTCATTTCGTACCTGATACACGCCTTTATAGTCCTCCTGTTACGCAGGACGTTTGACGTATTCAAAGTACGCAACTCCTCATGTTGGATTCCGTAGATATCTCAGGTCTTAGGATCCAATCATGGAACCGACATATGAGATTCAAGTCATGACGCTTAGTCCATGTGACAATCTCATGCGGGTCAATCCAGTATTCCGTTCTCCAACGAATACCTATGATTGTGATCGTATCCAATACCTATGATCATCTGTATGATCATCAATCACACATCATACTAGTCTTAGCATATCATTATTCCCATAATGATACATGACTAGGGAGTTTAGTATTGTTCATAACAACACATGGATTTCATAACATCTTAAGTATGCACAATATGTAATGAATAAAACACTCATCCATCCATAAATAAATAGAAGGTGTTAATATATCAAATGTATCTAAACAAAGCTCGCATAACAGTACATCATAGAGCACTAAACCAACAATGTAGATAGTCAAGATGAGATTTGTACCTCTCGTAAACGAGGGAGATATCGCTAGGTCCCTCGTGTGAGCGAGACTGTAGAAATGTGTGGCCGCACTATAGACGAACTCGTCTATCTCGTATAGTCGAACTCAGTGAACAAGAAAGTAGTCGAATCAGATAAGGTGGCTTATCCATGCCTTATGTTCGATATATGATATCGTGATACAAAAGGATCATCCACCGGAATCATCACTAACCTTCGTAAGATCACGAACAAACTCTATTCGAGATAAGTAGTCATAGTGTCTTGGTAGAGACCGCCTATGACTTGTGTAATCGAAATGGAGATTTCGGGTTATACTGCTATATCGGATGAGCCTACAGGGTCACACACACAGGAAAGGATAAACACACGAGAAAAGATGAATCGTGCAAAAGTTGTTCGGTCCAGAAAATGCTCCAGACCGATCGGTCCAGAGACCTGGATCGATCCGTCCACAGGCAAAAAGCTCCAGAACGATCGGTCCAGACCTCGGGATTTCCTTAACTCACTCTAATTAGGGTTTTAAGTGGATTAATTTTGGGAAATGCCTCCTAACCTCTTGAAGACGATTTCACAGACCTTTTGAGAGCTCTTTGAGACCCTTGCGCAAAGAAGAAAACGTTCTTCAGTCCTAGCAGACGAGTTCCAACCGTTGGAATCTTTTCCGCCGTGTGGATACGTGTAGAGGGCGAAGTATTCTTCCTGTCTTTAGTGATCGGACGAACTCTTCAATTGATGCGCCCCACATCGATTGAGGTAAACGTTCTAACGTTTCTACAAGATCATGCATGCTAGGTTTTAGGGTTTCATCAAAAGTTTTGTTTTATATCTGCTACGCAAACCCTAGAACCGATCTCTTAGGAATTAGATTCGCTCTAGAGATCCAGGAATCCCAACACCGATGTAGTGCGTCGTAAGTAGAGGACATCCTAACATTTATATCATTTGAATTCATTGTATGTAAGGTATGACATTGGTTAGTTTTGGCTGCCACCTACTACAAAATCCCTCCTCCTTTATCTGGGTTTGGGACTGGTTAGACAAGAGAGAACTCATGCCTAGGAGTTGGTGTGACCATTGTGACCCAAAACTAATTCACTCGTTTTAGAATAACCGTGTCATTCACTGTCAACTGTACGATCCATATGACTCATATATTCTCTATAATATTAATTTTATTCATATATACGAAATACGAGGATTACGATGAACTAAATCCAAAATAAATGTTGAGTTGTCTGATGATAACTTATCTAAGTTCGACAAAATTTTTGATTGTGATTTCATCAATGGATTATGGTATTCTTTTTGACGTGAGAACAGAATGTGAGAAGTTTGGTGAGGAACAAAAAGTGGGAGGAGAAAAATTTCAATAAAATAAAACAAAAATATGAAGATATTACGAGGAAGATATATTTATAAAGGTATCGTGCGAGAACCTTTCTTCGGAAATTAAGGATATGTTATGAACTCAATCTAGTATTTTAAGAATTTTTTTTATAGTGCACATTTTTCATGGGTTCCAAGATCATTAATATTTTCTACTATATTCATTTTTTCTAACTCCATTTGACTGATTATTCTTGAGTTCCTATTTTATTTTATTTATTTAATCAAACTGATAATTCCATAATGTGTGGCTTAGAAGAACTGCAACTAATCTTAAAACCCCCCCAAACAATCAAAACAATTTCATTTTAAAAAAAACATCTAGAAATATCTTCCCTGTAACCATGCGGGTAAGAAGAAAAAAAATACTAACCCAAAAAAAGTGACTCGGAATCAGAAAGAAAATAAGGAGAAGAAGAATTTTTTTAGACAAGTTTTTTGTTTCAGCTAGGGCTTTGGTCCTTTATCACATTCAGAGAGTTTAGGAGCGAGTTCGGCTCTGCAAACGGGGCAAATGGTGTGTTCGGAAAGCCAAGTGTCGGCACAATATTGGTGGAATCCATGGTTGCAACCGGGAACCAGCCTCGCCGGTTGCCCAATTTCGATATCGTCCAAACAAACGGCACACTCCGTCGATCTCCCCACCGTCGCTAGCTCTTTTCCCGATAGCTTTGGAATCTTCCCGAGCTCCGACACCGACAATCCCTTACCAGTTACCGGCTTAACCGGTTCCAAAAATTGCGGAGGCGCGTGGCTTTGCCGGAGGCGCGTGGTGTAGCACAGTATACATAGGTAGATGACGAAGACAACGCTCATGCCTACGCAGGGGAGAAGAAGCGCCATGAATACGGAGGCTATCATTTTTCCTCCACCAGAGGCAGCGACGTTGGCAGTGGAGGGCGGCGGAGATGGCGCGGAAACGGGAGGGAAGTACGATTCGTGCCCACCACGGAGCATCTCTCTCTTGCTCGCTTTACTTTTTGAAGGCGAAAAAAAAAATTCTTGCTTTGCAGCAGGAAAATGTCTGATATTTTTTTTGTTGGTGGCAATTAAAAATAGGCAAACAGAGTAACGACTAACTATATATATATATTGGCGATAGTCACCAAGAGAGCCAAATATCAAAGGCTATTGCATTTTTGTATTATTTTATTTTTTGGCTATAATATTATTACTAGTATTTAAATAACTGGGCCGTAGTCTCACACAGTTCATGACAAAACAAGAAACAAACCGTACGCGTAAATTATTTGATGTTAGCCAAAAAGGAAAATTTTCAGAGATTCCTAGAGATTCTTTATTATTTTTTCATTTTTTTTCCTGCTACGTGTAAATGAAACTTAAACCGTGGAATCAGACGGCTGGAAAAAACAAATAGATTTAGGATTTTGATTTAATTGTAAAATAATATAAAAATATATATAAAAGGGCGTATTAACTAATGTTGTTGTGGTATGGCCGGTTGTGTTTTGGACCGATGAAATGGAATTTCAAAGCTGTAGGCCGTTTGCTTTGTGTCGCTGGTGAAAACTTCATGAATTTTTTTTTAAATGTTGGATTTGAGTTTATTTGATAGAATCAAAATGAATCTAATATGTGAGAAGTCCATGAAAAGTTTTAGAATTTTAATAGAAAATCTGCACAATCTTAAAACAATATTTTTTTATTGGTTTGAAAAGTCAAATCAAAATAAAATTTGTAGAAAATCTATCAAATATGATAAAAATCAATCGAGATAATATCAAAATAAAATCTAATTGATTTTATCTTATGATTCTTCTCTCTAATATAAATAGAAGTCTTGAATTAGTTCATTCTACACAAGAAAAAAAATATTCTAGTGGAAAAAAAATGCATTCACATCTTTATTCATATTTCTCTCTGAATTTGTTTGGCATTTGGAAAAGATTCTTTTCGAGTATGTGTTGTTATATCCTAGAAATTTACCGTGTTCCAATAACTTCGAAGCTTTAGAGGTGGCACAAAAATCGAACTTAAGAAAATTGTGTTTAACAGGTCTCAACAGTAATCTTTTATTTTATGTACTTATATAAAATCGTTGGAATTGTTGGAGCTTTGCCGTCGTCAACGACCATCGTCCCCCAAAAAAAAATTTCATAACTTTGCTTTTAACACGTAGAATAACTTCATCTTTCGTCAATGTTCTACTTCTTCGTAGACCCTGCACATTTTCACAAATGTGTGAGACCCATCTAGTGTCCAATACCTAGGATGAAAAAGACAAAATGTTAACTTCTATGATGTTGATACCTAAAGATAAAGCTTCAGCAAACTGATGGGTTTCTTGGGATTGCAATTCATAATTCAAAGGGATCCGATTTTAGGGTTCGCATAGCGAAGGGTAAATAAAAATTTTCTAGCCAATCCCAAACACTGAACATTTGTATGCAGATTTCATAAAAGAAATACTAACCTCTTAAGCGAATCGTGGCCTATTCAAGGATGAATCGCTCGATCCAAGAAGGTGGAAAAGTGTATCAACACCCTCTACACGTATCTACACGTCTGGATTGATTCCAACTATTGGAACTTGTCTACTAGGATTAGAGATCTCGATTTCTCTTGTGTGCAAGGTTTTTGGAGACTTAGGATTTTATTTTTCAAAGCTTAGAATATCATTCTAAACTTAAAAGAGGCATCAATGAATAAACCATAGGAGACATTCTCCTTAATTATATATATTCTTCAAAATTCCTAATTTTACTAGAAATAGGTTTCTAGGAATCCTAATCACATTAGGTTTCCTAATCCCATTAGAATTCCTAATTTCATTAGGTTTTCTAGACGTAATAAAATTCTTAATCTCATTAAGATTCCTAGACATAATAGGAATCTTAATCCTATTAGGATTCCTATTCCAATTAGGATTCCCAATCCAATTAGAATTCCCAATCAGACCAGTTTAGCACACGTATTCGTCCGTTCCTATTGTGTGTGACCGTGTAGGCTCATCCGAAATAGCAGTAAAATACAAAATCTCCATTTCGGTTATACAAATCATAAGCGGTCTCTAGCAAGACATTATGATTACTCATTTTGATTAGAGTTACATTGTGATCTAATGAACGCCAATAATAGCTCAAGAAGTTATCCTTTTGTAACACGATATCGTTTGTTGAACAAAAGCATGGAATGAGCCACCTTTCAGATTCCACCGTCTTTCTCGTTCATTGAGTTAAATGTAAGTAATAGATGACATTCATCTATAATGTGACCACACATTTCCACAGTTCCTCTCACTTGGGGTGTTCAACGAAATCTCTCTCGGATTGAGAGGTACAAATCTCATATTGACTATCTACTACCCTTCATATGATTCGTGATGTACATAAAAACACCTTTAAAGTCTTTCTGTTGTGCAAGACGTTGATACAATCAAAGTATGTCATCTTCGTGTCGGATACTATAGACATCTCAGGTCATAGCATCCAAAAGAAAACTATCACATGAGATTTAAGTCATAACTCATGTCCATTTGATAATCTCATGTGGGTCATTCAATACTTCATTCCAAATAAGTACCCATGATCGTGATATATATCCAATACATACGATCCTCTCTATGATCATCTATAATGCCTCATACTAATCTTAATATATCATTGTTCCTACAATTATACGTGGCTAGGGTATTTAGAATCGTTCATAACGAACCTGTTGGTTTAGTGCTCTATGATGTACTGTTTATGAGCTTTGTTCAGATACATATGATGTATTGATACTTTCTACGGTTTTATGAGAGTATTTGATTCATTACATGTTCTTGCATACTAGATCTGTTATGAAATCCGTGTATCATTATGAATGATACTAAACTCCCTAGTCTTGTGTCGTTATGGGAATAACGACATAATAAGACTAGTATGATGTGTGATTGATGA
>NW_010961841.1:257053-259546 GCF_000463585.1 Tarenaya hassleriana | reverse complement strand
TCCACGTGCATTTCTGGACCGTCCGTTCCGGGCTTCAGTTTTTCCGAAATTAAACCGAATTAGGGTTAAATCACCTTATAAGAAGGAGATTAAAAACCCTAACTCGTGATAGACGAAAAGAGCCAACTTTTGGCAGAAAAGAGAGAGTTTTTGGATAGAGATTCGAGTCCTAGCAGACAAGTTCCAACCGTTGGAATCCATCCCGTGGTGTGGATACGTGTAGAGGGCGAGGTATTCTTCCTGCCTTTCGTGATCAGACGTGTTCTTCGATTGATACAGGCCCCGGATCGATTGAGGTAAGCGTTCTAACGTTTCTACGATTCATTAGAAGCATGGTTCTAGGGTTCTATAAATTTTTGTTTTATATCCGCTGCGCAAACCCTAGAATCGATCTCTTAGGAATAGGATTCGCTCATGAGATCCCAGGAAAACCCAACAGTGGTATCAGAGCCTGGTTGCTCTGTTTTGATTTCGTAGAACTCAATCACGCACGTTTTAGGATTTGAATTGTTTGAATCCATGTTTGCTTTGATATCTATGCATGTTTGATTGTTGAATCTAGTGTAGATTGCATGTTTCATGTTGCATAGAGTGCAGGAGTTCGAATTTTGGGTGTATAGAAGAATTCAGATCGGTTTCGGGTCTGATCGGGGATGAGAACGCGGGGAAACGTGATCTGATCACGGAGGCCTACCCTAGACCGTCCGTTCTGGGTAAGCCAGACCGAACGGTCCAAGGGTGACGGACTGAGTGGTTCGGAACGGAAGGTCTGTCCTGGACCGTCCGTTCTGTCCATACAGAACGTCTGTTCTACATTGTGGAACGTCCGTTCTGACTTCTGAAGTCGAGACCGAACGTTCTGCCAGCCTGGAACGTCCGTTCTACTTCCAGAACGGACGGTCCGTAGTCCAGATTCCGAAAATTTCCGTTTTCGAGGTCCGATTACGCAATCGTTGCATAATCTGATCAACTGTAACTCAAATAGACATGATTTATTCTTATGGATGGTCCATAGTAAATGAATACATATAACTTAATCAAGATATAGAATATGCTTGATTGAGTGGGAGCTCCGGGATTGGGATTACATAATCGAATGGATGGTCTATTCGGATTATGAACAATCGTTGCACAGAAACCAGATAGATCTAGAAGCTTTATAAGTAAAGCACTTGTCAAAGCCTCGATCGTACGTGTCATGGGCCATGCCAAAGCTGGATGTGCCGTATTATCTTGGTGAGGCAAGATGGAGAAATGGTGGTTCTCATAGCTTGAAAGTAGATGCTTGATCTAGGTGCAGTTTCGAAAATCCCTTGTTTATGTAATGCTAAGTGTGTACCTCCCATTACTAGAGCGCCTGTCAAGGCATCGATCGTCCGTAACACGGGTCATGCCAAAGCTGAGCGTGCCGGATTATCTTTGTGAGGCAGGGTAGGAAATCGTGGTTCCTACAGCTTGAATATGGTTTATCTTGGGTTAAGTTGTCAAATTTGACTTGAGACTTAATGGTACAGATGAGACAAGTATGCAATGATATTCGATATCATAGTCTCATAAAGGATCTAAGAGTCATATTAGATATGATTGACATTAGATGTCTACCTAAATAACATAAGGCTGAGTGTAAAAACTTGTTCTTATGTGAAATACGGATCTTAGTCCCATATAGAAATTTATTGTAGGGTTATTTTTCTTTATGGGAATATAGCTCATATTTGCATCTGTGTTGTCATTGATTGATGATGGACTAGCTGGTAGTGGATCATAGATAGATTGACACTGATTGATGATGGACTAGCTGGTAGTAGATCATTAATAGAATCTGCATTTGTTTTGTTCGTTCTGTTTTGTCTCTTTTGTAGGACATGGCGTCAACCGGTAGTGTACCGAGTTTGACGATGCGATCTATCCTTGAGAAGGATAAATTGACTGGGACGAACTTCTTAGACTGGTATCGTAACTTTAGAATAGTTCTCAAGTACGACAAGAAGTCATACGTCCTAGAAGGGGCTCTACCACCAGAGCCTGCGGCCAATGCCACGAGAGCCGTCAAGGATGCTTGGCAGAAGCATCAGACTGACGACAATGAGATCTCCTGTCTCATGTTGGGAAGCATGGCCCCGAATTTGCAGAGGCAATTTGAGGGGAATGATAAAATTCTTGGGATCTCTAGAGCGAATCTAATTCCTAAGAGATCGGTTCTAGGGTTTGCGCAGTGGATGTAAAACAAAAAATTGTATAAACCCACCCACGTCCTCAACATGAGAGCTCATGTTGAAGAACTTGAGCGTATGAGAGTGAACCTCGATGGTGACTTGGTTGCGTACTTGATCCTGATGTCATTACCCGAGGACTATAACCAGTTTATGATGCAGTACCATATGCACGGGATGGCGATTCTTGTTTGATGGACAAGATGACAAAGCATCCTTTCAAAGGGAAAGGACAGAGAGCGACAGAGTTATTGGATCTGATACATAGTGATGTATGCGG
>NW_010961841.1:254075-254311 GCF_000463585.1 Tarenaya hassleriana | reverse complement strand
CAGTCAGATCCAGGTGAGTCACACTGGATCGCCGTCAAGAACATCCTGAAGTACTTGAGAAGGACTAAGGATGTGTTCTTCGTATACGGTGGGACGGAAGATGAGCTCGTTGTAAGAGGTTACACCGATGCTAGCTTTTAGTCAGACCCGGATGACTAAAGATCGCAGTCTGGCTATGTTTTCTGCTTGAACGGAGGCGCTGTTAGATGGAAGAGTTCCAAGCAGGCGACCGTTGC
>NW_010961841.1:229465-253725 GCF_000463585.1 Tarenaya hassleriana | reverse complement strand
ATTTTGTTGGTTTAGTGCTCTATGATGTACTGTTTATGAGTTTTCTTTAGATACATTCGATGTATTGATATTTTCTATGGTTTTATGAGAGTATTTGATTCATTACATGTTCTTGCATACTAGATGTGTTATGAAATCCATGTATCATTATGAATGATACTAAACTCCCTAGTCTTGTGTCATTATGGGAATGATGACATAATAAGACTAGTATGATTTGTGATTGATGATCATAGCGATGATCATAGGTATTGGATACGATCACTGTCATAGGTATTCGTTGGAGAACGGAATACTGGATTGACCCGCATGAGATTGTCACATGGACTAGCGTCATGACTTGAATCTCATATGGCGGTTCCATGATTGGATCCTAAGACCTGAGATATCTATGGAATCCAACATGAGGAGTTGCATTCTTTGAATACGTCAAACGTCCTGCGTAATAGGAGGACTATAAAGGCGTGTATCAGGTACGGAACGAATCATGTACTGGATTGTAGATAGTCAAGATGGGATTTGTACCTCTCGTAAAAGAGAGAGATATCGCTGGACCCCTCGTGTGAGCGAGACTGTAGAAATGTGTGGCCGCACTATAGACGAACGTCGTCTATTTCAGACAGTCGAACTCAGTGAACGAGAAAGCAGTCGAATCAGATAAGGTGGCTTGTCCATGCCTTATGTTCGACATATGATATCATGATACAAAAGGATCATCAACCGGAATCATCTCTGGCGTTCGTAAAGATCACGAACAAACTCTATTCGAGATAGGTAGTCATAGTGTCTTGCTAGAGACCGCCTATGACTTGTATATCCGAAATAGAGATTTCGGGTTATACTGCTATATCGAATGAGTCTACAGGGTCACACACGCAGGGAAGGACAAAACGTACGAGAAAAACGACGGAAAAACGAAGACGGTAGAGTCTGGAACGGACGGACCAGAAGTCCAGAACGGACGGTCTGCCGTGCCAGACCCGATGGTCCAGAACGGACGGTCCACGTGAGCAGACCGTCCGTTCTACGTGCTGGAATGGACGGTCCACGTGCATTTCTAGACCGTCCGTTCCGGGCTTCAGTTTTTCCGAAATTAAACTGAATTAGGGTTAAATCACCTTATAAGAAGGAGATTAAAAACCCTAACTCGTGAGAGACGAAAAGAGCCGACTTTTGGCAGAAAAGAGAGAGTTTTTGGAGATCAAAAAACGAGTTCTAAGTCTCGAGATTTCTCGGTGCACATATCGAATAGAGATTCGAGTCCTAGCAGACAAGTTCCAACCGTTGGAATCCATCCCGTGGTGTGGATACGTGTAGAGGGCGAGGTATTCTTCCTACCTTTCGTGATCAGACGTGTTCTTCGATTGATACAGGCCTCGGATCGATTGAGATAAGCGTTCTAACGTTTCTACGATTCATTAGAAGCATGGTTCTAGGGTTCTATAAATTTTTGTTTTATATCCGCTGCGCAAACCCTAGAATCGATCTCTTAGGAATAGGATTCGCTCATGAGATCCCAGGAAAACCCAACAGAACCATGGATTTTATCATCCATCAAATATGTCAAACAAACAATGAAATAAACATTCATTCATGCAACCATTCATGAAAATGTCAATACAAACATATTGGTACTCATATCGTAGAACATCATAGAGCACCTAAACCAACACAAGCTTCTTCTTCTTCAGATCCTCGAAGTAGAGATTGCAATTCCTATCTAGTGTTCAACCCCATGGCAGTAGTGACATTCTCCCTTGTCGGATTTGGACTTCGACAACACGATTCTTTTTGCCTTCTTTGTCGATTTCTTACCTTTTCCTTTTTGTCGTGCTCGCTTTCTAGAACCCTTTTCCGGATTGCACGACAAGGTTGAACTTATCAATTTTAATCCCATGCAGCTTGGTTAAGCTCTTGTCCATTCCATTCATGTCATAGTTCAAGATAAAAATGTCGAAGACTATCAGGAAGAGAATGGATAATCATGTCCATCGCAAGCTCTTGTTCATCTTAGCACCAAGTCGTCCAAATCATCAAAATGGCTCTTTATTTTGAGTACATATGGACTGACAAAACATCTCTTAGTCAGTTTACAGTCCAAAAGACTACGCATAACTTTGAACCTCTCAGAGTGGATTTTCTCTTGGAATATTTGCTTAAGGTGATCCAATATCACATAACACTCATCCTGTCAAATTATTTTATCAATTCCAGGGTCATAGTTCTAAACATAAGACACCTTACATCACGATTTACGATTTTTTTCCAAATAAATCTATAATTAAATCATATAAAAGTGTTTATTAATTCACATTCCACCCGAAGGGGAATCCAAGATTATTATATTAATTTGTCTACCTTCCATTTTATATGGTTTCATACGCACCACCGAATGATCTAATGGCAACTCGTGCGTTAATGACACTAATTCATTCGCCATAATCAGGTCTCATGGGATCGGTGTTAACTTGCATTTGTGCCAATTTTTGTCTTCACCCACACGTCCGATACTGATTTTCGACTCCCGATTAATATCAACTCATGCGTTCATCCGTATTCTCAAAAGTCTAATATCAATTCTAATGTCGACCTGTTTTCAATACCAACTCTCATGTTAACCTAAGCGTTTAATTTTCATGACGTCAATTCTCGCGTTAACCCGCGCCATTTAGTTTCACTATGTCAACACTAACGTTAACCCACACATTTAATTTCTATGTATACATCATGTCAACTCTCGCGTTAACCGGTATATTTAATTCCAATGATGCAAATTGACGCGTTAACCCACCTCACATAGTTTTGTATATTAATAACTTGCTTTTAATCTTATTCTATTCATATTTCCAAGGAAAAAATATATATTTATTTTTTATAATAATATTTTTGTGCGGTTAGTTTTTATACTTCCATTTCTTTTATATCCGACGAATATAATTCAAATTTTTTTACCTTTTTAACAAACAAATATATACATAATTCAAAAAATATGATTTTCTATCCGTTTTTAAAATCAGATTTTGTGTGATATGTTTATCTATTTCTCGTTTCGTTTTGATACAACTGTATATAACCAATCATATTTCTTAACATTTTAAATATTATAAATTTAATGGGTGAAAAAAGTTAGGATAAAAGAACAGAAAATATTATTTGTGACAAAAAAAACAGAACAACTTAATCAGTGTCAATAAAAAGAAGCAGTCATAGATTTTTTTTTATATGCATAGTATTTATATCTAATCATCAACATGTTTTGTTCCAATCCTTTGATTTATAAGAAAAACTTAAAGTTATAAGAAAGCAAAACTATTCAAACCATACGTATATATCCCAAAATATTCATAGCAAATAGTAATCTACACACTAAACAACCTTTTGAATTTCTCAATTATAAATGTAACTACCCACTCATTGATAGTGCAATCTGGTACGTCCTATTAGTAGTGAATTGATTCACATGTTGTATTAAATATCAAAATATTTTAATTCAATATAATAAATAAATTTTAACCTTCTACACTTTAGTTATATTACAGCGAAGTAATCAAACTCATTCAAAAACATTTTCCCTATTTTTTAGTTGAAATTCAAATCTATAACTTGGGTTAAAATTATCTTTTCCACTACCAACTAAATTACAATTTTTAAGTAAATTGATCCATTTTTGCAGGTTTAAGATAAAGTTGTAACGCCTTTTGTCTAAAGAAGTAAAATAAGTTCGACAGAATCGGGTGGGTTTGGGTATGCAATTTGTTTAAGGAGATATGTATGTATGCACTAAGGTAATACATAGCAATAGATTAAGCAATTGGGCATAGAGTAAGAAGATAGAAAAGTAGTGGGGATATGACACTAATGCGCATTGGCTTACAAAAACAAACAGAAAACAATAACAAAAAAGGCAAAAGGGAAAATATAGATAAGGTTTCAGATTAGACCATTTTTAAAGGGACAACGTTCATATATTTTTTTTACTCTTGTCTTACACAATAAGGACATGATATTCCTCTTTGTTACTTTTGAGATGCGTAAATAATGATTTTATATTTAAACTATATATTAGAAAACCATTTTAAATTTTAAAATAGATTGATATTAAAAAAGAATAAAATTGGACTAATTTTTTATTTATAAAAATATATTGATTAGATTTTTATTAACTTTAAATTTTGTTATATAAAAGTATGTTGTGGTGATGCTTAAGTTAAAGGAACCTCTGGACCGAATGGAAGCTTAGTAAGGGCAAGGGTGTAATTTTTTGTGCAAGGGTTAGTTAGATCTGTTATCGGCTCTGTTATTTGTAACAGAGCTTCTCTCTCCTCCCTCACACTGTAATTTTCTCCATTCTTCTTCTGGGTTTTTTTTAGGGTTCTTGGTGAGAGACTACAGAGGGTTTCTTGTAATCTTCTCACGGTTGTAACTCGCTCAAACCACTAGTGAATTGTCAAGCTACTTGGCCGAGACGTAGGATCAGTTGTTGATCCGAACTCGTAAAAGTGTCTGTGCGTTCTTCCTTTCTCGTTTCAATTCGATTAAGCAAAAGGGATCTCGAGTAATACGAGGGTTGCAACTACAACTGGTATCAGAGCCCGGTTGCGAACGGGGGGCGGAAATCAATCTTGCTAAAGATCAAGGAAGTGGATCAGAAATGTCAACTCAGGTTCGAGATTGAAGGAACATCTGATCAGGTATGTCTTCTACTCCAATGGTGGTGAAGTTAGACGTGGAGAAGTATGACGGTAAATCCGATTTTACTCTCTGGAAGGACAAGGTCTTAGCAAGTCTGAATATTCTGCAATTAAGTGATACTCTAGAAGAAGGGTATGTACTTGGGAACGAAGGACAAGAAAGTGAAGAAAAGGGAAAGAAGGTTGAAGAAGAAGATGAAAAACCAGGAACTAGGGTTAAACCTGGTCTCTCAAAAGGGGCAAGACTCGAAAAGAGTCAGAGAGTACGGAACTTGGTCTTCCTATGTTTAGGAGATCAAATCATGAGGAAGGTCAAAACTGAACTATTAGCCGAAGGAATCTGGAAGGCACTGGAGCGTGAATTCATACACAAAACATTGCCAAATAAGATGTATTTGAAGCAGAAACTTTATGGGTATAAGATGGATGAGTCCAAACCAATGGATGAGAACCTGGACGTCTTCGACAAGTTAATAGGAGATCTGTTATCTCTCCAAATCGAGATCACAGAGGAGGACCAAATAATGTACCTTCTGAATTCCTTACCAGAAAGGTATGAAACCTTAAAGGATACCATCAGATTCTCAAGGAAGGAAGACATAACACTGGACGATATAACATTTGCAATATACTCAAAGGAACTCGAATACAAAACAAAAGTCAAGGCAAGTTCAGGGGAAGGTTTACTGGTAAAGGGGAAGTCAGGAAAGAAAGAACTCAAGAACCAGAAAGGAAAACAATGGAAAGGCAAAGGTAAACCTAAGAACAAAAGTGAAACCGGATGTTGGTTTTGCGGGAAAGAAGGGCACTTCAAAAAGGAGTGCAGAAACAGGAAGAAATTTCTGGAACAACAAGAAAAACAATCAGGAGAAGCGGTTGCTGCCTCAGGAAAGGACTTAGAAACAGAGGTATTAACTATTTCCGAAAGGGAACCAAGGAGTCAGTGGATCTTGGATTCAGGATGTACCTTTCATATGACACCAAGAAGAGACTGGTTTTGCAACTTCAAAGAAATCGAAGGAGGCAAAGTCTTGATGGGAAATAATGGGTCTTGTGAGGTAAAAGGTATCGGGGACATAAAAATTAAGTTCCATGACAACAAGGTCAGAATTTTAAGTCAGATCAGATTCATCCCAGACCTTAAACGAAACTTAATCTCCCTTGGAGCTTTGGACAAACAAGGAATGTTGTACAAGTCACAGGGTGGCAAACTCGAAGTGTTTAGAGGATCATCTCTGGTTTTGTGTGGAAAATTAGAACAAGGGCTGTATGTACTTCAAGGAGAGACTATGGAAGGGGAAATCAATGTTGCTAAAGAAAAGGATGAAACTCTGCTTTGGCACAGAAGGCTAGGACACATGAGTAACAAAGGGTTACAGCTAATGATTCAAAAAGGATTGTTGGATAGTAACAAGGTAGCTGACTTACAGTTTTGTGAAGATTGTATCATGGGAAAGGCCCACAAGGTTAGTTTCGGAAAAGGACAACATGTCTCAGAAAACAACCTCGATTACATACACTCAGACCTCTGGGGATCATCAAATATATGCCCAACATTGGGAAAGGCTCAATATTTCATCTCATTCATAGATGATAAATCGAGGAAAGTTTGGATTTATTTGATGAAAACCAAAGATCAGGCATTCTCAAAGTTTGCGGAATGGAAAACTATGGTCGAGACACAGACTGAAAGGAAAGTGAAACACTTGAGGACAGACAACGGACTAGAGTTCTGCAATGCTCAGTTTGAGAAGTACTGCAAAGAAAATGGGATTAAAAGGCACAGAACGTGCACATACACTCCTCAGCAAAATGGAGTTGCGGAGCGCATGAACAGGACCATCATGGAACGAGTCAGAAGCATGTTAAGTGACTCAGGAATGGGAGAAGAATTCTGGGGAGAGGCGGCATCCACAGCTGTGTATCTGATAAACCTCTCTCCTTCAAACGCCATTAAATTTCAAATTCCAGAACAGGTATGGACTGGTAGGGAGCCAAATCTAGGAAACCTGAAAAGGTTTGGTTGTCTGGTGTATGAACACATCAGCCAAGGAAAGCTCAAACCCAGAGCAAGGAAAGAATACTTCATAGGCTATCCAACAATAGTTAAAGGATACAGAATCTGGATTCCAGAAGAAGGAAAAGTGGTAATCAACAGAAATGTAATCTTCATAGAAGATTCAGCCTTCAAAGATGAAGAGAAGGAACATTCAAAGACAAAAGAATCTTTAGAAGCCGAAATTGATTCACTAAGACTAACAGTATCTTCAAAACCAGAGAAGATACAAATACAGAACTTCAGGGATGATTCTTCTGATTCAGGTGGAGAAACTCCTAACCTTCAAGGTGGAGATAATCTGGAGCCAGACTTGTCTGACTCCGAACATGAAGAAAATCAGGGGTCAGAACAAGAATCAGAGAATCAAGAAAAAACACCAACTGAAGATGACTACCAACTAGCCAGAGACAGGGAAAGAAGGCAAATAAAACCACCACAGAGGTTCAGAGAAGAGAACACATCTGCTTTTGCTCTTGCTGCTGCAACAGAACTAGAGGAGGCAGAACCAAAAAGTTTCCAACAATCCCTTCAAACTCGGGATAAGAAGAAATGGCTGAAAGCAATGGAAGAAGAAATGACATCCCTTTAGAAAAATAAAACTTGGAAACTTGTAGTCAAATCAGGAAACCAGAAGATTATAGGCAGCAAATGGGTATTCAAGAGAAAGCCAGGTATTCCAGGAGTAGAGAAGCCAAGATTCAAAGCAAGGCTAGTAGCAAAAGGATACTCTCAAGTTGAAGGGATAGACTATAACGAAATCTATTCTCCGGTGGTCAAACACGTTTCAATCAGATTCCTCTTAGCACTAGTAGCTGAAAAGGATCTGGAACTGGAACAGTTAGATGTCAAGACAACGTTCTTGCATGGACAACTCGAGGAAGAGATCTACATGTCTCAACCCGAAGGATTTAAAGTGCCAGGAAAAGAGAACCATGTCTGCCTACTAAAGAGGTCCATCTACGGTCTAAAGCAGTCACCACGACAATGAAATATCAGGTTTGACAAATTCATGATAAAGGAAGGATTCTCAAGGAGCAAACACGATCTTTGTGTCTACTTCCGAGAGCATAAACAAGGTAACTACATATATCTCTTAATATATGTAGATGATATGTTAGTTGCGGCTAAAAGCAAGGAAGAAATACATAAGGTTAAAGAAATGATGAGCAAAGAATTCGACATGAAAGATCTTGGGAAAGCAAGAAGAATCCTGGGCATGGATATTCACAGGGACAGAACTAAAGGCACCCTGATTTTATCCCAGAGTGAATATCTACAGAAAGTGATCATAAGCTTTGGTATGGGAGAGTCAAAAGCTGTAAAAACAGCAATTGGACCACAGTTCAAGCTAAGAAGCACTCAACCAGATGACGAGGCATTAGATGACGAGGCATTAAATCTGGATACTACACCATACCTGAGCGCAGTTGGAAGCATTATGTATGGAATGTTAGGTACTAGGCCTGATCTAGCGTATAGTGTGGGACTTGTAAGCAGATTCATGAGCAATCCTAGTAAAGATCATTGGACAGCAGTTAAGTGGATATTAAGGTACATCAAGGGCAGTCTAGGATTGAAACTGGTTTACGGCAAGAAAACTGATTTTGAGTTGATAGGATACTGCGATTCAGATTATGCAACAGATTTAGATAAGAGAAGATCGATCACGGACTATGTGTTTACGATTGGAGGATGCGTCATTAGCTGGAAATCTGGTCTGCAACATGTGGTAGCATTATCCACAACAGAAGCCGAATATATGGCTCTGGCAGAAGCATTCAAAGAAGCACTATGGCTGAAAGGACTCATTCAAGAACTGGGAATCAGACAGGGAGCTGTAAAGATCTTTTGTGATTCACAAAGCGCAATTTGCCTTGCGAAGAACAGCATGCACCATGAGAGAACCAAACATATCGACGTCAGATTACATTTCTTGAGAGAGATTATTGCTGAAAACAAAGTTCAGGTACTAAAGATTGCTTCAAGTAAACCCTGCTGACATCCTGACAAAGCCACTCCCGATTGGTAAGTTCAATCATGCATTGAACTTACTCAATGTCGCTGACAATTAAATTGTCGGCAAGACCCTGTCAAGGGGTATATAAAATAGCTTGGTTGATTTCACTAGTGAAAGAGAGAGATTCGGTTTTTTCAGAGCTTCAGCTTAAGCAAGGTGGAGTTTGTTGTGGTGATGCTTAAGTTAAAGGAACCTCTGGACCGAATGGAAGCTTAGTAAGGGCAAGGGTGTAATTTTTTGTGCAAGGGTTAGTTAGATCTGTTATCGGCTCTGTTATTTGTAACAGAGCTTCTCTCTCCTCCCTCACACTGTAATTTTCTCCATTCTTCTTCTGGGTTTTTTTAGGGTTCTTGGTGAGAGACTACAGAGGGTTTCTTGTAATCTTCTCACGGTTGTAACTCGCTCAAACCACTAGTGAATTGCCAAGCTACTTGGCCGAGACGTAGGATCAATTGTTGATCCGAACTCGTAAAAGTGTCTGTGCGTTCTTCCTTTCTCGTTTCAATTCGATTAAGCAAAAGGGATCTCGAGTAATACGAGGGTTGCAACTACAAAGTATTTTAAAGATATTTTCATTTTAATTATATTGATTTTTCATATTTAATTCAAATGTATTTCATTTGATTTAAAAAATTCATATTGATCTGTTCTTATATTTAATCCATCTAACATGACATTTGATTTATTTTTATTTTTTATAAATGATCTGAACCTAAATGTGCATTAAATCTGCATATAAAGTTGATAGAGGAGATGTATTTTTCTAGATTTTATGTATTTTAATTTGACTTTATATTTTTATTTCTGGATTGCAAACATCCATAATTTGTTTGTCGTGATTTGGAGGTGAATATAACAAATCGGACATACTTTTTTTTATTAATCTAGGAAAATGAATTTCCAACTTGAATCATACGCGGTATTTTTTTTTGGTTCGGGATGGATCATAATATGCGTGGGTCCATTAGGCCGTATAGACAAGTGTATCCTCCTTGTGATCAAATGACGTTTCTTTCCCACCATTCACCACAAAAAAAAAAAAAAATTGAATGATTGAAAATAGACATTTTCAATCATTTAGGTTAATGGGGTATGTCCAGAACGTCAAAATGAATGGAACAGAGCAAACACTTGGCTCCTCAACCGTAACTCTTGTGAGAAATTTCAATTTATATGATTTAAAGATAGATTGGATTATATGTAACAGCGGTCGAATTTATTTAATATTGTGGAAAATATTATTTGACTTCAATAACGACAGAAAAATCAGTTTGATTTGTTCTTCGGGCGTATCTTCACTGATTGAGTGGTTCTGCTTGTCACGGAATATATATGATGTCTACCTTCACTTAATATTGTATTTTTTAGGCATACAAATTTAAAATTGTTCTTGTCATTATAATAATAGATCTCTTGTTTTAATAATTAATAAATAAAAAATCTTTTAGAGGATAAAAGGATAGAGTGGTGAAGAATTCCTTCTGATGCGATTTAATAATCAATTTTTTTTATAAAGGTCGTATTTATATTGAAAATAAAGCACCTAAATTACAAGATTTATCCCTAATGATGGGTATGAATTAGAATGGAATGTTAAGACCATTTACAAAATAAGATGCAAACTGTTGGATTTGGGTTTATTTGATAGAATCAAAATGGGTCTACCTCGTTAAAAGCCCAATCCGTAGAAAGTTCTAGAAATTTTAATGGAAAATCTGTACAATATTGAGAGAATATTCTTGATTGATTTTGAAAATCAAATCAAAACAAAATCTGTAAAAAATCTATCAAATATGATAAATATCAATAGAGATAATATCAAAATAAAATTTGATTGATTTTTTTTAGATTCTCCCCTCTACTATAAATAAGGTCTTGCGTTAGTTCATTTAACACAGAAAAAAATAAGCATTCTAGAAAAAAAAATGAGAGTATTCACATATTTGTTCATATCTTTCTCAGAATTCGCTTGATATTTGGAAAGTTTCTTCCAAATACACGGTCGTTATATTCTTGGAGTTCACCGTGTTCCAATAGCCTCGAAGTTTTAGAGATAGCATGAAAATCGAATTTAAAGAAACTGTGTTACAGACCTCGACAAAATAATCTTTTATTTCAGATACTTATCTGGAATCGTTCGAATTGTCGGAGTTCTGCCATCGTCAACAACTACCGCCATCAACAATCTTAAGTTCGATTCATGGTTAACACCACACAAACTTCTCGGGTTAGTACCTAAATCTCTTTCAGTTTCGGTATAAAACCTCATACGAATTTGAATCTAAAAACAACTATAGGTTAAAAGAAATGTTGAAAAAAAAAATCAATGGTTGTTTTCTTGTCCAAATATTAATGTGTCTAAACTCAATTAAATTTGTAGCCAAATTAAATAAAAAGAGGTCAATTTAAAAACTCAAAAAATAAGTTCAAATTGCATGTTTTCTAGTCCAATTAAAAATAAAGGAGATTTGACCCAATTGAGTTAAAGTCCAGTATCATTTAGCCAAAAGTGTTTTGTGAAAAAAAAATTAGAATATTATTTTTTGGTGAAAAAAAGATTTAATTAAACAAAATTGGACGTAAATTTTCCTGTAAATTGGGGAAGCAAACTTTGTCTTAGTGGACCGGGTTTGAAGAGGAAGCCATTTATACCCTCCTTATAGTAAGGACGTGAGAATCGGGTTAAATCCTCCGGCTATCACTGGAAGCGAGCTAAATCAATTTATAAGTTAAGTGAAACTCGATTTAGTTTATAAGTTTTGTGAAAGCTAACAATGATTGGATTTATTCCATATATAATTGATAATCCAAGAAATCCCATGGATTCGAATATTGCTCCAGGGAATGAGATTCGTGCTATGAATATCGATGTTGAGAATCCTTATATAGCGGAGGTTACGAACTCCGTTAATCATGATATTGCTGGCACAATATGAATAATCAAATACCAAACGTTACGAACGTTGTTGTCCCACCAGGAATACCTTCGTTGTTGTAAACTCCGAAAATCAAACAATTCCTATTGTGTCATTCGGCCCAGCTGAGGACCTAAACAATTTAAGGGTCAAAATTTCAAACGCTGGCAACAAAAGATGTTGTTTTACTTAACACAACTTAAGTTGTCACGTTACCTCACTGAAGAGGAACCAATCCCAGAGGAGGACAACGCCCAATCTCTAACTAGTTACCAACAATGGAAACATAACAGTTTCACGTATTGGAACATTGTACTGAACGGTTTGGATGATTCACTGTAGTGTTTTCTCCAAATATGTTACAGTTAAGCAACTCTGGAAAGCGATTGATCATAAATATCGGGTCAAAGAGGCTAGCCAAGGGCGAATGGTGGTAGTCAAGCTCCTAAACTACCGTATGGTAGATACAAGGGGTGTTATGGAACAAGTAGACGAATTGCAAATCATCTTCCACAATTTGGTGGGAGAAGACATTATGGTGAATGAAAGGTTATAGGTGGCAATTCTGATTGAAAAATTGCCTCCATCTTGGACGAGTTTCAAGAACGAACTGAGGCAAAAACCTAAAGACATGTCTTTGAAAGATTTGCATCGTTGTGTGAGAATTCGGAAGGAGTGTCAACCTATTCTTAAAATGAATGGGCAGTTTGGATCTAAACGTCGTTGAGATGACTAAGACCAAATGGAGTAAAAAGCGGAAGATTGATAATAATGTTAACTCCAAGAAATTCAAGGGGAATTGCTACGTTTGTGGCAAGGCTAGACATCTGGCGAAGGATTTCTACCATCGTAAGGAATTTGCACAGAAGAAAATTAGGAATAAAACCCAAGCTTATGTAGCTGAAGTAGAAGATGGAGTCTGACTTTGTAGCAGTTGTGTCAGAAGTGAACATCGGAGATAATCTGAGAGAATGGTGGATTGACACTGGAGCCACCCGTCATATTTGTGCTAACAGATGGATGTTCACCACCTATGACACTCTCACCGGAGAAAGCTGCTATATGGGAACTACACTGCATCCAAAGTGGAAGGTAAGAGTTCAATCATTTTGAAGATGACATCTGAAAGAAGCTGACACTCATTAAGGTTCTTCATGTGTCAGACATTCGCAAGAACCTGCTCTCTAGATCTATGATATCAAAGAAAAGTTTTAAACTAGTTTTTGAACCTGAAAAAGTCGTAGTCAAAAGATGATGTGTACCTTGGTAGAGGTTATCTAGCAAATGGCATATTCAAGATGAATGTAATGACCATTTGTAACACCAATGCAACAAACAATATAACCGTAAATGATATTAATAAAGCTTCTAATTCTTCTGCTTACTTGAATGAGTCAAGATTATGACATGGAAGATTAGGACATGTGAATCTCAAGTCTATGCAAAGATTAATGTCTTTTAATCTACTGTCAAAATTTAAATTGGACAAAGACCACATATGTGAAGTCTGCATTGAAGCGAAATTAGCTAAGTCTTCATTTAAAAATATTGAACAAAGTACTGAACCTTTGAAATTAATACATACATATGTATGCGATTTGAAATACGTGCAAACCAGAGGTGGAAAGAAGTACTTCATTACTTTTATTGATGATTGTACTCAATTCTCTACTTAATGAGAAATAAAGATGAGGCAATAGAGATGTTTAATCTCTATAAAAACGAAATTGAAAATCAACTTGAAAAGAAAATCAAAGCTTTGAGAAGCAGTATAGGAGGTGAATATGAATCGCCTTTTGCATAATTGTGCGCAGATCATGGCATCATCCATCAAAACTACAACACCTTATATGCTAGAATAGAATGACATTGCTGAGCGCGAAAATAGAACGTTGAAAGAAATGATGAATGCTATGTTAACAATTTCTAGATCTGCTCAGAACTTATGGGGAAAAACAGTGATTTCTGCTAACTTTGTATTAAATAGAGTGTCTCATAAAAGGCTTGACAAAACATCCTATGAGTTGTGGAAAAACAAATCATCTAGCTACAAATACTTGAGAATATAGAGTTGTCTGGCTACGTTCCTATCCCTATCCCTAAACGAACTAGGGTAGGACAAAAATAATAGACTGTGTGTTTATTGGTTATGCACACAATTCAAATGCTTACCGATTCTTTGTGTATAAATCAGATAATTCTGAAATACATGTGAATACAGTCGTTGAATCAAGAGACGCTTCGTTCTTTGAAAGATGTGTTTCTCTACAAGACTTGGATAGAATTAGATCCAAGTGGTATGGAATCTCAAAGAATTCATGAATCTTCTAAGCAATTAGAGGAAGAGAATGAAGAGTCTAGAAGAAGTAAAAGGGCAAAAAAACCAACTTTCTTTGGTTTTGATGATCTAATATTTATGTTGGATAAAGAACCACAGACATATCAAGAGGCTATATTATCTCCCGAAACTCCTTATTGGAAGGAAGCAATGAAGAGTGAGATGGAGTCAATCCGACAAAATCACACTTGGAAACTAGTGGATCTTCCACAAGGATGCAAACTATTGGGTTAGTGGGTCTTCAAAAGAAAAGATCAAACTGGATGGTTCTATTGAAAAATACAAGGCAAGACTTGTAGTCAAAGGCTGTAGGCAAAACGAGGGAGTCGATTACTTCGATGTTTACTATCCAGTTGCTCGGAAAACACCCATAAGGCTTATTATAGCCTTGAGAACTTTATATAATCTAGAATTATATCAGATGGGTGTAAAGACTACATTTTTAAATGGTGAACTGGAAGAAGAAATATACATACTTCAACCTGAAGGGTGCATAGTGCACGAACAAGAGAAAAAAGTGTGTAAACTTGTGAAATCCTTGTATGGACTTAAACAAACTCCTAAACAATGCCATACGAAGTTTGATAGCATAATGTTGTCAAATGGATTTTGAGTCAATGAGGTTGACAAGTGCATATATGTCAAAGATAACGAGACAAAATTTGTGATTATCTGTCTTTACGTGGATGATATGATCATCACTAATAGTAGTGATAAGGTGATTAAAGTTACGAAAACTATGTTATCAAATAACTTTGACATGAAAGACTAGGGAATAACAGATGTAATACTTGGTATGAGAATTATCAAGGCACAAGATGGTTATGTGTTATCCCAAATTCATTATATAAAACAAATCTTAGAGTGATTTGACAAAGATGAAAATTCTAAGGTTAGAACTACAATTGATGTTAATTCTCATTTGAAAAAACATCACGGTGAGAGAGTTCAACAATTAGAATATTCCAGAATCATAGAAAGCTTAATGTATCTTATGAATAGCACAAGGCCGGATATTGCTAGTACCGTGAATAGGCTTAGCAGATATACGAAAAATCCAAGTTTGGATCATTGGAAGGTCATAATTAGATTCTTTAGATATCTAAGGTACACTGAGAATTATGGACTACACTACACAAAATATCCAACAATATTAGAAGGATATTCTGATGCGAACTGGATCTCCGATTCGAATGAGAATAAATCCACAAGTGGATATATATTCGTTATTGGTGGATGTGCTATTTCATGAAAATCTTCTTAGCAAACGTGTATTGAAAGATCCACTATGGAATCTGAATTCATAGCTTTAGACCTTGCTGATGAAGAAGCTGAATGACTTCGAAACTTTCTTGAGAATATTTCTATATGGCCTAAACCAGTGTCTGGAATTTGCATATATTGTGATAGTCCGTATGCAATAGGAAGGGCAAAAAGCCATGTTTATAAGGGAAAGTGGCGACACATCGGCAGACGACAAACTCCATTAGAAAATTACTAATAGATGGAGTCATATCTATTGATTTTGTGAGATCAAAAATAATTTGGTTAATCCTCGGACCAAAGGCCTTAACAGAGATCAAGTAGAAATATTATCGAGGGGAATGGGATTAAAGCCCATAGAATGACAAACCACCATGATGACAATCCAACCTATCTGGACAAACCACCAGAGTTAGGTTCAATGGGACAACCGAATTGTGGGGAGTCGATGGAATCAGTCGCGACTAATATCTCTTCACATTCCTAAGATAAGAGTGATACATATTGGTAAGGTTGAGTTTATACTCTTAAAGATTCTTTTATCTCGAGAGTTGAGTATATTGAGATACTTTCAAAGAGAAATCTCCAATATCAAGTATGAAGTGGGCCGCTTCTATGAGAATGACAAAAAGGCTAGTTCTCTAGAGTACTTGATGAAATCTACCAGGTGCTATCCCAAAACCAAAATGGGTGCAACAAATTGACTAACGAGGGAGAGAGAGAGAGAGAGTGTGTGTTGCGTGAGTACTGTTGTCTTGGTTTATACAAAAGCTGAACAATTCAACACACCGTGTTCGCTGTTTAGCAAGTACATCCGATAGTATTTCACTATGGAAAGTTCAAAGGTAAAACTACCTTTCCGGATACAGTAAACTCTCAATGAGAAAATTTTGCATTGCATATCATTTGTATACAATGCATTAGTTGCATGAGATATATTTAAGTTCACCTAGCTCAAGGCCCTATTTTGATTCTTGTGGGAGATTGTTGGATTTGGGTTTATTTGATAGAATCAAAACGGGCCTAGCCCGTGAGAAGCTCGTTCCGTGGAGAGTTCTAGAAACTTTAATAGAAAATTTCCAGAATATTGAGAGAATATTCTTGATTGATTTTGAAAATCAAATCAAAATAAAACTCTGCAGAAAATCTATCAAATATGATAAATATCAAATGAAATAATAATCAAAATAAAATTTGATTGATTTTATTTTGAGATTCTCCCCTCTACTATAAATAGGGGTCTTGGGTTAGTTCATTCAACACAGAAAAAAACAAACATTATAGAGAAAAAAAGAGCATTCACATATTTACTCATATCTCTCTTAGAGTTCGCTTGGTATTTGGAAAGCTTCTTCCGAATACGCGGCCATTGTATCATCGTAGTTCACCATGCTCCAATAGCCTCGAAGCTTTAGAGGTGGTACGAAAATCAAACTTAAAGAAACTGTGTTTCATAGGCCTCGACAAAATAATCTTGTATTTCAGGTACTTATCTGGAATCGTTCGAATTGTCGGAGTTTTGCCGTTGACAACAACCGCCGCTACCAACACAAATTTCATATGCATAAAACTTAAAACGAGAACCACATACAAAACGTAGTCAAGAGTTAGAGAAACATAGACCAATGAGTTTGCTGGCATACTCTGGATGAGAAGATTGTAGCCGTGCCATCTTTGTTCTGAAAGAAAAGGTCAACGTTTCTTTTTGTAGAGAAGTTAGGCCCATGAATCTAGTGTTGTGGATCTTAGAATTCCGTTCGATCCATATTGTGTAGATTAGAATTTGTCAAGCGAGGCAAACATCATTATGTCATAAATTACAATCTCAACCATCAAGAAACCAAGATATGATATTTTTCCATGTCAAATGTAAAGGAATTGTGCCAATCCTGCTCTTGGAGAAGGAGAATAGTTCACTCAGCGCCGTACATTCAAAGAGTAGGTGATTTTTGGATTCTAAGCTATTGTTGCAGAACATACAAGCCGAATCAGTATGGAGACTGATGTGGACATCCAAGGCAACACCATTGGAGCTGAATTCATGCAAGGACAAGCTGCATCGGAAGCTAGCTATGGGATGAACATAGCGGGAGAAAGCGTTGAACCAATTGGACCGATTACAAGATCTCATGCCAAGAAGCTGCAAGTTGTACCAAATGGCCTTATTCTCCCTTGTTTGGGTCAAGAACACTTGGAAGAATGTGTTGGGTTGGTTCAACAACAAGCCCAACCCATTATCCACATGATATCAAGCTTGGAAGGCCCACAAGTGAAGCCCAAATTTTAGGCCCAATAAAGGTGACGAAAATTGACATCAATTCTGGTCAAGATGACTTTTCAACTTCCATCTTGAAGACCACAAAGTCACCATTATGGTTTTCTTGAAGTTTCACACAATCACATTCAAGACTTCTTGAAGACCACACATTCACCCCTTGTTGTTTGTTCTTATTTATGTTATGTTGCTAAGTTTCATGTATGGTGATCTATAAATAGGGATCCCATATCACATTTGTAAAACAACTTTGAAATATATTTTGAGAGGTTTCTCTTAGAGTTCTTTTAGAACTAATTTTTGAACTTATCGGATCTTCATCCGTGGCGTCTAAACTTGACTTATCAAGTGTTGATTCCACACAACACTTGTAGCGTCTTCGATCACCCTACGTTTCTAAACCAGGTCCACTTGGGGTTTAAGACCGTTCATCACGAACGTTTGTTTAGGTTTCGTTTGCGAGTTGCTTAGGGGTTTAGGGAACTCATCCACCGCCTATCGGGAAATCTATCGATCTTGGGATCATATTATTTGATATCAGAGCCCTAGATTTTCCTATTAGGATTATCTTTTACTTATTTTTATCTATTTTACATTCTATCTTATCTTATCTTGTTTTGTCATTTCTTTTATCATTTTATTAATTTCTGACTTTTGATTTTGCTGCAGTTCAAAGTGCAAAGGGAATCAACAAAAAAAAATAAAAAAAGAGATCGAAGAAAGAAAAAAAATCTGAAAAAAAAATCGAAGATAAACAAAAAAAAACAAAGAGAAAAAAAAAGAAAAGAAAAAAAATAATAGTCGAAGTTGATTCAAATTTCGATTTTTGAGTCGGAGTCAGTTTCGATTTTGAGTCGAAGTCGTATTTTTCGTTTGAATCGTAGTCGAACTTTTGTCTTTGAGTCATTGAGTCATAGTCCAAAACTTTCGAGTCATAGTCGAAGTTTCATCTTTGAGTGAGTTGAGTTTTGAATTCCATTGTTGTTGCATCTGTTTGAGTTCCTTAATTAGTTTGCACAAGGATTCGTAAGAGAAACAGGAGAGTTGAGTGATACACAAATTGAGCGAAACACTTTTCTGAGTGATTTGTGAGGTTCTCTCATCTTTCCTTTCCTTGTCTATTTCTATTTATTTTGCTGACTTTTTTCCTTGCAGGAAAATTTCACAATGGCGGATCAAAATAATGAGCAAAACCCAGCTGGAAGGGGTTTAAACACGTTGCAAATGCAAGCATTGACGGCTCATCTTGAGCGCACCATTCTTCAACGCATTGAGCCATACTTGCAACGTATGGATCAAGGAGAGGAGGAGGAACATGCTGCGGTGCAAATACAACCTCGAAATATACCCGAAAGAGCTATGACACCACCACAAGTTTCTAGCAATGAAGAAGATTTAAGATCAGATTTTTATGAGGCTCCTCGGAGGCAAAGACGAGAAAGAAGAGCTCGGGAGCGGGTTGATGATGATCTCAGTGGTATAAAACTCGAAATCCCATATTTTCATGGCAGGAATGATGCTGAAACTTACTTGGAGTGGGAACGAAAGGTTGAGATGGTGTTTGACGTACATCACTATTCAGAGCGCAAGAAAGTGAAGTTGGCAGCCGCTCGCTTTAGTGTTTACGCACTTGCATGGTGGGATCAACTTGTGACCACAAGAAGAAGAAATGGCGATAATCCTATTGATACATGGGATGACATGAAAGCGGTTATGATGCGACGTTTTGTGCCAAACCACTATCATAGAGACATTCTCCAACGTTTGAGACGTGTGGTGCAAGGTAACCGTAGTGTCGAGGAGTATTATAAAGAGATGGAAATGTTAATATTGCGGGCCAATGTTGATGAGGACAGGGAGTCAACTATGGACAGATTTATTGGAGGGTTGAATCAAGAAATCCAAGATCGTGTGGAAACTCAGCATTATGTTGAGATGGAGGAGTTGCTACATCTTGCGCTCAAGTTCGAGAACCAAATCAAAAGACGGGGAAAAACGCATCAGAAATTTGGTTCCAACTCTTCCAATGCTCGGCCACATTTCCACAAAGAAGATAAACAACCTTTTGGTTCAAAAGTGGCAGCAAAGCCCGAGGGCAAACCTGATACGTCTCAGCCAAGAAAACAAGGTACTTCAGATGCTCTTCAATCGCGTACTCGAGATATTCGATGTTTTAAGTGTTTGGGCAGAGGACACTATGCTAATGAGTGCCCAAATCGGAGAACTTTGGTGGTTCATGATAATGGAGAGATCGAAACCGAAGCAGAGAGTGAATCTGATTCAATGCCGTCTTTGGAAAGTGATGTAGATGAGCAAGAGGCTGAGTCAGGTAAATTGATGGTGACTAGAAGGGTTTTGAATCTTCGATCAAAAGAAGAGGAGAAAATCCAGCGAAAAAACATCTTTTATACAAGATGTGTAGTTAAGGACATGGTTTTTAGCTTGATCAATGATAGCGGGAGTTGTATTAACGTGGCGAGCAATTCTTTGGTTGAAAAGTTAGTGTTGCTTACTCAGAAGCATCCAAAGCCATACAAACTTCAGTGGTTGAATGACAGTGGAGAAACGAAGGTTCATAGGCGAGTAAAGGTTCCATTTCGTATTGGCAAATACGAAGATGAAGTGCTATGTGATGTTGTGCCTATGCAAGCTGGTCATTTGCTTCTTGGGTGGCCATGGCAGTTTGATACGCGTGCTCAACACGATGGATACTCCAACAAATATTCTTTTGAGTTCAAAGGGAAGCAAATCAGATTGGTTCCTTTGACTCCTAAAGAAGTGTATGAAGATCAACTTCAAATGATCAAAAATGAGAAGAAATTGTGTGACCATGAGGTAGTTCACTCAAAAATTGGTGAGGATTTGAGAAAAACCCAGTTAAAGGCCTTTGAGAGTATACCCGTGAGATCAAACACAAATTTCTTCATGAGAGCGAGAGAGGTTAAGAAAGCATTGCTTTCACATCAGCCTATGTTTGTACTTCTGTACAAAGAGGCTCTTTTGAACACTAACGAACTCACTTCTACTTTGCCTAGTGTTGTTCTTGATCTTCTGCAGGAATATGACGATGTTTTTCCGGAGGAGATTCCAAATGGACTACCACCATTACGAGGAATCGAACATCAAATCGATTTTGTTCCCGATGCAAGTATTCCAAACAAGGCAGCCTACATAACCAATCCCGAAGAAACCAAAGAGTTTCAGAGGCAAATTTCGGATCTGATGGAGAAGGGACACGTCCGCGAAAGCATGTCACCATGTGTCGTGCCAGTGATTCTTGTACCAAAGAAAGATGGTACATGGCGAATGTGTGTTGATTGTCGTGCAGTCAACCAAATCACGGTAAAGTATCGCCATCCTATTCCGAGACTTGATGACATGTTAGATGAGTTATATGGTTCAAAATTCTTTTCTAAGGTTGATTTGAGAAGTGGCTATCATCAAATACGCATGAAAGAAGGTGATAAGTGGAAAACCGCCTTTAAAACAAAGCATGGATTATATGAATGGCTGGTTATGCCTTTTGGCTTAACAAATGCACCTAGCACGTTTATGAGGCTGATGAATCACGTTCTTAGACATTTTCTAGGACGTTTTGTGGTTGTGTATTTTGATGATATCCTGATTTATAGCAAGAACGTTGTTGAACATGTTGAACACATCAAATCTGTCTTGGATGTTCTGCGAAAGGAGAGACTGTTTGCTAACCTCAAGAAATGCACGTTTTGCACTAATAAATTGGTGTTTTTAGGGTTTTGGTTAGTGAGCAGGGAATCCATGTCGATGAACAGAAGATCGCCGCCATAAAAAGATTGGCCATGTCCGAAGACAACTGGTGACGTGAGGAGCTTTCATGGCCTTGCAAGTTTCTACCGAAGATTTGTGAAGGATTTTAGCACCATAGCTGCACCATTGACAGGGGTTATCAAGAAGAATGTTGGGTTTAAGTGGGGAGATGCACAAGAAGCTGTTTTTCAACTTTTGAAAGAAAAACTCACTGATTCTCCACTCTTGTCTCTTCCAAATTTTTCTAAGGCTTTCGAGATAGAATGCGATGCGTCTGGTGTAGGTATTGGAGTTGTTTTGATGCAAGATGGAAAGCCAATAGCTTACATCAGTGAGAAGCTAAGTGGAGCGCAACTGAACTATCCAACTTACGACAAAGAGCTTTATGCTTTGGTGAGAGCACTTCAAACTTGGCAGCACTATCTTTGGCCCAAAGAATTCATCATTCATACTGATCATGAGGCTTTGAAACATCTAAAAGGTCAGCATAGGTTGAATAAACGACATGCTAAATGGGTTGAGTTCATTGAAACATTTCCTTATGTTATTCGATATAAGCAAGGAAAAGAGAATGGTGTGGCTGATGCGTTATCTCATCGTCATAACCTACTTGTTTCTCTTGACTCGAAATTGCTTGGCTTTGAGTTCATTAAGGAATTGTATGCTTCTGATCTCGATTTTGGAGATGTTTTTAAAGCATGTGAGAAATCTGCTTGTGATGAATATTTCATACATGAAGGATTTTTGTTCTGAAAGAACAAGCTGTGCATTCCCCATTGTTCTTTGCGTGATCTATTGGTTAGGGAAACACATAGCGGTGTTCTAATGGGGCACTTTGGAGTGGCCAAAACCTTGACTGTTTTGTAGGAACATTTCTATTGGTCACACTTGAAACGAGATGTTGAACGAATCTGTGCAAGATGCATCGTTTGCAAAAGGGCGAAGTCTAGACTTCAACCACACGGTTTGTACTCTCCATTGCCAATTCCTAGTCATCCATAGACTGATATTTCTATGGATTTCGTGCTTGGTTTGCCTAGGACTAGATCTGGAAGGGATTCAATATTTGTTGTGGTTGATAGGTTTTCAAAGATGGCTCATTTCATCTCATGTTATAAAACCGATGATGCATCTCATATAGCTTCATTGTTCTTCAAGGAGATTGTACGTTTGCATGGAATGCCTAGGACTATAGTTTTAGACCGTGATGTGAAGTTCTTGAGTTACTTTTGGAAAACATTGTGGTCTAAGCTAGGAACTAAGCTCTTGTTCTCAACTACATGCCACCCGCAAACCGATGGACAAACTGAAGTTGTGAATCGTACATTGTCTGCTTTGCTTCGTTCTCTTGTGAAAAAGAACTTGAAATCATGGGAAGATTTCTTGCCTCATCTTGAGTTTGCATATAATCGATCTGTGCACTCGGTTACGAAATTTTCTCCATTTGAAATCGTTTATGGCTTTAATCCTTTGACTCCTTTGGATTTGTCTCCTTTGCCATTCGATGAACATTCTAACCTTGATGGGAAGAGAAAAGTTGAGTTTGTGAAACAGATTCATGAAAAGACGAGGTTGCACATTGAAGAAAAGACTCGACAATACGCCAAGCAAGCAAACAAAGGGCGGAAAGAAGTTGTATTCGAACCGGGAGACATGGTTTGGGTGCACATGCGCGAAGAGAGATTTCCGAGTCAAAGGAAATCAAAATTGATGCCCAGAGGAGTTGGCCCTTTCAAAGTTCTTAAAAAGATTAACAACAATGCTTACCAACTCGAGCTTTCGAGTGAGTTTAATGTTAGTTCAACATTCAATGTTGCTGATCTATCTCCTTTTATCGCAGACGATTCAGATTGAGGACAAATCTTTCTCAAGAAGAGGAGAATGATGTGGACATCCAAGGCAACACCATTGGAGCTGAATTCATGCAAGGACGAGCTGCATCGGAAGCTAGCTACTGGATGAACACAGCGGGAGAAAGCGTTGAACCAATTGGACCGATTACAAGATCTCATGCCAAGAAGTTGCAAGCTGCACCAAATGGCCTTATTCTCCCTTGTTTGGGTCAAGAACACTTGGAAGAATGTATTGCGTTGGTTCAACAACAAGTCCAGCCCATTATCCACATGATATCAAGCTTGGAAGGCCCACAAGTGAAACCCAAATTTTAGGCCCAATAAAGGTGACGAAAATTGACATCAATTCTGGTCAAGATGACTTTCCAACTTCCATCTTGAAGACCACAAAGTCACCATTATGGTTTTCTTGAAGTTTCACACAATCACATTCAAGACTTCTTGAAGACCACACATTCACCCCTTGTTGTTTGTTCTTATTTATGTTATGTTACTAAGTTTTATATATGGTGATCTATAAATAGGGATCCCATATCACATTTGTAAAACAACTTTGAAATATATTTTGAGAGCTTTCTCTTAGAGTTCTTTTAAAACTAATTTCTGAACTTATCGGATCTTCATCCGTGGCGTTCAAACTTGACTTATCAAGTGTTGATTCCGCACAACACTTGTGGCGTCTTCGATCATCCTACGTTTCTAAACCAGGTTCACTCGGGGTTTAAGACCGTTCATCTCGAACGCTTGCTTAGGTTCCGTTTGCGGGTTGTTTAGGGGTTTAGGCAACCCATCCACCGCCTATCGGGAAATCTATCGATCTTGGGATCATATCATTTGGTATCAGAGCCTAGATTTTCCTATTAGGATTATCCTTTATCATTTTTTTTATCTATTTTACATTCTATCTTATCTTATCTTATTTTTTCGTTTTATTGATTTTCGACTTTTGATTTTGTTGCAATGCAAATTGCGAAGGGAATCAACAAATAAAAAAAAAACAAAAGCAAAAAAAAGATCAAAGGAAAAAAAAATATGGGAAAAGAAATTCGAAGATAAAAAAAAA
>NW_010961841.1:225401-229132 GCF_000463585.1 Tarenaya hassleriana | reverse complement strand
GGTGACGAAAATTGACATCAATTCTGGTCAAGATGACTTTCCAACTTCCATCTTGAAGACCACAAAGTCACCATTATGGTTCTTTTGAAGTTCACACAATCACATTCAAGGCTTCTTGAAGACCACACATTCACACCTTGTTTTTTGTGCTTATTTATTTTAATTTTGTTAACTTTTATGTGTTGTTCTCTATAAATAGAGATCACAAATCAGATTTGTAACACAACTTTGAAATATATTTTGAGAGCTTTCTCTTAGAGTTCTTTTAAAACTAATTTCTGAACTTATCGGATCTTCATCCGTGGCGTTCAAACTTGACTTATCAAGTGTTGATTCCGCACAACACTTGTGGCGTCTTCGATCATCCTACGTTTCTAAACCAGGTTCACTCGAGGTTTAAGACCGTTCTTCACGAACGTTTGCTTAGGTTTCGTTTGCGAGTTGTTTAGGGGTTTAGGGAACCCGTCCACCGCCTATCGGGAAATCCATCGATCTTGGGATCATATCAGAGACAATACGAAACCACCCTATGCTTGATGGGACACCGGTTAAGCGTGAAGAGTCATGTGAGGAAGGAGTGCTTTGGAGTGTTGTACTTGCACCAAACTAACTTTGACTAGTTTTACTCTGTCAACTCCTTCGTGGAGATGTTTTTAGATGTCACTCGGCAAAAAGCGATGTCCAAGTTTACTCCCCACTTTCCAGATGGTAGTGTCCACCTCGTCAAATAAAGCGATTCCTGTCAAGTATATGCTCAACCGGAGGACTTTATCTCGAGCTGGTGGAACCGGCTTTGTATGCTTCTTCCACTTTTGTAAGTCTCGAGATACGCAGCATGGAATGTTCATTCGAGCCTAAATAGTTAAAAAAAAGGGACCGGATGGGGGCAATGAATCATACAAGAACTATGAGTTTTTTCCGTTACCAAGCTTGAACGAGAATAATTTTTTGGCCCACGCCCTTCCTGTCAGCACCTTCCTAACGCACTAAGAGTAATTAGCATTCAAATTTAGAGACCAGAAACTACCCCTTTTGATATATGTCTTGTGGATTCAAATCACCAACAGAGATTCGCTTATTTATCAAGATTAATTTGAGGGTCACAATCTCTTGAGCTTTGGGCGAAGTGACATTGTCCCATGAGACTTTCGCACCACATCGAGTTTTTGTTGTACATTTCCATAAAAAAGCTGAGCACGAAGCATTTGTTGGTTGTAATGCTCTAGGATGATCCTTGATATGACATTTTGACTATGTATTGATTCATTGATTTATGAATGCATTACTTTTCCCGTTATATGATCGGCATGTTTGTTATATTTCAGTATTCTTGAGTCATATGCAGGATGAGTCTAAACTCCCTAGTCAGTTGTCATTGTGGGAACAATGATGAATTAAGACCAACATGAGGTGTGATTGATGCATTAGACGCATATCACAATCATGGATACTCGTTGGGAATGAGTGATTGGATGACCCGCATGAGATTGTCTCATGGACATGAGTCATGACTTTAATCTCATATAGTGATTCGTTATTGGATTCTTAGACTCGAGATATCAGAGTATCTGATATGAGGAGTGGCGTATCTTGACTGCGTCAAACGTCCTCTTCAACCGAAAGATTATAACGACGTTGCTCAGATACGTTCACGAATCATATGGAGATAGTAGACATGCAATACGAGACTTGTCACCTCCTTAATGGGACAAATATCGCAGGGCCCCTCGTGGAGACTGTGAAAACGCGTGGCCACGCTATAGATGAAGATGCATATATTTTATCAGTCGATCTTCCAAGACAAGAAAGCAGTTGAACTTGAAGGGGGGCTAGCTCCATGCCCTTGTTCATCACATGATATCACGAGACAAAGGATCAGAACTTGAGCTGTTACTACCTCGGTTAGATTACTTCTAACTCTATTCAAAGTGGGTGGTCATGGCGTCTTGCTAGAGACTAACCATGACTAGTGGTTTGGGAAAGGTTTCCGAAGTCACTGCCACTACGAATGGCCTACAGGGTCACACGCCGTTACGGATGGACTACATGTGAAGAGAAGAATATGAGAAAGGATAATAGAACGACGAAACGAGCATCATGAGCTGGAAATGTTCCAGACATGGAGACCGACCAGTCCAGGACCTAGACTGACCGGTCCAGCGTGGCTCAAGACCGATCGGTCTAGACTCAGACCGATCGGTCTACGCATCGGGAAACTTTCCTTTTTCACGATTTTAGAGTTTTTGGCAAATCTATTTAACAACGGAGCCGCCCCAAACCCTAAATAATCAACCCAAGACGTCCAAAAAACACATTCTAGAGCCTAAGAGAAGAGTTCTCTTGAGATCTATACCCTGGAATATCGATTCCAAGTCCCGAACATCGTTTTCTCTTCACAAATCCTAGCAGATCCGCTCCAAACTGTTTGGAATCCAACCCGCCGGTGTGGATACGTGTAGAGGAACTGTACTTTCAGTCCTTGGTGATTAAAACGGGCCCCAGATCGATACAGAGGTAAATATTCGATTCTCCCAGTGATATACACGTTCTTTCGGATTCTTTTATGCGTTTGATTGCATATGACGTTTGAATAGGTTTTAGATTATTCTTCCGCTACATGAAACCTAGAAACCAAATCCTAGATCGATGTGATCGCATGCTAGGTACCCGTAGTGAATCCCAACAGTGGTATCAGAGCCTGGTTTTTTGTATATCGCCATGTTTGTTGCATGTTTGCATGATTTTAATCGTTAAAATGCATGTAAACATTGGGTCTATGCATGTTTGATGATATTTTAATTGTTGAATGATGATGGATGAGTTAGGGCTTACGATGGTTTGACGGTACGTGAAAATGGGGGTGAAAACCCTAGTTTTCAAGACCCAAAAACACGATCGAAGTTTGTCCATCACGACATGTTGGGTTTCCGGGGATCTCTAGAGCGAATCTAATTCCTAAGAGATCGGTCTAGACACTTGGTCCGTTCGGTCTAGACACTTGGTCCGTTCGAACCAGTCTTATAACTAGGTCCGTTCGGTCCAACACTTGGTCCGTTCGGACTGGACTTTCTAGTTCGTTCGGTCCAACTATTTGGTCCGTTCGGACTAGATGCTCCGGTCCGTTCGGTCCACTCGTAGACCGAACGGTCCGGACCTCTTGTCCATATTTCTCGACGTTTTCTCGTGCATTTGTCCTTCCCTGCGTGTGTGACCCTGTAGGCTCATTCGATATAGCAGTAATATCCGAAATCTCTATTCCGGATATACAAGACATAGGCGGTCTCTAGCAAGACACTATGACTACCTATCTCGAATAGAGTTTGTTCGTGATCTTACGAATGCCAGTGATGATTCCTGTTGATGATCCTTTTGTATCACGATATCATATGTTGAATATAAGGCATGGACAAGCCACCTTATCTGATTCGACTGCTTTCTCGTTCACTGAGTTCGACTGTCTGAAATAGACGACGTTCGTCTATAGTGCGGCCACACATTTCTACAGTCTCGCTCATACGAGGGGCCCAGCGATATCTCTCTCTTTTACGAGAGGTACAAATCCCGTCTTGACTATCTACAATCCAGCACATGATTCGTTTCGTACCTGATGCACGCCTTTATAGTCCTCCTGTTACGCAGGACGTTAGACGTATTCAAAGCACGCAACTCCTCATGTTGGATTCCGTAGATATCTCAGGTCTTAGGATCCAATCATGGAACCGTCATATGAG
>NW_010961841.1:224283-225130 GCF_000463585.1 Tarenaya hassleriana | reverse complement strand
CATATGAGATTCAAGTCATGACGTTAGTCCATGTGACAATCTCATGCGGGTCAGTCCAGTATTCCGTTCTGCAATGAATACCTATGATTGTGATCGTATTCAATACCTATGATCATCTATGTGATCATCAATCACACATCATACTAGTCTTAGTATATCATTATTCCCACAATGATACATGACTAGGGAGTTTAGTATTGTTCATAACAATACATGGATTTCATAACATATCAAGTATGCACAATACGTAATGAATCAAACATTCATCCATAAACTATAGAAAGTGTCAATACATCAAATGTATCAAATGTATCTCCCACTTGCTCTGATCATTGACTGCTAAACATCTAATGCCCATATCCCTAACATGACCCTCATGCTTCGACGAAGGGAGAGGCTTCGTCAACGGATCGACAATGTTGTCATCTGTTGACACCCTGCAAATGTGCACGTCTCCTTTGTGTATGATCTCCCTGATAAGGTGTAACCGTCTGAGTATGTGTTTGGATCGTTGATGGGATCTGGGTTCTTTCGCTTGTGCGATCGCTCCATTGTTGTCACAATACAGAGCAATGGGGCTATCAGCACTAGGAATGACACCCAAGTCACCAACAAACTTCCTAATCCAAACAGCTTCCTTTGCCGCATCTGACGCTGCAATATACTCAGCTTCTGTAGTAGAATCTGCAACGGTCGCCTGCTTGGAACTCTTCCAGCTAACAACGCCTCCGTTCAAACAGAAAACATAGCCAGACTGCGATCTGTAGTCATCCGGGTCTGACTGGAAACTAGCATCGGTGTAACCTCTTACAGCGAGCTCGTCTTCCGACCCACCGTATACCAAGAA
>NW_010961841.1:223549-224056 GCF_000463585.1 Tarenaya hassleriana | reverse complement strand
TTGGAATCTTGCATCTTGAACCGTTTCAAGACCTTATCGATGTAAGTACTCTGACACAATCCTAGAAGACGCCTCGATCTATCTCTATAGATCTTGATGCCTAAGATATAGGCCGCTTCTCCTAGGTCCTTCATAGAAAACTGCGTTCCTAGCCAAGACTTAACGTCTTGCAAGGTAGGAACGTCATTCCTTATAAGGAGAATGTCATCCACATACAACACTAGAAATACAACTGTGCTCCCACTAGCCTTCTTATAAACACATGGCTCGTCTTCCTTTGTGAGAAACCAAACTTTTTGATTGTCTCATCAAATCGAAGGTTCCAGCTCCTCGAAGCCTGCTTCAGTCCATAAATGGACCTCTGAAGCTTGCACACCATCCTCGGGTTCCTTGGATCGACAAAACCTTCGGGTTGTGTCATGTACACATCCTCGGTCAAGTTCCCGTTAAGGAACGCGGTCTTGACATCCATTTGCCATATCTCATAGTCGTAATATGCGGCTATGG
>NW_010961841.1:220981-221616 GCF_000463585.1 Tarenaya hassleriana | reverse complement strand
ATGCTTCTATAAGCTTCTTCTTCTCCTGATCTTCCAGGTAGAGTCTACAATTTCTGTACCAATGCCCAATGGCATGACAGAAATAATTCTCTTCCTTTTTTGGACTTAGGCTTAGGTTCAATGACAACGCTTGTAACTTTCCTTTTGCCCTTGCTCTTGGAACGCTTCCTTTTGCCGAAACTCTTTCCAACAACTACTATATTACTCTTTCCGTGGATCTCAGCTTTCTTTTGGAATGACGCATTCTACTGATCAATTATCAAAGAATCGTCCATGTCCTCTAATTGCTTACGCAATTTCGAAGTCATGTTTCCAAATATCAAGCAAGACTTATCCAGATCATCATCCACATGCTTCCAATAAGCATCAATGATCGATCTAGAAGCCGTGGTAAGAGGTTTATCCTTCATAAGGACAGATCGCATCGTCAACTTCGGTATACTACCGGTCGACGCTATGTCCTACAGAAAAAGACAAAATAGAACGAAAACACATCTACATGCAGATTCTATCAATGATCTACTACCAGCTAGTCCATCATCAATCAACGTCAACTTATCAATGATCTACTACCAGCAAGTCCATCATCAATCAACTACAACTTATCAATGATCTACTACCAGCTAGTCCATCAT
>NW_010961841.1:219055-220478 GCF_000463585.1 Tarenaya hassleriana | reverse complement strand
TTTAGTAGACATCTAATGTCAATCACATCCAATATGACTCTCAGATCCTTTTATGAGACTATGATATCAAATATCATTGCATACTCGTCTCATCTGTACCGTTAAGTCTCAAGTCAAAACTTGACAACTTATCCTAAGGTAAACCATGTTCAAGCTGTGGGAACCACGATTTCCCACCCTGCCTCACAAAGATAATTCGGCACGCTCAGCTTTGGCATGACCCGTGTTACGGACGATCGATGCCTTGACAGGCGCTCTAATAATGGGAGGTACACGCTTAGCATTACATAAACAAGGGGTTTTTGAAACCGCATTCAGATCAAGCATCTACTTTCAAGCTATGAGAACCACCATTTCTCCATCTTGCCTCACCAAGATAGTACGGCACACCCAGCTTTGGCATGGCCCATGACACGTACGATCGAGGCCTTGACAAGTGCTTTACTCGTAGAGCTTCTAGATCTAATCGGTTTCTGTGCAACGATTGTTCATAATCCGAATGGACCATCCAGTCGATTATGCAATCCCAATCCCGAAGCTCCCACTCAATCAAACATATCTAATATCTTGATTAAGTTACATGCATTCATTCACTATGGACCATCCATAAGAAAAAATCATGTTATTCTGAATCACATTTGATCGGTTTTAAGCAACGATTGCTCAAACCAGATCCCGAAAAGCAAAATCAAATTTTGGTGAAGCGTCGGGTCCTAGACCGATCGGTCTAGGCCTAGACCGATCGGTCTACGCGGTTCGATCTTTGGGTCAAGTTCGGTCCGTTCGGTCTGGAATGGTCAGTCCGTTCGGTCTGACTCTTCAGTCCGTTCGGTCTGAATCTTCAGTCCGTTCGGTCTGACTCTTCAGTCCATTCGATCTGACTCTCCAGACCGTTCGGTCCAGACCAATGGTCCGGACTCTTGCCCCTTCGGACCTTCTCTCTCGGACTAGTGATCTAGATCGGACGGACTGGCTAAGCAGTCCGTTCGGTCTACACACCTTAGTCCTTCGATCCAACATCTTGGTTCGAACGGACTGGATCGTCTAGCCCAGAGAAACGACGAACCCTAGATCGTCCGGTCCAGAGGACCAAACCGTTCGGTCTAGGTAGAAAAACGCGATCAGATCACGTTCTTCGTTGTTTTGGTCCCGATTCAGATCCGAATTCGACCCCGTTTTCTCCTGGGAACTCAGAACAGAAGCCTCTTGCACACTATGCAACAAAGAACATGAAATCTACCCTAGATCCATAATCAAATCATGCATAGCATCAATAGCAAACACGGATTCAAACAATTCAAATCCTAGAACGTGCGTGATCGGGTTCTAACAAAATCATGCAGAGCAACCAGGCTCTGATACCACTGTTAGGATCTCATAAGCGAATCCTATTCCTAAGAGATCAGTTCTAGGGTTTGCGCAG
>NW_010961841.1:215651-218871 GCF_000463585.1 Tarenaya hassleriana | reverse complement strand
CTTTGGAACTTGTCTGCTAGGACTCGAATCTTCTATTCGATGATGTGCTTTGAGAAAAAGAGATTTAGATTACTTCTTCAACCCCTTAGACTCTCCAAAAAGGTCTAAAGAAGTTCTCTATTTCGGCTCATTAGTGTTAGGGTTATTAATCTCCTCTTATTCAAGTGATTAACCCTAGATCCGGATTTTAAAATTAAATCCGAAACCCAGACCGAACGGACTGCTTAGTAGTCCGTTCGGTCTAGACACTTGGTCTGTTCGAACCAGTCTTATAACTAGGTCCGTTCGGTCCGACGGGTCAGTCCATTCGGTCCAACACTTGGTCCGTTCGGACTGGACTCTCTAGTTCGTTCGGTCCAACTATTTGGTCCGTTCAGACTAGATGCTCCGGTACGTTCGGTCCACTCCTAGACCGAACGGTCCGGACTTCTTGTCCAGATTTCTCGACGTTTTCTAGTGCATTTTGTCCTTCCCTGCGTGTGTGACCCTGTAGACTCATTCGATATAGCAGTATTACCCGAAATCTCTATTCCGGATATACAAGACATAGGCGGTCTCTAGCAAGACACTATGACTACCTATCTCGAATAGAGTTTGTTCGTGATCTTACGAACGCCAGTGATGATTCCTGTTGATGATCCTTTTGTATCACGATATCATATGTCGAATATAAGGCATGGACAAGCCACCTTATCTGATTCGACTGCTTTCTCGTTCACTGAGTTCGACTGTCTGAAATAGACTACGTTCGTCTATAGTGCGGCCACACATTTCTACAGTCTCGCTCATACGAGGGGCCCAGCGATATCTCTCTCTTTTACGAGAGGTACAAATCCCGTCTTGACTATCTACAATCCAGCACATGATTCGTTTCGTACCTGATGCACGCCTTTATAGTCCTCCTGTTACGCAGGACGTTTGACGTAATCAAAGCACGCAACTCCTCATGATGCTAGTCCATGTGACAATCTCATGCGGGTCAATCTAGTATTCCGTTCTCCAACGAATACCTATGACTGTGATCGTATCCAATACCTATGATCATCTATATGATCATCAATCACACATCATACTAGTCTTATTATGTCATCATTCCCATAATGACACAAGACTAGGGAGTTTAGTATCATTCATAATGATACATGGATTTCATAACACATCTAGTATACAAGAACATGTAATGAATTAAATACTCTCATAAAACCTGTGGAAAGTATCAATACATCAAAAATATCTAAATAAAGCTCATAAACAGTACATCATAGAGCACTAAACCAACAATCTCCCGCTTGCTCTAATCATGAACTGCTAAACATCTAATGCCCATATCCCTAACATGACCCTCATTGATACACACTCGGGCTTAAGAACACACGATCGATGGTGATTCTCAGGAAAAGAACCAAAACAACAAAATGAAACATGACAAACATAAGAGATTCTAACGGCTAGTTGATTGAAGCAAGAAAAGGAAAGTTTCTTCTTTGAAAGAAAGGACAATTTGTCAAGGGAGGAAAATGAAAGATTCATGTGTAGATTCTCAGCTCTTGTCTAGACTTGGAAACCTTCCTAGAGGCCTCACATTTCTCGACCAAACAGGAGCTAAGGGACTTAACACATGATCTCACTTTCCTCCTATGAAGATTGGGCGTTTTCTCTTGGATTGGTGACTTGGCATCGGTCCTCAGGTGTTTCGCAACGAATTTCAAGTGTCTTGCTGCCTCAACCTTCAGATGTTTGTCAACAAATCAGGTGGTGGGCAACGAAATTGCCCAAACATTTGTCCCTTGGCCGAGAAGCTTCTCCGGGTGGCTTGGAATGATAGTTGCGGGGTCAACCAAGTCATCCGACGTCTCTATCAGCCAATGATCTACGAACAGGTTGATTTTAGCTCGAAGAGTACGTGCTCGAGTTCTTGTGAGTGGTGGATCCGGAAATGTAGGCATGGCAAGCTCAGCAACCTCTCTCTCCTTGCCAAGTGCATCCGAAGCTCCTTCTTGTGTTTCATCCGTAATCAGCTGCTCCTCATCCGCATCTAGATCGATGACCTCATCATTCCCTCCCCGTTGCAAAGGTTTCGACCTCGAAACAAGATCTCCTGCATCAAACGGAAGTAGGTCAGCCACATTGAAAGAAGAAGATACATTATACTCACCGGGCAACTCCAAGCGGTAGGCATTGTCATTGATCTTCTCCAAGATACGGAATGGTCCATCTCCTCTTGGGGCTAGCTTTGAGCTCCTCTTGTTGGGGAACCTTTCAGGTCTTAGGTGCAGCCACACCCAATCTCCGACTTCGAATGACACCTTCTTGCGTCCTTTGTTGGCTTGCCGCATGTATTGTTCAGTCTTTCTTGCAATGTTGTCTCGAACTTTGGCATGTAACTTCTGGACAACTTCGGCCTTCTTCTCCCCATCAAGGCTGATCATTTCTTGAGTAGGGATCGGTGATAGATCCAGCGGGGTCAAGGGGTTGAAGCCATAAACGACTTCAAACGGAGAATGTTTGGTGGCAGAGTGTGTTGCTCGGTTGTATGCGAACTCAACATGTGGTAGACATTCCAGCCAATTCTTGAGGTTGCGCCCAATTGTTGCGCGAAGTAGTGCAGCCAATGTTCGGTTCACAACTTCGGTTTGACCATCGGTTTGAGGGTGGCATGTCGTTGAGAAAACAAGTTTTGTTCCGAGCTTCCTCCATAATATCTTCCAAAAATAGCTCAGAAACTTTGGGTCCCGATCCGACCAATGCTCCTTGGTAAGCCATGCAAGCGTACCACCTCCTTGAAGAATAACTCGGCAATGTGGGAAGCATCATTCGCCTTTGCACACGGAATAAAGTGAGCCATCTTCGAAAATCTGTCCACAACAACAAAAATAGAGTCCTTGTTTCGGATCCTAGGGAGCCCGAGAACAAAGTCCATAGATAAGTCAGTCCAAGGACAAAATGGAATAGGGAGAGGAAGATACAAACCGTGCGGGCGTGTCTTAGATTTTGCTTGATGGCATTTAACGCATCGAGCACAAAATCGTTCAACATCCCGTTTGAGGTGTGGCCAAAAGAAGTGCTCCTTCAACACAGCAAGCGTTTTGTCTACCCCAAAATGACCCATGAGTGCACCACCGTGAGCTTCCTGCAATATAAGCTCTCTCATAGAACATTGAGGAACGCATAATCGTCGTTCCCGAAATAAGTAATCTCCCTCCTTGTAAAAGGCTCCGTG
>NW_010961841.1:202943-215488 GCF_000463585.1 Tarenaya hassleriana | reverse complement strand
CAACGACATTGTCTTTGCCCTTCTTGTACTTAATTACGTACGGGAAGGTCTCAATATACTCCATCCATCTCGCATGTCGCTTCTTGAGTGTCGTCTGTCCCTTGAGGTGCTTGAGCGTTTCATGGTCTGTATGTATGATGAACTCCTTCGCCAAGAGGTAATGTTGCCACGTTTGCAGTGCACGCACCAAGGAATAAAGCTCCTTGTCATAAGTTGGATAGTTGAGTGTTGCTCCATTTAGCTTCTCGCTAAAGAACGCCACGGGTCGTTTTTCCTGCATCAAAACAGCTCCAATACCCACACCGGATGCATCACATTCAATTTCAAATACCTTGTCAAAGTCGGGAAGGACTAAGACGGGTGCGCTTGTGAGTTGTTCCTTAAGCACGTTGAATGCTTTCTCTTGTGCATCTCCCCACTCGAATGGTCTGTCTTTCTTTATAATGGACGTGAGAGGGGCTGCAAGGCTGCTAAAATCACGAACAAATCGTCGGTAGAAGCTAGCCAATCCATGGAAGCTTCTAACATGTCCGACAGTTGTAGGAGTTGGCCATTCTCGGATTGCCCTGATCTTTTCTTCATCGACACGTAATCCCTGCGAACTCACAACAAATCCTAGAAAAACAACTTCATTAGTGCAGAAGGTGCACTTCTTGAGGTTGGCATAAAGTTTCTCTCGTCGGAGAGTCTCCATGACTAGCTCAAGATGTGTCACATGATCGGTAAAATATTTGCTATAAATTAAGATGTCATCGAAATAAACCACAACGAATTTACCGATAAAAGCTCGTAGGACATGGTTCATGAGCCTCATGAACGTGCTTGGGGCGTTGGTAAGGCCAAAGGGCATCACAAGCCATTCGTACAGCCCTTGTTTCGTCTTGAAAGCGGTCTTCCATTCATCTCCTTCTTTCATGCGCACTTGGTGATAACAGCTCTTCAAATCCACCTTTGAGAAGATGGTGGCTCCACTAAGCTCGTCCAACATGTCATCGAGGCGTGGTATAGGATGCCGGTATTTGACAGTGATGTTGTTGATAGCTCGGCAATCTACGCACATCCTCCATGTTCCATCCTTCTTTGGGACAAGCAAGACCGGAACTGCACACGGACTCAAACTCTCACGTATATAACCTTTAGCTAAGAGTTCGTGTACCTGTTTCTGTAGTTCCTTTGTTTCCTCGGGATTCATCCTATATGCGGGTCGGTTAGGAAGGGGTGCTCCTGGAACTAAGTCGATTTGATGCTCAATTCCCCGCATAGGTGGTAACCCCGCAGGTGTCTCTTCCGGAAAGATATCTTGGAATCGTTCCAAGATTCGTGTAATCTCCGGCGGTAGTTCTTGTGCATCAAAACCTGTACTCACAACATCCTTAAATACCATTAGTAGTACAGTTCTTGCATCAACTAAAGCCTTGCTTACCACACTTGGTTTGGCATAAAAGTTTGTTCTCTTGTTGTCCTCGCCTTCCTTTGACAATTTCATTTGCATCTCATGCACTTGATAAGGACTTAGAGGGGCTAAAGACATTTTTCGCTTGTTAAATACGAAAGAATAATGATTAGTCCTACCGTCATGTTTCACCTCTCGATCGAACTGCCATGGTCGTCCAAGGAGAATATGACCGGCTTGCATCGGGACTATGTCACATATTACCTCATCTTGGTATCTACCGATGCTGAAAGAAATTTTGACCCGCTCATTCACCTTGATTTCTCCTTGATTGTTAAGCCACTGTAGCTTGTAAGGGTGAGGATGCTTCTCCGTTTCGAGTCCTAACTTCTTCACCATGTATGCACTTGCAACGTTAGTACAAGAGCCACTATCAATTATCAAACCACATACCTTGTTTCTTATGGTGCATCGGCTGTGGAAGATGGTCTCTCGTTGTTCTGTCTCTTCAGAAGTAGCCATGGTACTCAAGACTCGCCTCGTAACCAATAGCTCACCACTATCCGGGTATTCGATCTCCTCATCTGCAACTTCAGCTTCTTCTTCGTCCATTGACTCATACTCTCCCGCATCTGTGAGAATCATGACCCGATTGTTTGGGCAGTCCTTGGCGTAGTGTCCACGTCCCCTGCATTTATAACACACAATCTCTCGAGTTCTAAGATTAGTAGAGTGGGATCTACTTACCTTTGCATCATCCTTGGACGTAGCTACAGCCTTCCCATTGTCCCAAACTTGAGTTTCATGTATACTTGGCCTGCTCACAGTGGTTGTTACTCCTTTGCCCTCATTTCGGTATGTTGATGGAGTTGGTGCAGCCATACGGGAGCGGTGTACTCGGTTTTGCTTCTTGATGATTTGCTGTTCAATTTGTATAGAAAAATGTAATAGTTCCTGCAGATCATGATACACTAACCTTTCTACCTTGCGAGAAATTCGTTCTTGCAGTCCGTCAACGAATTGTGCCATCACCGTTTCTTCGTTCTCGTCCAATTCCAACCGGTTTCGAAGATATTCAAATTCCTCGAAGTAGTCTTCAACCGATTTTGTCCCCTGCACTAAAGAACGGTATTTCTTCTGCAACTCTCTATGAAAATGAGGTGGAACATACCTTCTCCTCATCATGAGTTTCATTTCACGCCAAGTAGAGATGGGTTCATAATGTGCTCTCCTCCTTTCTGCGACTTCGCGATCCCACCATGCTAGAGCATTGTCGGTGAGTTGTGCAGCAGCATATTGCACTTTCTTGTACTCCGAATACTCATAACATTCAAAGATATTATCCATCCGCCTCTCCCAATCGAGAAAAGCATCAGGATTAACACGACCAGCAAATGTAGGTAATTGGAGTTTGATATCTTTTCCGTTATGTCTTGCACGACGAGGCTGATCTCGATATGAATCATCGTCCTCTTCATCATCTTCAATTGGGACATTGTTGCTGTGATCTCTTCGTCGTTGAGGAGGATCAAGGGGTGTGCGTTCTCGGTTTCGTACAGGTTCTTCACGCCTTGGAAAATTGACCCGAATAGGTTCTGGCCTCCTTGGTAGCTCCTCTAGTCGCGCCAATCGTTCTTGTATGTCTTGCAGAGTTTGTGCAAGCGCGTTGTGGCTGGGCTTTCCTTCTCCCGACATTCTTCTTCTTTATTTTGTTTTTCTCAAGGTTTTGTGAATAGAAAAATCAAAACAGAACAGGAACTCAAAGTAAAACGTAATAGAAAGAGATGTCGTGTTACCTCTTCACCGGTGGAACTGTTTTTGTATTTTTTCGGTTTTCTTCAAAACAAAAAGGGGTAAATATGAATAAAAACGACAAATGATATAAAGAACACCCTACCTCACGTTGGTCCTTGAACCGGGCTCTGTTACCAAAAATGATACACACTCGGGCTTAAGAACACACGATCGATGGTGATTCTCGGTTGTGAATGGTGGATAGGTTTCAGAAGTTAGTCTCTGGCTCTAAGGCACTCGATCTTTGCTTCTAAACCAAAAGATGACGTGAATGGACTAAGGAATTGATAGGGAAATCCTCGGACAGACCAAGGGATGCTCAGACACACCAAGCAAGGAGATTAGCGAAATTGGACACACCAAAAGCTAAAGAAAACAATGCAGAAAAGTTCTTATTCAAGTCTGATGTCTTCAGCTCGAAAATACAACCAAATATAAAGGAAAAGAACCAAAACAACAAAAGGAAACATGACAAACATAAGAGATTCTAACGGCTAGTTGATTGAAGCAAGAAAAGGAAAGTTTCTTCTTTGAAAGAAAGGACAATTTGTCAAGGGAGGAAAATGAAAGATTCATGTGTAGATTCTCAGCTCTTGTCTAGACTTGGAAACCTTCCTAGAGGCCTCACATTTCTCGACCAAACAGGAGCTAAGGGACTTAACACATGATCTCACTTTCCTCCTATGAAGATTGGGCGTTTTCTCTTGGATTGGTGACTTGGCATCGGTCCTCAGGTGTTTCGCAACGAATTTCAAGTGTCTTGCTGCCTCAACCTTCAGATGTTTGTCAACAAATCAGGTGGTGGGCAACGAAATTGCCCAAACATTTGTCCCTTGGCCGAGAAGCTTCTCCGGGTGGCTTGGAATGATAGTTGCGGGGTCAACCAAGTCATCCGACGTCTCTATCAGCCAATGATCTACGAACAGGTTGATTTTAGCTCGAAGAGTACGTGCTCGAGCTCTTGTGAGTGGTGGATCCGGAAGTGTAGGCATGGCAAGCTCAGCAACCTCTCTCTCCTTGCCAAGTGCATCCGAAGCTCCTTCTTGTGTTTCATCCGTATTCAGCTGCTCCTCATCCGCATCTAGATCGATGACCTCATCACTCATGCTTCGACGAAGGGAGAGGCTTCGTCAACGGATCGGCAATGTTGTCATCTGTTGACACCCTGCAAATGTGCACGTCTCCTCTGTCTATGATCTCCCTGATAAGGTGAAACCGTATGAGTATGTGTTTGGATCATTGATGGGATCTGGGTTCTTTCACTTGTGCGATCGCTTCTTGCTTCTCATTTCTGTTCTAATTTCGTTTCAAACTTTCACCGAGAGCACTCGGCGATCATATCTCTTTGCAACCGAACTTAAGAATCTGTTTTGTGTCTTGCGAGAGGTCGACTAGGACCACGACTTGGAGAGGATCTTCGGCATCACAATCAGTAGTCTTCTCCACGGTTGTCTCGCTTCTTTTCGTTTGCTTTTGATCGTCATGAATCTGTTTGAATTCTTTTGTCGCTACCTGATAACACATATTTTGTGTGATGTTTTGATATAAGATGCCTACCGTATTTCACTCGGTTTACATATCTGTAGGCATTTTAGGGCATATTTTGCTTCGATATTAGATGGTTGTGTTCTTTGATGTTCAAATAGGTTTTCAGATATAAAAAGAGCAAAAGGAGTGGAAAACATGGGCTACGAAACATCACGGACGAAGCGGGAACATTTGGAGTGTTTCTAGGGAAAACGTGAAGCTCAAGAAACATCAGATCTTGCAAGTTCGATAACTTTCACTCTACAAGTCCAAATCATGCAATCTCTATATCATTGGAAAGCTCTCTTCGATATCTACGCATAGACACCAAGATCACCAAATCCGATATCGGAGCAGGAAGTTATGAGCGAATTTGTGAAGCCCGTCGAAACTGCTCAGAGACACAAAACGATCGGTTCGGTATGGACGAAACGATCGGTTCGGCATCGCAGAAGTTGAAAAATTGCTCAGAAAGTGAAACCGATCGGTTTGGCTTGGCCGAAACAATCGTTTCGACCCCCAGATTTGGGAAAACTTCCAATTTTGTCCAAACCGAAGGGAAATAAGAGGGGAAAGCCTCTAGGTCGAAAGAATTCAAGACTTTACACAGAAACAAGACCTAGAACACATCAAAAGAGGGAGATTATCAAGAGGCAAGAGATCGGAGTAGAAGACGGAGATTACGAAACCGGGAAATCGACTAAGCATTCTTCCTTTCTTCTATTTTACGATGTTTTGTATTATTGATATGAACCCTGTCGTTTCGATGTTTAGCGAGTAGTTCCCTTGCTGTGGTTAGGGATTTGCTATGTAGCGATCTTTGGTTTTTAATTCCAGACTATGTGGTATTATTTATTTGATTCAGTTTATTGAGTTGTTCTTAATGCGTTTGATCTTGTTGGCCAAATGATTTAATGAACTTAGGGTTTTAATTCGCTTAGACATATGAGATTCTAACCTGGAAATAACTCAGTAAATAGAACAGGTATTGCATCCAGAGATGGATATTTGCCTAGGGATTATGATAGCGTTCGTTCATGCATTCAGGGTTTAGACTATTGAATCGAGAGATTAGTAGGATAAAGCCTGGATAGTGAGGTTAGACTCGAGAGAGATAATCTCTATTTTAGAGCTTGAATTCCCTGAACTGGATTTAGAAACCACAGAATCTGCATCTTTAGAGAAGACCCTTGCATGTAAAGCAATAACGAAACCTGCAGTGTTTATCATTCATAGTTACAACCGTTTTCATTGTTCGCTTTGCCACATTCTTCCACTCATATTATTTTCTCTGGACCTTGATTTGGATTTGTATTTAATTCAGTTGTTTACTTGTCCCTATGTTCGACCCTAGCTACTACACACAATCCGTATAATTGCGGTATTTGTTGAGTATAGGATATTATTACTTGATCGAATTTATACACCTAGATTTGCGACATCACTACCGAACGTGTTCTGTGCGTGACTGTTATTCGTTTCCAATTTGATTATTTCGCAATCTGTATCTAGCATGAATCTGGGTAATTTGGTAATTTAAGAGTCTGTTCATCTTCCCTAATTGAGCTTAGAAACGGATTGAAAATACTTTAGTACTATCAGAACAATTTAGGAACCAAAACACGTTACTTGCTGAGTGGACTGCACGTTGTTTGTATCAATTGATTGTTGCACGTCTAAACTTTCTATTTGTGCTTGTACGATTGGTGGACATTCTGCATGTCATAACGTTCGTATATATATTAATAGGACTGCACAATAGTAGCCTCGCATTCGTCCGCAATTTGTTCACTTAGGATTGAACGTTTAGCTTGTATAGACATTGTTGCACGTTGAACGTTTCTGCTATATTTGTTCGGATCTAGTGATGTACGTGTCGTGACCTAGCATGCCTGTTTGAGACTGTTTGAATACAAATTGTGTGTTGCTTGATTGAGTGCCGAAAGCTGTAAGTCGATATGTCTACCGAAGGGGCCAACATCGAATCTAGCAACGGGGCTCTCTTTAGATCAATTCAGCAGATCATGGATCGCTTGGCGAGACTTGAGGACAATCATCCCCATAGACGTCCGAATAGGGATCCCGAACCTAGAGATAGAGAAACCGTAGAGATCCCAAGACGAGAGTCCGAACCTTCTCCCGAGCCTGTCGGTGACAATGAGAGTGATGTGGAACTTAGACATAGACCGAGAACTCGTGTCTATGAAGAGAGGGACGAACCTGATGAGAACCCTAGGTACCAAACCCACCTAGGCTGAGAGTGAGAGGCCAGCCCCGTAGACAACCCGAGCCTCTCGAGGACGAACTGTCTGAATATGAGGACGTCCCTAGGAGACGAACCGAGCCTAGACCGAGGGTTAGAGGCCAGCCCCGTAGGGAACCTGAACCCTTAGATGAGGACACGTCCGATTATGAGGAACCACATAGAAGGCAACCCCCTAGGCAGCGAGTTAGGAACCATCGCCCTCCGGACGATGAGTATTTAGATGGGGATTATGATAAGGTTTAGGCCCTAACTCCACCACAAAAGCTAGCTTAAGAGTGGAGGTTTGACCCTTACTTATATATTGGCCCCAAATCCTTCTCTTTTTCCAATGTGGGACACTTATCAATACCGCCCCTTTAGACAGCGACATCCACGGCGCTGGGGCAAATCTGGTCGCTGGCGGCTTCTGGATCACTGGCGACTTCTCGGTCCATCCCCGACCGTTCCTCTCCTGACCGTTCCTCTCCCGATCGTCCCATAACCACCGAGTCGACCGCATGTCCGCAGGAGAACGGCCCCTCAAAAGCCCACCGGAAAGAAGAGTTTTAGGCTCTGATACCAATTAATAAGGTTTAGGCCCTAACTCCACCACAAAAGCTAGCTTAAGAGTGGAGGTTTGACCCTTACTTATATATTGGCCCCAAATCCCTCTCTTTTTCCAACCAGGCTCTGATACCAATTGATTGAACCCACCCATCAATAATGGGCCCAACTAAGTCTCAAAGCCCATGGGTAGAACTCTCCCCAAAAGCTAGCTTGTTCAGGGAGGGTGCCCATGGTATTATATTGACTCAATTGTTCCCACATATTTCCGATGTGGGACTCAACAGATTACCGAGAGATACCCCGCAACCAACGCGGAACAACTGAGCTTAAGCTCAAACCTACTTGGACTGGGAACGTAGTACGGATAACATTTTCGAATGTTATGCCTACTCGGACTGTAAGAACGTCCAATACGCGGCCGCTCAACTAGCGGAACACGCTCTTGCGTGGTGGGATCGTGAAGTACTTGAAAGGCGGCGTGGACATTATACGCCTATATGAACGTGGCGTGAGATGAAGCTTCTTATGCGTAAATGTTACGTTCCGCCTCACTTCCATCGGGAACTTCAAAGGAAGTACCGGCGGTTAGCGCAGGGAACCTGACCGGTGAAAGAATACTTCGAGGAGTTTGAGCATCTCCGGAGCCGACTTGAGCTCGAAGAGGACGAGGAGACAGTGATGGCATAGTTTTTAGATGGACTGCAAGAGCGTATCGCTCGTAAAGTAGAGCGCCATCCTTATCACGATCTGCAAGAGTTGCTCCATTTGGCCGTGCAAGTGGAAAGGCACGAGCAGAAGAAACAATCGTGGATAAGTCGAGCCAAGACTTTCCCGAGTACCCCGCCCGTGTCGAGATCTTCGGTACCTCCTAGGCGTGAGTATCCCGATTTTAAGTCGAGTCTTCTAAGGACACTCGTGCACGTGAACTCGTGTGCTATAAGTGTCGGGGACGTGGCCACATGGTCCGTGACTGCCCCAACTCTCGAGTCATGATCCTCATGGACAATGGCGAGTATGAATCCATGGATGAGGAGGAAGCGGGAGAGCTTGAGGAACAAGTAGAATACCCGGATAGTGGCGAGCTACTCGTGACACGCCGTGTCCTTAACGCCATGGTAGATCCAGAAGAAACAGCCCAAAGAGAGACTAACTTTTATACGCGATGTACCATTCTCGGTAAAGTATGTGGGCTAATCATAGATAGCGGATCTTGTACCAATGTGGCGAGCGCCTACATGGTCAAGAAACTAGGACTGACGCCCGAAAAAACATCTGCATCCCTACAAACTGCAATGGTTGAATAACCAAGGGGAACTAAAGGTGAGCGAGAGAGTGCGAGTTCCCTTTAGTATTTGACGATACCAAGATGAAGTCTTGTGTGATATAGTTCCCATGCAGGCAGGGCACATGCTTCTCGGCCGACCCTGGCAATTTGATCGAGAAGTAACCCATGACGGTCGAACAAACCAATACTCCTTCGTCCATAACAAAAAGAAGGTAGTGCTCGCACCCCTTAGCCCGTTGCAAGTACACGAAATGCAACTAAAACTAGCCAAGGAAAAAGAACCTAAGAAGGAAAACTTCTACCTCAAGACTAGTCAAGTAGATCGGGCTATTCGACAAAGAATAGCGGTGATTCTCATGGTCTTCAAGGACAATCTAGACCTACGTTCAGACTGCTTTTCTGAACATCCCACCCTTAGACTGCTTCTTGATCGATTCAAGGATGTTTTTCCAGAGGAAACTCCATCTGGATTACCTCCAATACGCGGGATTGAGCACCAAATTGATTTAGTACCTGGTGCCCCCTTGCCTAACCGCCCTGCATACCGGATGAACCCCGAGGAGACTAAGGAACTCGAGAGACAAGTCCGTGAGCTCATGGACAAGGGTTACATCCGTGAGAATCTGAGCCCATGTGCCATCCCGATACTCTTGGTACCAAAGAAAGACGAGACCTGGCGGATGTGTGTGGATTGTCACGCGATAAATAACATTACGGTTAAATATCGGCATCCATTCCAAGGTTAGACGATATGCTTGATGAGCTGAGTCGCGCCACGATCTTCTCAAAGATCGATCTAAAAAGTGGTTATCATCAAGTACGCACGAAAGAAGGCGATGAATGGAAAACCGTCTTCAAGACCAAACAAGGTCTCTACGAGTGGTTAGTCATGCCTTTCGGGTTAACCAATGCCCCTAGCACATTCATGCGGCTCATGAACCATGTTCTTCGAGCTTTCGTAGGGAAGTTTGTCTTGGTCTACTTCAACGACATCTTGATTTATAGTCGGAGTGAGAATGACCACGCCTCATACTTAAGCAGGATTTGACCACTCTTAGGACCGATAGCCTTTATGCCAATCTTAAGAAATGTTCGTTTTGGACAAACGAACTAGTCTTCCTCGGTTTCGTGGTCAGCTCTAAGGGACTGCGAGTGGACGAGGAAAAGATTAAGGCAATACGAGAATGGCCTACTCCTACCAACGTCGGACATGTCCAAAGCTTTCTCGGGTTAGCCAGATTTTACCGGATTCGTGCGGGATTTCAGCAGCATTGCTGCTCCACTTACAGCCGTCACGAAAAAGGACGTCGCTTTCTCTTGGGGTGAGCCGCAAGAGCTTGCTTTTGATGCTCTCAAGGACAGTCTCAACAAAGCCCCGTCTTAGTTCTTCCGAAATTCGACAAGACCTTTGAGGTTGAGTGCGGCGCCTCCGGTATCGGCATAGGAGCCGTGCTCATTCAAGAGAATAGGCCCGTGGCTTTCTTTAGTGAAAATCTTAATGGGGCCGCCCTGAACTATCCAATGTACGACAAAGAGCTTTACGCTTTGGTACGAGTCCTTGAGACTTGGGAGCATTATTTGTTCGCCAAAGAATTTGTCATATACTCCGATCACGAGACCCTAAAACACCTTAAGGGGCAAACCACTCTCAAGCGTCGGCACGCTAAGTGGTTGGAGTTCATTGAAACCTTTTCGTACATCATAAAATATAAGAAAGGAAAGGACAACGTCGTGGCCGACGCCCTACCTCGACGTCATACTCTCATTTCGGTCATGGAAGCTCGTGCATTTGGTTTTGAGCACAGGAAAGAGCTTTATAAAGACGACCCAGATTTTGGATCAATCATGAGCGAGTGTGCACATGGACATTACAGACCATTTTATGTCCATGAGGGATACCTTTTTCGCGATAAGCGGTTATGCATTCCACAAGGTTCCCTTCGAGAGATCATTCTCCGCGAGGCTCATGGCGGAGCATTAGCTGGACATTTCAGGATTGATAAGACTGTGGCTATGGTCCAAGAGCACTTCTTTTGGCCACAATTGAAAAAGGACATACAAAAGTTCTGTGCCAAGTGTGTTGAGTGCCACCAAGCCAAATCCCGAGTCCACCCCCACGGCTTATACATGCCACTGCCAATTCCAACGCATCCATGGATCGACATCTCTATGGATTTCGTGTTGGGACTACCGAGAATCCATCATAAGGACACCATCTTCGTTGTTGTCGATCGTTTCTCGAAGATGACACATTTTATCCCATGTGGTAAAGTAGACGACGCAAAGCACATTGCTGATTTATTCTTTAAGGAAAATTATGCATCCTAAGACTATAGTGTCCATCGGGATTCAAAGTTTCTAAGCCACTTTTGGCGTACTTTGTGGAAGAAACTCGGCACTAAGTTAGTCTTCTCGACCACTTGTCATCTGTTGGTTTAGTGCTCTATGATGTACTGATTATGAGCTTTGTTCAAATACGTTCGATGTATTGATGAAGCCTCTCATTTCGTCGAAGCATGAGGGTCATGTTAGGGATATGGGCATTAGATGTTTAGCAGTTCATGATTAGAGCAAGTGGGAGATTGTTGGTTTAGTGCTCTATGATGTACTGATTATGAGCTTTGTTCAGATACATTCGATGTATTGATACTTTCTATATGTTTTTTTATGAGAGTATCTTGTTCATTACATGTTCCTGCATGCTAGATCCGTTATGAAACCCATGTATCATTATGAATGATACTAAACTCCCTAGTCTTATGTCGTTATGGGAATAACGACATAATAAGACTAGTATGATGTGTGATTGATGATCACATAGATGATCATAGGTATTGGATACGATCACAATCATAGGTATTCGTTGCAGAACGGAATACTGGACTGACCCGCATGAGATTGTCACATGGACTAGAGTCATGACTAGAATCTCATATGACGGTTCCATGATTGGATCCTAAGACCTGAGATATCTACAGAATCCAACATGAGGAGTTGCGTGCTGTGATTACGTCAAACGTCCTGCGTAACAGGAGGACTATAAAGGCATGTATCAGGTACGAAACGAATCATGTACTGGATGTTAGATAGTCAAGACGGGATTTGTACCTCTCGTAAAAGAGAGAGATATCGCTGGGCCCCTCGTGTGAGCAAGACTGTAGAAATGTGTGGCCGCACTATAGACGAACGTCGTCTATTTCAGACAGTCAAACTCAGTGAACGAGAAAGCAGTCGAATCAGATAAGGTGGCTTGTCCATGCCATATGTTCGACATATGATATCGCGATACAAAAGGATCATCAGCCGGAATCATCACTGGTGTGTAAGATCACGAACCAACTCTATTCGAGATAGGTAGTCATAGTGTCTTGCTAGAGACCGCCTATGACTTGTATACCCGAAATAGGGATTTCAGGTTATACTGCTATGTCGAATGAGCCTACAGGGTCACACACAATAGGGATGGACAAGTACGTGTGCTAAATTATCCCGATTAGGAATCCTAATTGGATTGAGATTCCTAATTGGAATAGAAATCCTAATGGGATTAGGAATCCTATTATGTATAGGAATCCTAATGAGATTAGAATTCTATTACATCTAGGAAACCTAATGAGATTAGAATTCTAACAGGTTTAGGAAACCTAATTAGATTAGGATTCCTAGTAATCTATTCCTTGTCAAATTAGAATTTTTGGAAAGTCTATATAAGGAGAATGTCTTCTAGGGTTTGA